>NC_083404.1:27500-340000 GCF_020745735.1 Hemiscyllium ocellatum | reverse complement strand
ATGGAAGGAAGGCTGGTTTGGGTGATGGACTGGACTATGCTCATGACTCTTTGTAGTTTCTTGTAGTCTTGGGAAGAGCAGTTGACAAACCAAGCTGTGATGCATCCAGATAAGATGCTTTCTATGGCGCATCTATAAAAATTGGTTAGAGCCATTGTGGACGTGCTGAATTTCCCTAACCGCCTGAGTAGCGATGTTGTCGTGCTTTCTTGACCATCATTTCAATGTGGGTAGACCAGGACAGATTGATAGTGATCATCACTCCTTGGAACATGATGTTCTTGACTATCTCCACTTCAACACCATTGATGCAGACAGGAGTGCACCCACTCCTCAGCTTCACAGTACTCCCAATGTGGTCTCACCAGCACCTTGTGCAGTTACATTAAGGCTTCCCTACGCTTGTACTCCAACCCCCTTGAAATAAGGGCTGACACTTCATTAGTTTTCCTGATTATGTTCTGCTAACTTTCTATGTTTTGTGCATAAATTCCTTTGCAGCTTTTTGCAGTTATTCTCCATTTAAATAATATTGTGTTCCTTTGTTTTCTCTTTCAAAATGAACAATTTCACATTTTCCTATGCTGTACTCCACTTGCCACTTACTTAACCTATAAATATCTCTTTCTGTTAACTGTTTGTATCCCTCTCACAACCTGATGCTTTAGTATTCTGGTGCAAAGTTTTCAAAGTGGTTGGCTCAATTTGATAACTTTTGTTCTCCTTAAAAAGCAAACTATCATTTGACAATGGTTCCAAGTTATTTAATCTTTTCAACAATCTAAAGCTTTGTATCATCACGGAGATCTCTGGTTGAACTATTGGTATTTGACAAGGGCTGATATAGAACCTCACTCAGTCTTTCAAAGACTATTGGTCTATCAAATAGTTTTGAAGACTAAAAATCAGTCAAAAATGATATGCAAATACCTTGTTTTGTGAACCTCTAAGGGACAATCATCAATAAAAAGGATTTCCTTGAAAAGGTTCGAAAAAGTCGTGGTTTTTACACTGAGGTATTGGAGTTAAAAAATGACATTGGAGATACAATCCCTCTTTGAGTTCATGACTAATGACAGAGGTGAAAAAGAGGTTAAAGAGGACTGGTGCAAGAATACAGCCCTGATTCATTCAGTTTGACAACCTAAAGGGAACTGATGCGTCATGCCATCACTGATCCACTGTTTGATCGTTACAAAGACAATACCAGACACCCAGGTTCAATTCAAGCCTTGGTAACTGTCTGTGTGGAGTTTGCAATTTCTCCCTGTAACTGCATGGGTTTCCTCTGGGTGCTCCGGTTTCCACCCACAGTCCAAAGATGTGTGGGTTAAGTGTACTGGCCAGGGTAAATTACCCCATAGTGTCCAGGGATATGCAGGCTAGGTTGGTTAGTGATGGTAAATGTGGGTTACAGAAATAAAGTAAAGTAGTTTAGGTGTGAGTGGGATGCACGTCGGACAGATTAGTGCAGACTTTATCGGCTGAACAGCCTCTAACTGCACTGTAGGGATCCTATGATTCTAGGGTCTTTGACGCAACATATATGGAAGAAATGAAATAAAAATTAAGGACATACAGTACATACTGAGATTCACCGAGACAAAACATTGGTTTGATGACAGAGAATACAGCATCTATTGGACACACCATGACAGCAAAATAACAGTAGTGTCATAGAATTGATAGAGAAGTTCAATTGAATGATACCAGGAATATAGAGAAATATTAAAGTTTAAAAAGTGATAAATATAATTCTCAAATATATGAAAGAGTCTGTGAGATACTCATTTAAAAGATTACTTGCTAAATTAGTTTTATTCTATTTCTGAAAACTTTTAAACATAATTTACTGTTATTAGAAAAAAACACTTATGAGATGCACTTAATGTATGAGAAAAACACTGCAAACCTGTGACAATAAGAGATTGCCATATTTTTAAAAAGAGCATCTCTATGAACAAATGACAATGATGGTTAGGGAAAATAGCTTGTCCATCCCACCTGACCCACACACCTACAGTGCATCACTATGTACTTCTCAATCCATCTGAAAAGTCAAGTGAAAAGAGTGATTTGCAAAATATCAAGTTTGGGAAAACATCTAGAAAATTCCTTGCTGAACAGTTTAGGCATCCAAACTAGCAAAGGAGACCACACTGTGCTATAATGCCTAACACTCAAAAAGTTAGCACCATCTTGCAAGAATCATTCTTTCTGACTGACTCACTCACTCATTCATCGCTGAATACATGATGCTGAACCTATTTCCCAGCTGGTGTATTCAACGAGAAAGCTCCTAATATCTAGCATGGTTTGGGTTTTTCGGAATTTCCATCAAGCCACCAAGTCCTCCCTAACTATTCAGGTCCAATAAACTGAATCAATTCCCTCTATCATCTTATAAAGCTCAATCAAATGAGCAGGGGTGTTATCTCAGGTATCCTAACCAATGATTTTCCCACAACCATGAGTGGAAAAGATTCTCTGGTCATGTTCACATTATTGATTGCGATACCTTGTGTCCAAATTGACTGTTTCTTACACAGTTGACTTCATTTCATTGGTATATCCTACATTTGTGAAAGATGTGTAACTTCACAAATTTCTTTGGTTTACAGTTCTCCCACTGTAGCACTCAAAGGCTGATCTTTTTATTGCTTTATTTGATTGAATTTTGGAAAGGACGGCTTTAAAAGGACTAAGGACAGAATTGCGTAATTTTACAAAGCAAGTTTCTGAAACTCATTAGAGGGTAGGCGTGACCTACACAAGAGAGGAACCGATATCCTGGTCAGGAGCTTGGCTAGAGCTGTTTGGGAGGGTTATGTGGATTGACTATGCTAAATTCTCCATAGTGTCCAGGGATGTGGATGTGTTATGGGAAATGTAGGGTTACAGGGTAGGATGTTGGGTTGGGTGATATGCTTTTCGGAAGGCTGGTAATGGACTGAATCGCCACACTGATTCTAGTCTGCCAGGGATGGGATTCTAAACAGCAGTGAGACAAAAGAGAGGATGGAGGTCAGTACAGAAGCTAAAAGAGAGCAAGTTAAATTAGACAAGGCAAGCAAGAGCATGGCAAGGAACAAGGGAAGACTGATCAGCTAAACTGCATTTTTTTAATGCAAGAGGCCTCATAGGTAAGGCAGATGAACTTATCGTATTGGGGTAGCATAGCCATTACAGAAACATGCTTGAGGGAGGGACAGGACTGGCAGCTCAATGTTCTGGGTACAGATGCTACAGAAAGGATAAAAAGGGGAGGCAAGAGGGGAGGAGGAGTGGTATTTTTGATTGGGGAAAGCTTTACAGCAATATTGAGAGAGGATATTCCTGTGGGATCACCCAGTGAGGCTATATGGATTCCCAATGAAGGGCTAACGCCCGAAACATCGATTCTCCTGCTCCTTGGATGCTGCCTGACCTGTTGTGCTTTTCCATCACCACACCCTCAACTCTGATCTCCAGCATCTGCAGTCCTCACTTCCTCCATAGACTGGTTAGAGCTAGGATAGGGAGGAATTTGTTAAATGTGTTCAGGAAAACTCTCAATCAATATGTAGATGGCCCCACTACAAGGACAGGTCTGATCCAAAAGTTAAAGTTTAAATTGGGGCAAGGCCAATTTTGATGGTACTAGACAGGAACTTTCAAAAGTTGATTGAGGAGGCTGTTTACAGGTAAAGGAACATCTGGCAAGTAGGAAGCTTTCAAAAACGAGATAACAGGAGTTTAGGGCCAGTACGTTCTCATTATTTTGAAAGGCAATGCTGACAGGGATGATTAGAGAAATTGAGACTCTGGTCAAGAAAAAGGAAGCAGCATATGTCAGATATAGACAGCTGGGATCAAGTGAATCCTTGGAGGAGTACACTTAAGGGGCAAATCAGGAGTGCATAAAAGGGGACATGAGATAGCTTTAGCTGATAATGTAAAGGAGAATCCAAAGAGACTCTAAAGTATATTAAGGTTAAAAAAAAAAGAGCTACTAGGAAAGAATAGGGTTTCTTAAAGTTGAACAAGACCATTTGTATGTGGAGCCACAGGAAATTGTTGAGATCCTAAACGAATATGTCGCATCAGTATTTACTGTGGAGAAAGACATAGCTGCTAGGGAACATGTGGAAATGCTGATGCCTTGAAAAAAAATGTCTATATTATAGAAGAGAAGATGCTGGAGATCTTAAAATGCATAAAAGGTAGATAAATTCCTGACACCCGTTCAAGTGAATCCCAGAATATCGTGGGAAGCGAGAGAAGTAATTGCAGAGCCCTAAACAGATATCTGTATCTTGGATAGCTGTGGGTGAGGTGATGTAGACTGAGTGGTGGCTAATGTTGTTCCATTACTTACAAAAGGCTGCAAGGAAAAGCCAGGGAACTACAGATTGGTGAGCCAAATATCAGTAGTGGGGATTCTGGGAGAGATCATCAACATGCATTTGGAAAGGTAAGGGATAGTCAGCATGGCTCATGCATGGAAAATCCTATCTCACAAATCTGATTGAGTTTTTTTTTAGGTGGTGCGGACCAAGGAGACAAATGAGGGCAGAATGGTAGCTGTTGCCTACATGGACTTTAGCAAGGTCTTTGACAAGGTTCCACATAGTAAACTGGTTAGTAAGGTTAAATCATACAGGATCCAGGGGGAATTAGTCAACTGGGTACAAAATTGGCTTGACAGTAGGAGACAAAGGGTGATGGACAGTGGTTGCTATTGAGTCTGGAGGTCTGTGACCAGCAGAGTTCCACAGGAATCAGTACTGGGTCCACTGTTGTTCATTATTTACACAAATAATTTGGATGAGAACATAGAAAGCATAGTAAGTTTGCAGATGACGCTAAAATTGGTAGTATAATGGACAGTAAAGGAGGTTATCCAAGAGTTTAACGGGATCTTGATCAGCTGAGTCTGTGAGCCAAGAAATCCAACTTGATAAATTGGAGGTGTTGCACTTTGTTAAGACAAACTAGGGCAGAACTCACACAATTAATGGTAGGGCCCTGGGGAGTGTTGTCAAACAAAGACTGAGGGGTGCAGGTACATAGTTCCTTGAATATAACATCACAGGTAGATGATGGGTGAAGTAGAGAGCATTTGGCAAACCTACTTTCATCAGTCAGAGCACTGAGTACAGGCCCTAGGGTGTCATGGTATAGCTGGACGAGGCATTGGCAAGGCCACATTTCAAGCACTGCGTACAATTCTGGTCACCCTGCTATAGGAAGGATGTTATTACATCGAAAAGTGTGCAAAACAGATTTACAAGGTTTTTTTTAGATTAGATTAGACTTACAGTGTGGAAACAGGCCCTTCGGCCCAACAAGTCCACACCGACCCGCCGAAGCGAAACCCACCCATACCCCTACATTACCCCTTACCTAACACTACGGGCAATTTAGCATGGCCAATTCACCTGACCCGCACATCTTTGGACTGTGGGAGGAAACCGGAGCACCCGGAGGAAACCCACGCAGACACGGGGAGAACGTGCAAACTCCACACAGTCAGTCGCCTGAGTCAGGAATTGAACCCGGGTCTCTGGCGCTGTGAGGCAGCAGTGCTAACCACTGTGCCACCGTGTTGTTACCAGGACTAAAGAGTTTGGGTCATAAGGAGAGGCTGGATAGGCTGGGACTTTTTCTTTTGGACTGCAACAGGTTGAAGAGTGACCTTATAGAGGTTTATAAAATCAGGAGAAGCATAAATAAGGTGACTAGCCAAGGCATTTCTCCCAGGGTAGGGAAGTCCAAAGCTAAATGGCATAGCTTTAAGCTGACAGGGGAAAGATTTAAAAGAGATCTGAGGGGCAACGTTTTTTCACACAAAGGACAGCATGTAATGGAACGATTTACAAGGAAGCGATAGAGATGGATACAATTACAATATTTAAAAGATATTTGGACTGGTACATGAATAAGAAAGGTGAGAGCGATATTGATCCAATGCAGGTAAATGAGTTAGTTCCGTTTCGGAAACCTAGTCAGCATGAACTGTTGGGCCGAAGGGCCTGTTTCCGCGCTGTATAACTCTGACTCTACACTGTTACTTTGCAAGCAGTTTTTTTGACAGAGATATTGGTGGTGTATGCTGAGTGCGATCTAGCTGTCAATAAGTAATTGACTGGTCACAATTACACAAACCAGTTATGGATTCCAAAAGTCATCCTGACAACAACTGTCTAATTGGTTCCTTGGCAAGTAAACAGCTCGTGGTTGTGAATGATATACAGGTACCCCCCTGCCTTTCAAAAGTTTGTTTTAAGCCACTTTGCTTTTACAGAAGACCTACAATAGTATCTGTTTCTGCTTTTATGAAAAAAAAGGCTAAATTTTTCCCATATAAATTAATACTTCTTCGCTTATGCCATTTTGGCTTCCAAAAAATTTCATAGGAACGCTCTACTTTCGCATAACGAGGGATAACTTCAGTGGAAAGACTTCTGACTTCTAGAAGGGAAGGTGGTAGCCCATCCCCACCCTCATCCCCACCCCCACCAAACCCTGTACATTGTAACAAAAGTCCCAGTTCTTGGAGCCGATCTTGGTAACTAACATGCTTTTGAACTGAATATTAATCTTGTGACTGTACCAGAAACAAATCCAATGTCATTGAACTAGCCAAATCTCTCAATGATAATCAGGTACCAAATCTTAAGTTAAGTTTCATATGCCTCACTCTTGGGCTGCACTAACATATCTAGGCTGATACCTGCCAGTTCCTGTTGACAGGCTGGAATTATAACACTAACCTTAGTCTGACCACAGCAAAATGCAGTAACAATAAAATTCTGTGTTTGCAAGCTTTGACAAGAGCAGAATTCCACTCTACAAACCTGGTTTATTTCAGGGGAATGCAAAAAGAACATCTATTTCTCCGAAAATGTCATGCCTTGGTTTATAAGTTTTGAATTGCAGTATTGCTGTAGGTTAAAGTTAAATTGTACTTGCCAGAATCTTCCTGCAAGAAGTCTTAAATCAGCTAGTTTGAATGGACTTTGCTGTCAGTTATATTGTTCTATTCTGTTAGAATAAGCATCGCGAACCATCTGGGGTCAAACTGAAGTAGAAGACTGACTGAATCATTAAAATGGCAAAAGTGGTCAAGAAAAAGTTGAAGTTCTAAACTGGAGGAAGGCTAATTTTGACGGTATTAAGCAAGAATTTTCAAAAGTTGATTGGGGGCAGATGTTCACAGGTAGAGAAACAACTGGAAAATGGGAAGCCTTCAAAAATGAGATAATGAAAGTCCAGAGACAATATATTCCTTTTCGGGTGAAAGGAAAGGCTGGTCGTTGTAAGTAATGCTGGATGATGAGAGAAATTGAGATTTTGATTAAGAAAAAGGAAGCATATGTAAGATATATGCTTACATATATCTTATATATGTAAGGAGAGATTGAGTGAATCCTTAGAAGAGTACAAAGGCTGTAGGAATATACTTAAGAGGGAAATCAGGAGGGCAAAAAGGGGACATGAGATAGCTTTGGCAAATAGAGTTAAGGACAATCCAATGTGACGTTATAAATACATTAAGAACAAAAGGGTAACTAGGGAGAGGATATGGCCCTTAAAGATCAACAAGGCAGCCTTTGTGTGGAACCACAGAAGATGAGGGAAGATACTAAATGGGTATTTTGCATCAGTGTTCACTGTGGAGAAGATATAGAATGTGGGGGAATAGATGGTGACATTTTGAAAAATATCCATATTACAGAGGAGGAGATGTTGAATGTCTTAAAATGCATAAAAGTAGATAAATCTTCAGGACCTGATCAGGTGCATCCCAGAACTCTGTGGGAAGCTAGAGAAGTGATTGCTGGGCCCCTTGCTGAAATATTTATATCATCGATAGTCACAGGTGAGTTGCCAGAAGACTGGAGGTTGGCTAACGTGGTGCCACTATTTAAGAAGAGAGTAGATTAGAGTATGCTGGAAAAGCACAGCAGTTCAGTCAGCATCCGAGGAGAACTATTTAAGAAGGGTGGTAAAGAAAAGCCAGAGAACTACAGACTGGTGAGCCTGACATTGGTGGTGGGCAAGTTACTGGAGGGAATCCTGAGGGACAGGGCTTACATGCATTTGAAAAGGCAAGATTTGATTAGGGATAGTTAACATGGCATTATTCATGGGAAATCATCTCTCATGAACCTGATTGAACTTTTTGAAGAAATAACAAAGAGGACTATGAGGGCAGAGTGGCAGATAGAGTCATAGAGTCTTAGAGATGTACAGCATGGAAACAGACCCTTTGGTCCAACTCGTCCATGCTGACCAGATATCCCAACCCAATCTAGTCCCACCTGCCAGCACCCGGCCCATATCCCTCCAAACCCTTCCTATTCATATACCCATCCAAATGCCTCTTAAATGTTGCTATTGTACCAGCCTCTACCACTTCCTCTGGCAGCTCATTCCATACACGTACCACCCTCTGCTTGAAAACGTTGCCCCTTAGGGAAACTTATCTTTTCCCCTCTCACCCTAAACCTATGCCCTCTAGTTCTGGACTCCCCGACCCCAGGGAAAAGACTTTGCCTATTTACCCTATCCATGCCCCTCAATTTTGTAAACCTCAATAAAGGTCACCCCTCAGCCTCCAACGCTCCAGGGAAAACAGCCCCAACCTGTTCAGCCTCTCCTTATAGCTCAAATCCTCCAACCCTGGCAACATCCTTGTAAATCTTTTCTGAACCCTTTCAAGTTTCGCAACATCTTTCCGATAGGAAGGAGACCAGAATTGCACGCAATATTCCAACAGTGGCCTAACTAATGTCCTGTACAGCCGCAATATGACCTCCCAACTCCTGTACTCAATACTGTGATCTATCTGGACTCTATATATGGAATCTACATGGTAAGGCATTTGACAAGGTTCCCCATGAGAGACTGGTTAGCAAGGTTCAATCCAATGGAATACAGGGAGAACTAGCCATTTGGATACAGAATTGGTTTGAAGGTAAAACACAGAGGGTGGTGGTGGAAGGTTGTTTTTCAGACTGGAGGCCTGTGACCAGTGGAGTGCCACAAGGATCGATTCTGGGTCCACTGCTTTTCATCATTTATATAAATGTTTTGGATGTGAACATAGGAGGTATAGTTAGTAAGTTTGCAGATGACACCAAAACTGGAGGTGTAGTGACAGCGTAGAAGGTTACCTCAGAGTACAACAGGATCTTGATCAGATTAGATTTGATTCCCTACAGTAGAGAAACAGGCCCTTTGGTCCATCAAGTCCACACCGACCCTCCGAAGAGTAACCCACTCAGACCCATCCTCCCACACTATATTTAACCCTGACTATTGCACCTAACACTACGGGCAATTTAGCATTCAATTCACCTGACCTGCACATCTTTGGACTGTGGGAGGAAACCAGTGCACCCAGCTGAAACCCACACAGACACAGGGAGAATGCGCAAACTCCACTTAGGCAGTCACCCAAGGCTGGAATTGAACCCAGTTCCCTGGTACTCTGAGGCAGCAGTGTTAACCACTGAGCCACTGTGCCACCCAGATGGGTCAATGGCTGAAGAGTGGCAGATGGAGTTTAATTTAGATAAATTGAGGTGCTGCAATTTGGAAAGGCAAATCAGAATAGGACTAAGAACATAGAACAATACAGCGCAGAACAGGCTGTAACTATTCTCTGCTCATCCCCCTACACTATCCCATCATCATCCATGTGCTTATCCAAGCATTGTTTACATCTCCCTAATGTGGCTGAGTTAACTACGTTGGCAGGTAGGGCATTCCACACCCTTACCACTCTCTGAGTAAAGAACCTGCCTCTGACATCTGTCTCAAATCTATCACCCCTCAATTTGAAGTTATGACCCTCATACAAGCTGACGGCATCATTCTAGGAAAAAGATTCTCACTGTCTACCCTATCTAATCCTTGGATAATCTTGTATGTCTCTATCAAATCCCCTCTTAGCCTTCTTCTTAGCAATGGGTGGCACGGTGGCTCAGTGGTTAGCACTGTTGCCTCACAACGCCAGGGACCCTGGTTCGATCCCAGCCTCGGGTGACTGTCCGTGTGGAGCATGCACATTCTCCCCGTGTCTGCGTGGGTTTGCTTCGGTTTCCTCCCACAGTCCAAAGATGTGCAGGTCAGGTGAATTGGCCATGCTAAATTGCACATAACGATAGGTGCATTAGTCGGAGGGTAGTGAGTCTGGGTGGGTTACTCTTCGGAGGGTCAGTGTGGACTGGTTGGGCCGAAGGGCCTGTTTCCACACTGTCGGGAATCTAATCTAATCTAACAGATGCAAGTCTCTCAGCCTTTCCACACAAGACCTTCTCCCCAGACCAGGCAACATCCTGGCAAATCTCCTCTGCACCTTTTCCAATGTTTCCACATCTCCCCGAAATATGGGGACCAAAACTGTACATAATATTCCAAGTGTGACCGCACTAACATTTTGTATAGTTGCAGCATGATATTGCGGCTCCGGAACTCAATCCCTCTACTAATGAAACCTAACACACCTTATGCCTTCTTAACAGTACTATCCACCTGGGTGGCAACTTTCAGGGATCTATGTACATGGACTCCAAGATCCCTCTGCACATCCACACTGCCAAGAATCTTTCCATTGACCCAGTATTCTGCCTTCCTGTTATTCTTCCCAAAGTGCATCACCTCACATTTAGCTGCATTGAACTCCATTTACCACCTTTCAGCCCAATTCTGCAGTTTATCCAAGTCCCCCTGCAACCTGTAACATTCTTCCAAACTGTCCACTACTCCATTGACTTTAGTGTCATCTGCAAATTTACTAATCCACCCACCTATGCCTGCGTCGATGTCATTTATAAAAATGACAAACAGCAGTGGTCCCAAAACAGATCCTTGTGCCACATCATTAGTAACCAGAATCCAGGCTGAATATTTTTCATCAACCATCACTCGCTGCCTTCTTTCAGAAAGCCAGTTTCTAATTCAAACTGCTAAATTAACCCCAATCCCATGCCTCTGCATTTTCTCCAACAGCCTACCATGTGGAACCTTATCAAAGGCTTTACTGAAGTCCATGTGTACCATGTCAACTACCCTACCCGCATCTTGGTCACCTTCTCAAAAAAACTCAATGAGGTTTGTGAGACACGACCTGCCCTTGACGAAACCATGTTGACTATCTGAAATCAAATTGTTGCTTACTAGATGATTATAAATCTCGTCTCTTGCAATCCTTTCCAAAACCTTTCCTACAACAGAAGTAAGGCTCACTGGTCTATAATTACCTGGGTCATCTCTACTGCCCTTCTTGAACATCAGCACAAAATTTACAATTCTCCAGTCCTCTGGTACTAAACCTGTAGACAGTGACGACTCAAATATCAAAGCCAAAGGCTCTGCTATCTCCTCCCCAGCTTCCCAGAGAATCCTCGGATAAATCCCATCCGGCCCAGGGGACTTGTCTACTTTCACTCCTTCTAGAATTATAACAACTGTTCGTACCTAACCTCGATCCTTTCTAGTCTAATATCTCATGCCTCATTCTTCTCCTCTGCAATATTCTCCTTTTCCTGAATGAAAACCGATGAGAAAGGTTTGTTTAGCACCTCTCCGATCTCCACAGGGTCCACACTCAACTTCCCACTTCTGTCTTTGACTGGTCCTATTCCTACCCTTGTCATCCTCTTATTCCTCACATACCCTATAGAAAGCTTTAGGGTTCTCCTTTATTCTATTTGCTAAAGATTGCTCGTGTCCTCTCTTTGCTCTTCTTACCTCTCTCTTTAAATCCTTCCGAGCTGATCTGTAACTCTCCATCGCCTCATCTGAACCATCTTGCCTCATCAACATATAAGCCTCCTCCTTCTGCTTAACAAGAAATGCAATTTCTGTAGTAAACCACGGTTCCCTTACCTTATCACTTCCTCCCTGCCTGACAGGGACACACCTATCAAGGTCACGCAATATCTGTTCCTTAAACCAGCTCCACATTTCCATTGTCTGTAACCCCTGCATTTTGCTACCCCGTTCTATGCATTCTAATTCTTGCCTAATCGCATTATAATTGCCCTTGCCCCATCGATAACTCTTGACCTGTGGCATGTACCTAGTCCTTTCCATCACTAACTATACATAACTGAATTATGGTCACTCTCTCCAAAGTGCTCACCTACAACTAAATCAAACACCTGGCCTGGTTCATTACCAAGCACCAGATCCAGTGTGGCCTCCCCTCTTGTCGGCCCTTCGACATACTGTGTCAGGAAACCCTCCTGTACACATTGGGCAAAAACTGATCCATCCGATGTACTAGAGTTATAGCATTTCCAGTCAATGTTGGGAAAGTTAAAGTTCCCCATAATGATCACCCTGTTCCTTTCACACCTGTCCGGAATAAGTTTGCCAATCCTCCCTGGAAATCTATGGAGGCCTATTAAAAAACTCCAAGCAGTGTGACTTCTCCTCTCCTGTTTCTAACCTCAGCTCACACTACCTCAATAGTCGAGTCCTCATGAAAAGTTCTTTCAGCCACCGTTATACTATCCTTGACTAACAAGGCCACACCTCCCCCTCTTTTACCGCCTTGCCTGTTCTTAATGAAAGATCTATACCTTTGAACCTGCAACATCCATTCCTCACCCTGCTCTATCCATGTCTCCGAAATGGCCACAACATCGAAGTCCCAGGTACCTATCCATGCTGCACCTAATGGTAAGGTCCTGGGGAGAGTTGCTGAACAAACAGACCTTGGAGTGCAGGTTCATAGCTCCTTGGACAGTGAAGAAAGCGTTTGATATGCTTTCCTTTATTGGACAGAGCATTGAGTATCGGAGGTCATGTTGGAGCTGTACAGGGCATTGGTAAGGCCACTTTTGGAATATTGTGTACAAGTCTGGTGTCCCTCTTATTGGAAGGATGTTGTGAAATTTCAAAAGGATTCAGGAAAGATTTACAAGGATGTTTCCAGAGTTGGAGGATCTGAGGTGTAGGGAGATGCTGAGTGCGCTGGGGCTGTTTTCCCTGAAGTGTCGGAGACTGAGGGGCGACCTTTTAGAGGTTTATAAAATCATGAGGAACATAGATAGGGTAAATAGACAAGGTCTGTTCTCTGGGGTGTGAGTTCAGAACTAGAGGGCATAGGTTTCGGGTGAGAGAGGAAAAATTTAAAAGGAACCTAAGGGGCAACATTTTCATCGAGTAGAGAAAACAAAGAACAAAGAGAGAACAAAGAAAATGTACAGCCCAGGAACAGGCCCTTCGGCCCTCCAAGCCTGAGCCAATCCAAATACACTGTCTAAACCGATCGGTCAATTCCTAAGCATCTGTATCCCGCTGCTCCCCACCTACTCATGTATCTGTCCAGACGCATCTTGAATCTACCATGCCTGCCTCTACTACCTCTGCTGGCAACGCATTCCAAATGCCCACCACCTTCTGTGTGAAGTACTTGCCACGTATATCCCCCTTAAACATTTTACCTGTCACCTTGAACACGTGACCTCTCGTTATTGAATCCTTCACCCTGGGAAAAAGCTGGTCTCTATCCACCCTGTCTATACCCTTCATGATTTTGTAATCAGGTCCACCCCCCACCTCAATCTCCTTTTTTCTAATGAAAATAAACCTAACCTACTCAATCTCTCTTCATAGCTAGCACCTTCCATACCAGGCAACATCCTCGTAAACCTTCTCTGCACCCTCTCCAAAGCATCCACATCCTTTTGGTAATGTGGCGCCCAGAACTGTACACAGTATTCTAAATGCGGCCGAACCAATGTCTTGTACAATTTTAACATGACTTGCCAGCTCTTACACTCAATACCCTGACCAATGAAGGCAAGCATACTATACGCCTTCTTGACCACTCTATCCACCTGTGCAGCAACCTTCAGGGTACAATGGACCTGCACTCCCCCAGATCTCTCTGGCCATCAACTTTTCCCAAGGCTCTTCTATTCACTGTATAATTCACTCTACAATTAGTCTTGCCTAAATGCATCACCTCACATTTGTCTGGATTGAAAACCATCTGCCACCTTTCCGCTCAACTCTCTATCTATATCCTCCTGTATTCTCTGACAGTCCCTTATATTTTCTGCTCTTCCACCAATCTTCATGTCATCTGCAAATTTGCTGATCATACCAACAGTGCCCTCTTTCAGATCATTTACGTATATCACAAACAACAGTGGGTCCCAACACTGATCCCTGTGGAACACCACTGGTCACCTTTCTCCATTTTGAGAAACTCGCTTCAACTACTACTTTGTCTCCTGTTGCTCAACCAGTTCTTTATCCACCTAGCTAGAACACCCTGCACAGCATGTGAATGCACTTTCTCCATTAGTTTACCATGGGGAACCATATCAAACACCTTACTAAAGTCCATGTATATGACATTAACAGCCCTTCCTTCATCCATCAACTTGGTCACTTCCTTGAAGAACTCTATTAAATTTGTGGCACAATCTCTCCCACACAAAGCCATGTTGCCTATCACTGATAAGCCCATTCTTTTCCAAATATAAATAGATCCTATCCCTTAGTACCCTCTCCAGCAACTTCCCCACCATCAACGTCAGGCTCAACGTCAGGAATATCCCTACTACCCTTCTTGTACAGGGGGACAACATGAGCTACCCTCCCGTCCTCCGGCACCTCACCTGTGTTTAAGGATGCTACAAAGATATCTGTCAGGGCCCCAGCTATTTCATCTCTCACCTCCCTCAGCAACCTGGGATAGATCCCATCCAGTCCTGGGGATTTGTCTACCTTAATAACCTCTAGCATATCTAACGCATCCTCCATACTTATGCCAACAGGATCCAGACTAATCAAACTTCTATCTCTAATCTCAAGATTAATCATGCTCCTCTCCTCAGTGAGCAGTGATGCAAAGTAATCATTCAGAATGAAACATCAAAGCAGCGCTTCACAGGAGGCTCCAATAGCACTGATGATGTTCCCTAGCCAGGGAACGAAACGTTTGCAGCAAAAACTTCCAGCTTGGCGAACAGAATCACAACAATCATTCAGAATCTCACCCATTCTCTCAAGTTCAACACACAGCCTCCTTCATTATCCTTTAGTGGACCAATCTTTTCTCTAGTTACCCACTTTCTTATAGAAGAATAAAATGCTTTGGGATTCCCCTTAATTCTACTCGCTAAAGCTATCTCATGACCTCTTTTAGCCTGCTTGACTCCTCTTTAAGACTGGTCCTACACTTCCAATATTCCTCTAGGTCCTGTTCTGTTCTTAGCTAGACCGTACGTACGTTTCCCTGTTCCTCTTGGCTAGTTGTACAATTTCTCCTGTCATCCATGGCTCACGAATCTTGCCCTTCCTATCCTTTGCCTTCAACGAGACATGCCTATCCTGCACTATCTTTGAAAGCCTCCCACATCTCAAATGTGGACTTCCCTTCAAATAGCTGTGTCCAATCCACATTTCTGAGCTCTTACCTAATTTTGATATAATTGGCCTTGGCCCAGTTTAGTACTCTTCCCTTAGGACCACTCTCTTCTTTATTAGGTTAGATTAGATTGCCTACAGTGTGGAAACAGGCCATCCAGCCCAACAAGTCCACACCAACCTTCCGAAGAGCAACATACCCAGACCCATTCCACTACATTTACCCCTTCACCTAACACTATGGGCAATTTAGCATGGCCAATTCACCTAAACTGCACATTTTTGGACTGTGAGTGGAAAGCAGAGCATCCGGAGGAAACCCACGCGGACAATGAGCAAACTCCACACAGACAGTTGCCTGAGGCGGGAATTGAACCCGGGTTTCTGGTGCTGTGAGACAGCAGTGCTAACCACTGAGCCACCATGCTATCTACGAGTATTCTAAAACTTACAGAATTGTGGTTACTGTTCCCAAAGAAATCCCCCACCGCAACTTCTACCACCTGTCCTGGCTCATTCCCCAGTACCAGGTCCAATATGGCCCCGTCCCTCGCCAGACTATTGACATACTGCTCTAGAAAACTCACCTGGACGGTTCGTACAAATTCTACCCCATCCAGACTCTGACTCTAAGTGTATCCCAGTCAATGTTGGGAAAATTAAAATCTCCCATCACCACTATCCTATTGCCTCTACATCTTTCCATAATCTGTTTACCTATTTGTTCTTCTACCTCACGCTCACTGTTGGGAGGTCTGTAATACAGCCCCAACAATGTAACCGCACCCTTCTTATTTCTCAGCTCCACCCATAATGCCTCACTACCCAAGACCTCCATAGTTTCCTCCTTTAGCACAGCCGTGATATCGTCTCTGACCAGCAATACAATTCCACCCCCCATTTTACTTCCCTCCCTGTCCTGTCTGAAGCGTCTATATCCTGGAACATTTAGTTGCCAATCATCATGCCCTTCCTTCAACAAGTCTCTGTGACTGCAATAATGTCTTACTCCCAGGCACCAATCCAAACCCTAAGTTTGTTTGCCTTACACACTGTGCTCCTTGTATTAAAATAGATGCATTTCAGGCCACCAGTTTTTTTGCGATCATCTGCTCCCTGCCTATTCTTCCCTTTATTAATGTTACCTTCATAACTGTTACAATCTCCAATATCCACCTCACTGCCTACTTGCTTTCTCTTCTGGTTCCCAGTCATCTGCCATATTAATTTAAAACCTCCCCAACAGCAGTAGCAAAAACTCCCCCAAGGACATTGGTTCCAGTCTGGTTCAGATGTAGACCGTCCATTTTGTAATAGTCCCACCTTCCCCACAACCGGTCCCAATGTCCAATAAATCTGAACCCCTGCCTCCTACACCATCTCTCAAACCACATGTTCATCCTGCCTATTTTTTCATTTCTACGCTGGCTAGCACGTGGCACTGGTAGTAATCCCGAGATCACTACCTTTGAGGTCCTCCCCTTTAACTTCTCTCCTAGCTCCCTGAATTCTTCTTTCTGGATCACATCTCATTTTCTACTTTTCTCGTTGGCTCCTATACGCGTGGTGAGTGTATGGAATGAGCTGCCAGAGGAAGTGGCAGAGGCTGGTACAGTTACAATATTTAAAAGGTATCTGGGTGGGTATATGATTAGGAAGGGTTTAAATTGATATGGGCCAAGTGCTGGAAAAAGGGACTAGATTAGGTTAGGATATCTAGTCGGCATGGACAAGTTGGCATGAAGGGTCTGTTTCTGTGCTGTACATCTCTATGACTCTATGTGGCAGAGAGAGGACTAAGGCAGCAGTCATTAGGAAAATTGGCTGAAACCACAGGAACTGTTCGCAAGAAAAAATGACCATGTATTAGAGGCTTATACTGAATGGTCTACTATCTTAGAAGCTGCATATACAATTATAACAAACTTGTTGACTAAAAATGTCAGTCAACCTCTATTAATATGTCAACAACTGACCTAGATATAAAAATGAGAAAACCAAGTGGAGGAGACTAAAAGTTGATTGAGCGTCATAGATTATTGCAAATAATATTGGTTAGCTTAAAGCAACATCTCATTTATGAATTCATAATAGAAATGCAGTTGTTATTTTACTCAAGATTTAACAACTCAATTCTTTTTCATCAAGGGTCTGACAGGAAAACAGCAGAAGCAATTGCTCTAACAAACTACATATTTCAGTGCAAATAAATTCAGGAGTTTTGTGGTAATAATTGAAGTGCTGAACAAAGGCCATCCATGGAAGAAATTACTTCAGGGCACATCACAAGGTGTGCCTTTCTTATCTGTCATTCTCAGAGGATTACTGTGCTTAGCTATTGAACAATTCTAAACAAGGTCACCAAGCATGAAGTACGTCCTCTATGTGTCCTCCCAAGAAAGTCTTCTACTGAAAGCTCAGTGAGCAATCTAACATAGCATTCTTGCAGCCACCTGATTAATGGCCTGAGAGAGGTTTAGTGACTAAAGTAGGAGAATACCTGTGCTAAAGTCATATGTCGATAAGGAACAGTACAGTACAAGAACAGGCCTTTTGACCTACCATGAGCTGATCATGACGCCATTCTAAATTAATCCCATCTGCTTGCACATGGCCCATATCTCTAATCTTTGCTTATTCATATATCTGTCTAAATGCTGTGAAACTTTGCTATCGCCTCTGCTTCTACTACTTCCCAGTAAAAAATGAGGTCTGCAGATGCTGGAGATCACAGCTGAAAATGTGTTGCTGGTTAAAGCACAGCAGGTTAGGCAGCATCTCAGGAATAGGGAATTCGACGTTTCGAGCATAAGGGCTTATGCTCGAAACGTCGAATTCCCTATTCCTGAGATGCTGCCTAACCTGCTGTGCTTTAACCAGCAACACATTTTCTACTACTTCCCAGCACGTTCTAGGCATCTACTCCCTCGGTGTAAAAAATCTGCACAACACCATGTTGTAGTTCAACAGGTTTATTTGAAAACAAAAGCTTTCAGAGCCTCAGTCCTTCTTCAGGTATTAGTGAGAGATAGGGAGACCTTAGACACAGAATTTATAAGTAAAATATCAAAGGGTCATACAACTGATGCGAATGAACTGAGCACACCTAAGATGGCTGTTAGAATCAGTTAGAATGGAGGTACAGGTTGCAACTGATCAAAACCCCTTGATCTTGGTAAATCCCTTCAATGGGTCAGTGTGGACTCAAAAGGCAGAATGACCTGCTTCACACTGTAGAGATTCTATGATTTGAACCAACAACACTCAGAGTCAAAAGTGTTACCAAGTGATTGGCAGCTGAATCTGGGAAATTGCCACTCTAGATGGTGCATTGTCTATGTGGAAAATACCTCCCAAAGGTAAACTTCAGCAAGACTAAGGTATTCAGCACAGTCCTAAGGTAGAAGTTTTCTGGAGGTTCCCCTCCCCAAAAGCTCTTAGAAGATCAGGAGTATAAATTAATTTGGTTGGGATACAAAATATCTGTTTCCTGACAGTATTAAATCTTTGCTACAAAGTTCTCAGAACTTTTCAGGTAGGTCAGTTTCTTGACCATTTAGGAGCAGAAACCTGCTTTACATTCATTAGTATGACATGAATACTCATTAAGACTCAGGTCACTGGAATTATGTTCATAGGGTCAATCTAGTTAATCAAAAATAGGAAACATGCCTATTTATCCTGTGAGAGGTAGGATAGGTGGCTTTCTTCTGACAAATACCTCACTACCTTGATTCCTTCAGAAAAAGTTCCTTTTTATGCAAATGCTCGTGTTATCTTTGAAGCGTCTCTCGCCTGAAATCATTTTTTTTCAAAAATGTTAACATGGTGGCATTTCACCAAAACATTCAAAAGGACATCATACTTAAAACTTTGTTTTAATAACAAAAATAGAAGTTTATTATGCAAAAGAAAATTGAATAAACCAAACTATTTGCATATAATACAATTTTAAAAATTCTAAAACACATGGTAAAACAAAATCTACCTACCTCAATACCGTCACTTTACTGTACTCAAATACCAAGCAGAGTTTGTTTCTCTGTCACATTGAGCGGTTGGAATCAATTTTTAGTCTCAAAAGTTTGAAAGTCTTTTCCTTCATCAGCCACACAACTGGGATCAAAACTTTGTAGCTTCAAATAACTCATTCAATTGTCTAACCAAATGCTTCTGTCTGGAATTTTCCAAATTAAAACCCTCACACTGAAGTAATTGATTTCTTAGTGTGTAAAAATGAGATATAAAATTGAGTGGATTGGCAAGGTATTCAGGAAGAAACAGTTTGCCCTTGGTGGAAGGATCTGACCAGGGGCATAGGTTTAAGCTAAGGTGCAGGAGGTTTAGAGGTGATAGGAGGAAATATATTTTCATCCAAAAGGTGTTGGGAATGTGAAATTCTTGCCTGAAAGGGTAGTAGATACAGAAACTTCATAGCAAATAAGCAGTATTGTAGAGCTACACCTTGGCATCGCAAGTATACAGTGCTATTGCCCGCTTGCTGGATAAAAGGATCACAAAGGTAGGTGGTTGTTTTCAACCAACACAGACTTAATGGGCCAAAGAGTTATACGTTCCTTAACCATTCTGATCTAACTCATTTGTCCAAGAGAAACTGTTCTTCCATCAAACCTCAGCTTGGTGCTCCGAAAACCTAATTTCTATGGAATTTTCCCTGAAGCAAATAAAATGCTTCTAAACACAAAGCTACTCAATATTTTCCGATTTACTCTCTTTGACTGTAAAACTCTCACAATGTAAACAACCTCATCACTCTAAGAGGGTTCAGAGTGACAAGTTATTATTAAATAAAAAGCAAAAGAACTGTGGATACTGTAATCAGAAACACAACAACAGACGTAGCTGGAAGAGCTCAGCAGGTCTGGCAGCATCCGTGAAGAGGAATCAAAGTTAACGTTTCAGATCCGTTGACCCTTTCTTAGAACTGATGGCAGCAAGGAAAACTTTATCTTATATGCAGAACAAATGAGTAGGGGGAGGGGTAAGGAGTAAACAATAGGTTGGGACAGAGCACAAAGAGAGAGAAGAACAATTGGACAGACAAAGGATGGGAGGATGAATATCTGTTAATAGAGTCTTAGAGACATAGAGATGTACAGTATAGAAACAGACCCTTCGGTCCAACTTGTCCATGCCAACCAGATATCCAAACCCAATCTAGTCCCACCTGCCAGCACCCAGCCCATATCCCTCCAAACCCTTCCTATTCATATACCCAGGAGAAAGTGAGGACTGTAGATGCTGGAGATCAGAGCTGAAAATGTGTTGCTGGAAAAGCGCAGCAGGTCAGGCCGCATCCAAGGAGCAGGAGAAGGGCTTATACCTGAAATGTCAATTCGCCTGCTCCTTGGATGCTGCCTGACCTGCTGCGCTTTTCCAGCAACACATTTTCAGCTATTCATAGAACATAGAAAAATACAGCACAGTACAGGCCCTTCGGCCCTCGATGTTGTGCTGATCCAAGCCCACCTAACCTACACTAGCCCACTATCCTCCATATGCCTATCCAATGCCCGTTTAAATGCCCATAAAGAGGGAGAGTCCACCACTGTTACTGGCAGAGCATTCCATGAACTCACGACTCGCTGAGTAAAGAATCTACCCCTAACATCTGTCCTATATCTACCACCCCTTAATTTAAAGCTATGCCCCCTTGTAATAGCTGACTCCATATGTGGAAAAAGGTTCTCATGGTCAACCCTATCTAAACCCCTAATCATCTTGTACACCTCTATCAAATCACCCCTAAACCTTCTTTTCTCCAATGAGAACAGCCCCAAGTGCCTCAGCCTTTCCTCATACGATCTTCCTACCATGCCAGGCAACATCCTGGTAAACCTCCTCTGCACCCATTCCAGTGTCTCCACATCCTTCCTATAGTATGGCAACCAAAACTGCACACAATACTCCAGATGGGGCCGCACCAGAGTCTTATATAACTGCAACATGACCTCAGGACTCCGGAACTCAATTCCTCTACCAATAAAAGCCAGCACGCCATATGCCTTCTTCACAGCACTATTTACCTGGGTGGCAACTTTCAGAGATCTGTGTACATGGACACCAAGATCCCTCTGCTCATCCAAGTATCCGACCATTAGCCCAGTACCCCATCTTCTTGTTACTCTTACCAAATTGAATCACTTCACACTTACCTACATTGAACTCCATTTGCCATCTTTCTGCCCAGCTCTGCAGCTTATCTATATCCCGCTGTAACCTGCCACATCCTTCCTCACTGTCAACAACTCCACCGACTTTCGTATCATCCGCAAACTTGCTCACCCAACCTTCTAGCCCCTCCTCCAGGTCATTTATAAAAATGACAAACAGCAATGGTCCCAAAACAGATCCTTGCGGAACACCGTTAGTAACTGCACTCCAAGATGAACCTTTACCATCAACTATTACCCTATGTCTTCTTCCAGCCAGCCAATTCCGAATCCAAACCTCCAAACTCCCCCTCAATGCCATACCTCCGTATTTCTTGCAGTAGCCTCCCATGGGGAACCTTATCAAACACCTTACTAAAATCCATATACACCACATCTACCGCTTTACCCTCGTCCACCTCATTAGTCACCTTCTCAAAGAATTCAATCAGGATTGTGAGGCACAACCTGGCCTTCACAAAACCATGCTGACTATTCTTGATCACATTATTCCTATCCAGATGTTCATAAATCCTATCCCTTACAATTCTCTCTAAGACTTTGCCCACAGCAGAAGTGAGACTCACCAGCCTATAGTTACTAGGGTTATCCCCTACTCCCTTTCTTGAACAAGGGAACCACATTTGCTATCCTCCAGTCTTCTGGCACCATTCCTGTAGACAACGAGGACATAAAAATCAAGGCCAATGGCTTTGCAATCTCCTCCCTTGCTTCCCAGAGAATCCTAGGATAAATGCCATCAGGCTCAGGGGACTTATCTATTTTCACCCTTTCCAGAATTTCCAACACCTCTTCCCTACATGCCTCATAGCCATCCATTCGAATTAATTGTGACTCAATATTCACATCGGCAACAATGTCCTGTTCCTGAGTGAATACTGACGAAAAGTTTTCATTCAGTGTCTCCCCAATTTCTTCAGCCTTCACACGCAACTTCCCACTACTCTCCTTGACTGGACCTATTCCTACCCTAATCATTCTTTTATTCCTGACATACCTATAGAAAGCCTTTGGGTTTTCCCTAATCCTACCAACCAAGGACTTTTCATGTTCCCTCCTTGCTGCTCTTAGCTCTCTCTTTAGATCCTTCCTGGCTACCTTATAACTCTCAATCGCCCCAATTGAACCTTCACGCCTCATCTTTACATAGGCCGCCCTCTTCCCTTTCACAAGGGATTCCAATTCCTTATTAAACCACTGCTCCATCACACGACCCTTTCCTCCCTGCCTGACAGGTACATACTTATCAAGGACACTCAATATTTGCTCCTTGAACAAGCTCCACATATCGATTGCACCCTTCCCTTGATGCCTACTTTTCCAAGCCACGCATCCTAAGTCATGCCTCACCGCATCATAATTTCCCTGCCCCCAGCTATAACTCTTGCCCTGCAGTGCACACTTATCCCTCTCCATCCCTAGAGTAAAAGTCACCGAGTTGTGGTCACTGTCCCCAAAGTGCTCACCTACCTCCAATTCTAACTCCTGGCCTGGTTCATTACCCAGAACCAAATCCAGTATGGCCTCACCTCTTGTTGGCCTGTCTACATATTGTGTCAGGAAACCCTCCTGCACACATTGGACAAACACCGACCCATTTAACGTACTCGAGCTAGAGCTTTCCCAGTCAATATCTGGAAAGTTAAAGTCCCCCTTAACAACCACCCTATTACTTTCACTCTTCTCCGGATTCTTCTCATATACTCACCCAAATGTTGCAGTTGTACCAGCCTCTACCACATCCTCTGGCAGCTCATTCCATACACGTACCACCCTCTGTGTGAAAAAGGCGTCCCTTAGGTTCCTTTTATATCTTTCCCCTCCCACCCTAAACCTATGCTCTCTAGTTCTGGACTCCCCGACCTCAGGGAAAAGACTTTGCCTATTTATCCTATCCATGCCCTTCAATTTTGTAAATCTCTATAAAGGTCACCCCTCAGCCTCCAATGCTCCAGGGAAAACAGCTCCAGCTTGTTCAGCCTCTCCCTATAGCTCAAATCCTCCAAACCTGGCAACATCCTTGTAAATCTTTTCTGAGCCCTTTCAAGTTTCTCAATATTTTCCCAATAGGAAGGAGACCAGAATTGCATGCAATATTCCAACAGTGGCCTAACCAATGTCTTGAATAGCCGCAACATGACCTTCCAACTCCTGTACTCAATGCTCTGACCAATACAGGAAAGCATACCAAATGCCTTCTGCACTATCCTATCTACCTGCGACACCACTTTCAAGGAGCTATGAACCTGCACTCCAAGGTCTCTTTGTTCAGCAACACTCCCCAGGATCTTACCATTAAGTGTATAAGTCCTGCGAAGATTTGCTTTTCCAAAATGCAGCACCTCGCATTTATCTGAATTAAACTCCATCTGCCACTTCTCAGCCCATTGGCCCATCTGTTCCAGATCCTGTTGTAATCTGAGGTAACCCTCTTCGCTGTCCACTACACCTCCAATTTTGGTGTCATCTGCAAACTTACTAACTGTACCTCTTACATTCGCATCCAAATCATTTATGTAAATGACAAAAAGTAGAGGGCCCAGCACCGATCCTTGTGGCACTCCACTGGTCACAGGTCTCCAGTTTGAAAAACAACCCTCCACCACCATCCTCTGTCTTCTACCTTTGAGCCAGTTCTGTATCCAAATGGCTAGTTCTCCCTGTATTCCATGAGATCTAATCTTGCTAATCAGTCTCCCATGGGGAACCTTGTCGAACGCCTTACTGAAGTCCATATAGATCACATCTACTGTTCTGCCCTCATCAATCTTCTTTGTTACTTCTTCAAAAAACTCAATCAAGTTTGTGAGACATGATTTCCCAAGCGCAAAGCCATGTTGACTATCCCGAATCAGTCCTTGCCTTTCCAAATACACGTACATCCTGTCCCTCAAGATTCCCTCCAACAACTTGCCCACCACCGACATCAGGCTCACTGGTCGATAGTTCCCTGGCTTGTCCTTACCACCCTTCTTAAACAGCGGCTCCATGTTAGCCAACCTCCAGTTTTCCGGCACCTCACCTGTGACTATCGATGATACAAATAGACAATAGGTGCAGGAGAAGGCCATTCTGCCCTTCGAGCCAGCACCACCATTATGATCATGGCTGATCATCCTCAATCGGTATCCTGTTCCTGCCTTATCCCCATATAACCCTTGATTCCACTATCCTTCAGAGCTCTACCCAACTCTTTCTTCAAAGTATCCAGAGGCTTGTACACCACTGTCCTCTGGGGTACAGCATTCCACACACCCACCACTCTCTGGGTGAAGACGTTTCTCCTCAATTCTGTTCTAAGTGGCCTACCCCTTATTTTTAAACTGTGTCCTCTGGTTCGGGACTCACCCATCAGCAGAAACATGCTTCCTGCCTCCAGAATGTCCAATCCTTTCATAATCTTATATGTCTCAATCAGATCCCCTCTCAGTCTTCTAAACTCAACCGTATACAAGCCCAGTCACTCCAATCTTTCAGTGTAAGGTAATCCCGCCATTCCAGGAATTGACCTCGTGAACCTACGCTGCACTCCCTCAACAGCCAGAATGTCTTTGCTCAAATTTGGAGAATAAAACTGTGCACAATATTCCAGGTGCGGTCTCACCAGGGCCCTGTACAGCTGCAGAAGGACCTCTTTGCTTCTATACTCAATCCGTCTTGTTATGAAGACCAGCATGCTGTTAGCCTTCTTCACTGCCTGCTGTACCTGCATGCTTGCTTTCATTGATTAATGTACAAGAACACCTAGATCTCTCTGTACTGCCCCTTTACCTAACTTGACTCCATTTAGGTAGTAATCTGCCTTCCTGTTCTTGCCACCAAAGTGGATAACCGCACATTTATCCACATTAAACTGCATCTGCCATGCATCCATTCACTCAACTAGCCTGTCCAGGTCACCCTGTATTCTCCTAACATCCTCCTCACATTTCACCCTGCCACCCAGCTTTGTGTCATCATCCAGTTTGAAATATCTCAGCAAGAGGCTCAGTAATCACTTCTCTAGCTTCCCACAGAGTTCTTGGGCACACCTGATCAGGTCCTGGGGATTTATCAACTTTTACCCGTTTCAAGACATCCAGCACTCCCTCCTCTGTAATATGGATATTTTGCAAGATATCACCATCTATTTCCCTATCGTCTATATCTTTCATATCCTTTTCCACAGTAAATACTAATGCAAAGTACTCATTTAATATCTCTCCCATTTTCTGCGGTTCCACACAAAGGCTGCCTTGCTGATCCTTGAGGGGCCCTATGGTCTCCCTCGTTACCCTTTTGTCCTTAATGTATTTGTAAAAACCCTTTGGATTCTCCTTAATTCTATTTTGCCAGAGCTATCTCATATCCCCTTTTTGCCCTCCTGATTTCCCCCTTAAGTATACTCCTACCTCCTTAATACTCTTCTAAGGATTCACTCGATCTATCCTGTCTATACCTTACATATGCTTCCTTCTTTTTCTTAACCAAACTCTCAATTTCTTTAGTCATCCAGCATTCCTGGATAATGGAGACTGTTAGTGGCTAACAATAGGTAGTGCGTAATGGCAGACTATGTGATAACAAGGCCTCATGTGTGGGGAAGGGGGCTAGGATATGGGGGACTTCAGGCCCTAAAATTATTGAATTCAATTTGAGTCCAGACGCCTGCAGGGTTCCCAAGTGGAAAATGAGGTGCCCTTCTTCCAGTTTGGACTGAGCTTCACTGGTGTAAAGCAGCAAGCCTGAGATAGAGAGGTTGGCCAGGGAACAGGGTGGGATGTACCTCTCTACAGTCAGCCCTGCCTCAGCTTAGGGCCACACTCTCTCAGAATTGCAAAGGACCCACTCTGTACTACATCCTCAGGAGAATTCATACTCTCAACAAACAGTATTTCAATTCCATCTCAAACATCAAAAACTGTAAGTACAACAAACTTTTATCTACCCACCTACATAACCAGCGCTCCTCAAACATTCCAGAAGATTCGAGTAAAAAGTGAGGTCTGCAGATGCTGGAGATCAGAGCTGAAAATGTGTTGCTGGTTAAAGCACAGCAGGTCAGGCAGCATCCAAGGAACAGGAAATTCGACGTTTCGGGCCAGAGCCTTTCATCAGGAAGGGCTCTGGCCCGAAACGTCGAATTTCCTGTTCCTTGGATGCTGCCTGACCTGCTGTGCTTTAACCAGCAACACATTTTCAGCTCATTCCAGAAGATTCCCCTGGCCTTGGAAACAACTCAGACGCCATTAGCCATGTGGCTGATGCAGCTCCCACCCCCACGCTGATTGATGATGTCACTTCTGCCCTCACCACGGCCACTCCCACAACCACTTCCATCCCTCACAATTCCTCATGCATCACAGGTGACATCACATCCCCCCCTCAAATCATCGCTGATGCCACATGCTCAATGACTTCCACTGCCCCTACTGCCGTGGTCACCACCACTTCCGCCCCCACCAGCACCACTCATCTTCATTCTGCTGACACGCCCCCACAGACCCCACTGTCACTATCCCCACCCCCCTGAGGGGAACACTACCCCTGCTCATGACTCCACCCCCATTCCCCCCACCACCACATTCCCACTCCAGTTACTGGCTCCGACCCCACTCCCAGCTCCACACCACACCAGATCCCAGCTCCCAGCCCTGCCGAGTTTTCACCATCCCTCCAGACCTCCCCCTCACTGAGGACGAGCGATCAGTCCTCAGCAAAGGACTCGCCTTCATCCCCCTCCGCCCACGCATCAATGAATTTAATACACGCCGTGACGTCAAACAATTCTTCCGTCGCCTCCGCCTCCGAGCTTACTTTCACAATCAGGATTCCCGCCCACCTTCCGAGGACCCCTTCACCCACCTCCAACTCACTGCATCCACCTGGACACCTCGCGCTGGTCTATTACCTGCCTTCGACCTCTTCATTTCCAACTGCCGCCGGGACATTAACCACCTCAACCTGTCTACCCCCCTCCCCCACTCCAACCTCTCACCCTCAGAACGCACAGCCCTCCAATCCCTCTGCTCCAATCCCAACCTCACCATCAAGCCAGCAGATAAAGGGGGCACAGTGGTAGTCTGGCACACTGATCTCAACACGGTTGAAGCCAAACGCCAACTCGAGGACACCTCTTCATACTCCCCCCCTCGACCATGACCCCACCCCCCCATCACCAAACCATCATCTCCCAGACCATACAGAACCTCATCACCTCAGGAGATCTCCCACCCACAGCTTCTAACCTCATAGTCCGGGAACCCCACACTGTCCGGTTCTACCTCCTTCCCAAGATCCACAAGCCTGACCACCCTGGCCGACCCATTGTCTCAGCATGCTCCTGCCCCACTGAACTCATCTCTACCTACCTCTACACTGTCCTATCCCCCCTAATCCAGGAACTCCCCACATACGTTCGAGACACCACCCACGCCCTCCACCTCCTCCAAGACTTCCGTTTCCCCAGCCCCCAACGCCTCATCTTCACCATGGATATCCAATCCCTCTACACTTCTATCCACCATGACCAGGGCCTCCAAGCCCTCCATTTTTTTCCTCTCCAGACGTCCCCAACTATACCCTTCCACCACTCTCATTCGTTTGGCCGAACTGGTCCTCACCCTTAACAATTTCTCCTTCGAATTCTCCCACTTCCTCCACACCAAAGGGGTAACCATGGGCACATGTATGGGCCCCAGCTATGCCTGTCTCTTTGTTGGCTACGTAGAACAGTTGATCTTCCGTAATTACACCGGCACCACTCCCCACCTCTTCCTCCGCTAAATTGATGACTGCATTGGCGCCACCTCGTGCTCCCGCGAGGAGGTTGAGCAATTCATCAACTTCACCAACACATTCCACCCTGACCTTAAATTTACCTGGACCATCTCTGATACTTCCCTCCCTCCCCTCTCCATCTCCATTAATGGCGACCGACTTGACACTGATATTTTTTACAAACCCCGTGGCTCCCACAGCTACCTGGATTACACCTCTTCCCACCCTATCTCTTGCAAAAATGCCATCCCATATTCCCAATTCCTCCGCCTTCGCCATATCTGCTCCCAGGAGGACCAGTTCCACCACAGAACACACCAGATGGCCTCCTTCTTTAGATACCACAATTTCCCTTCCCACGTGGTTATAGATGCCCTCCAACGCATCTCGTCCACATCCCGCACCTCCGCCCTCAGACCCCACCCCTCCAAACCTAACAAGGACAGAACGCCCCTGGTGCTCACCTCCCACCCTACAAATCTTTGCATAAACCAAATCATCTACCAACATTTCCACCACCTCCAAAAAGACCCCACCACCAGGGATATATTTCCCTCCACACCCCTTTCCGCCTTCCGCAAAGACCGTTCCCTCCGTGGCTACCTGGTCAGGTCCATGCCCCCCTACAACTCACCTTCCCATCCTGGCACTTTCCCCTGCCACCGCAGGAACTGTAAAACCTGTGCCCACACCTCCTCCCTCACCTCTATCCAAGGCCCTAAAGGAGCCTTCCACATCCATCAAAGTTTTACCTGCACATCCACCAATATCATTTATTGTATCCGTTGCTCCCGATGCGGTCTCTGCTACATTGGGGAGACTGGGCGCCTCCTAGCAGAGCGCTTTAGGGAACATCTTCGGGACACCCACACCAATCAACCACACTGCCCCGTGACTAGCATTTCAACTCCCCCTTCCACTCTGCCGAAGACATGGAGGTCCTGGGCCTCCTTCACCGGCCTGGAGGAAGAACGCTTCATCTTCCACCTTGGAACAATTCAACCCCAGGGCATCAATGTGGACTTCAACAGTTTCCTCATTTCCCCTTCCCCCACCTCATCCTAGTTCCTAACTTCCAGCTCACCACTCTCCCCATGACTTGTCCGGACTTGTCCTACCTGCCTATCTCCTTTTCCACCTATCCACTCCACCCTCTCCTCCCTGACCTATCACCTTCATCCCCTCCCCCACCCACCCATTGTACTCTATGCTACTTTCTCCCCACCCCCACCCTCCTCTCGCTTATCTCTCCACGCAGCAGGCTCACTGCCTTTATTCCTGATGAAAGGCTTTTGCCTGAAACGTCGATTTCTCTGCACTTTGGATGCTGCCTGAACTGCTGTGCTCTTCCAGCACCACTGACCAGAATGGGATGTTAATGTGACAGGTAACTGGAAGCTCAGGGCCTTTTTTGAGGGCACATTGTAGATGTTCTGCAAAGCGGCCACCCAGTCTCTGCTTCGTTTCCACAAAGTTGAGGAAATCACTGTGAGCAGCGAATGCAGTAGACTACATTGTGAGAAGTGCAGGTAAAGTTCTCCTTCACCTGAAAGGTTTGCTTGGGCCCTTAGATATTGAGGAGGGAGACAGTAAATGGCAGGTGTTCAGGGTGTTACACCTTCAGTGGTTGCAGGGAAAGATGCCATGGGTCTGTGTGAGAATGTAGGGGGGGGTGGGGAGATGTTAGGAGTGAAGGATGAGTGGATCAGGGTGTCACAAAGGAAAGTGTCCCTACAGAAAGCAGAGAAGGGAGGGTTGAGGAATGAGTCTCTGGTGGTAGTATCTCGCTGGAGGTGGTGGAAATGGTAGCTGATGACCTTCTGGATGCAGATACTGGTGGGATGGTAGGTAAGGACAAGGGGAACCCTATTGCTGTTGCAGGAGGGAAGAGAGGGGGTGAGTGCAGAAGTGTGGGAGATGGGTGGGACCTAGTTGAGCTATTATTAAACCTCTTCCTGTGCAGAATGTAAAACCTATATGCCACTAGTTCAAAGTCTAAACTCTGAAATAAATGACATTAACATTTCTAAGTCATGTACCTTACATCACAATGTTGATCAGCTCATGAGAAATCTCAGTTGTGCGCAGTCTGGTGAGCTGTGGTTAAATGCTTGCAATGTTAGGTTGAAACCTTACAGAGCCAACAGGCCTGTCCAAGCAAGGCAGCTACACCAGTGGAAACCAGCAAACCTGATTGGGTCAGTGAAGAAGCACTGAATTCAAAAGCAGTCTTACTGGATTGTGTCCTTGTCCCATGTAAGCCTTTGGCAAGAAGCTATCAGACATGTAGGTTCTCCAAGTAGTGACGAGGAATGTGAGCTGCTGAGTATTGTGACTTCTTTGATGTTTTAAGCATAAATCTGGGCAGATGTGTAGAAGAGTATAGCTGTGGTGCTATCAATATTACATCAGTGCAATGAAGGGAGACATTGATTGCACATGATGCATCAGATGGAGATACTCGACTCCTAAACTCCTGTGTTACAGTGCTCAACAGTAGCAAATGTACAATGCTATCTCACACTTGGAGAGACATGAAGTATGGAGTGGCGTATACCATGGCAGTCTTCCTCCTCTTGCAGCACTGGAGCCAGGTTCAGTTGAGCTGTTCACGGGGACTGACCTTTGGCCAGGCTACATTCATCACTTGAGATGACCTCATCACCATCTAATGGGGTTAAAACAAACTTCACTTCTCTCATGAACAGCTTTCAGCAGAATCTCCAGAGTAACATTTCTAAATTGAGGCATTGTTTTTACTACAGTCTCAGATTCTCCAGACGCGTATGGGGGGTGACAAGAAAAAGTTGACTGCATGCCCTTGGGTCACAGGAGTGCATCCAGGTGCCTTTTAGTTATGGCCTCTGGAAGGTCTCTGGATGGGATAGAACATCCTGACTGGCCACCACTATAATATGGTACTTGGCCCACTTCAATATTTAGTATGAGCTAAGCACGTAACCGTGTGGGGTAACTTTCCAGCCTCAGAGTGGAAGTCCATCTCATATTCCACCTATCTTCACACTGATCTATGTATACATATATGCCTCAGAAATGATATGGAGCACAGCAACAGAAAAGATGCAAATCAAGTTTAGATTTTTTTTTAAAACTGCAATATGAATTTTATAGCAGGAAAAGTCATTATTGAGGAAGAGGTTTTTTAAAGAGCTCTGGCCAGAGACAAACTGAGAATGTGAGAATTAAGAAACAAAACACTTAGCACTACTTTTCTGTACAATAACTGAAAATAGGATGACGATACCTAAAACCACAGCAATGACATAAATTCAATGACATAATGATCAAAATTTGTTGGCTTCATAATCTGAATTGTAAAATATTCTGTGCGATAATTAATCTTCACTATAAAACTGTCCATTATTATAGCTGTATTTGAATGGTGTAGCTGTGGTTTAAAAAAGTATTTAAAACTGTTTTTCGGCCAAATTCTTTTCCCTTCAAAATATTTAATCCACGATCATTCGACTCAGCAGTTTGGCAAAAATCCTCACGAATACATTTATAATTGGTGGAATGATGAATGTGTTGCAGTAAATTTACCATCTTGATCATAAAATAGGAAAAAAAGACCTCACATTTTAAATAACACATACTTCATCAACCACTGTGCAATTCGGTCAAGTTGAAAATACAGTGAATCAATTCCTCCGATATTAATTCTCTTAACACATTTTCTCACAGCAAGGATATTCCATATTTCTTAATTAAAAACAAAATACTGTGGATAAGGGAAAACCAAAATAAAAATATAAAATATTGCCCTTAGCCATCACTCACCTTTCCAGAACAACAATTAAGTTCCCCATATCCTCACTTTCCAACTCACCAGTCTCTGCACTCAATGGATCAACCTCCACCACCTCATACTAACACCAAACACATCTTCGCCTTCCCCCTCCACTGTCACTCCTTGATATCCTAGTTCACTCCATCATGCCTCATACTTCCTTATTCCTCATGGCACTTTTGCATGCAATCACAGTAGGTGTGACACTTGCACATACACCTCCTCCATAGCTTTCTCAATCATTTGATTTAGTCTGCATGGACCTCTAAAATCCATGTACGGCAGCAACTTCTGGAATGGCAAGTAAATACTGAGAGTGATGTCTGCACGCTGATTATGGAACGTTTGGGAAGTTGCTAGGCTGACAGCTTGGACAGAACATGACTCTCCTTCCCAAGATCCCAAACATCCTTTCTAGATGATGCAGCATTTTATTTATGCTTATTAGAATCTAGTCTACAGTATTCACTTCTCCTTCACATTGGCCAGACCATAGGCAGACTGGGTGATCACCTGTGGGTCACCTGCATTCTTTCTGTAAGAATGGCTCTCATGTTCCAGTTGCTTTCAATAAATCACCTTGCTCTCATGATAGCGTGTGTGTCCTGGACCTGCAAATGTTTTGACAAAACTCAACAGAAGCTACAGGAACCACACCTCATTGTCTGCTTCGGCAACTTCCAACCTAGACTCATTATTGAGCCCAACAACTTCAGAGTACACCATCAACAAACATATAGACCTAGACTCAATATAACCAACGCTGCAATGAACAACTGGAACCAGAAACCGGAAGCAGCAGGAACGGAACCAAATACATTCCTGAAGACACAGTACAGCAGCGCTTCACAGGAGGCTCCAAAGCCCTAAAGACGTCACCGAAACAGGAGACAAAATGTCTGCAAATCAACTTCCCAACTCGGCGAACACACCCATAACCACAACAACTGGCACCTGAGCTACAAATCTTTACACAAACCTTGAACTTCAGAGTAAGGCCTCGGTCCTCCAGTTTTATTACATGCCCCTGCCCCAGACGGTGTCTTACTGATTTTGCTCTCAGCAGGGTTGATAATTTTCTCATTTTACATCTATTTACATCTCTATCTCTCCTTTACCACTATTATTATTCCCTTGTCTTTTAGTTTTGCTTCCATTCACTCCTCCTCCCTCTGTCAACAAAAGCCTGAATCTCGACTCTCTTTCGGTTCTGAAGCGGAGTCAAATTGGACTCAAAGAAGGTTAACTCTGTTTCTCTCTCTCTCTGCAGATGCTGCCAGCTTGGCTGAGTTTCTTCAGCATTATTGTTTTTTTAAAATGGCCTTCAGGTCTGTATGCTTTCGGGCATGTAAACATTAAGAAGTTCAACCAATTTAATCAGCCTTCATCCCACTTGTAGTAAAGGCAGTAATAACTCAGAGTTGTTAAAATGTATTTTCTTCCCTGTTCGGTACAGCTTGTCAAACCATAACTATCATATTGAAACCATTGTGCAACTTCAATTTAAACAGCTGGCTACGCCAAGGGTGAGAGAAAAAGAATACACATTTTTAACTTAAATTTTCTCTCCAAAAACTAACAATAGTAGTTAACAAATCTTGCATTTATTTTATAACTTAAAAACACAAAACCTTCTAAAACACAATAAAAGCCTGCATCAATTCTAATCCTCATTTACACCTGTTACTTATTGCCCACGTGCAGTTTCTAGCTCTCTGTTTTCTCCTGTTCATGTGTCTATCAATATATGCCTTAAACATCGCTAACGTATCTGGATCCACCAGCTCCACTGGCACTGTATTCCAAGTACCCATCATTCTCCATGTGAAACATTTTCCCTGCACTCCTTCCATAAACTTTCGACTTCTCACCTTGAACCGGAGTCCCCTTACAATTGACCTTTCAACCCTGGGAAACCGCCTCTGACTATTCACCCTATCTATGCCTCTCATCATTTTGTAGACCTCTAACGGGTCACCCTTCAGCTTCTGTTTTCATTGGAAAGTCAATCAGAATTTAAATGCTTCAGGAATGCTCAAGACAGGTTTAGTGTTAAGCCAAATAACAGAGATATTAGGACACGTAACCAAAGTTTGAAAAAGTGTTTAAAAAGAAGCATTTAAAAAGCAAAAGGTTTGGTGAAGGAATTAAGGGTCAGACAGATGAACTTGTGCACATACATTGCCTGCATTCCAAGATACAACTGGATTAAAATTTGGACAGACACTGAATAAATAAAGTCTTTTAATCAATCAAGCGATACTGAACAAATTGCAATTAAGACCATAAGACCATAAGACATAGGAGTGGAAGGAAGGCCATTCGGCCCATTGAGTCCACTCCGCCATTCAATCATGGCTGATGGGTATTTTTAACTCCACTTACCAGCATTCTCCCCGTAGCCCTTAATTCCTTGTGACATCAAGAATTTATCAATCTCGGCCTTGAAGACATTTAGTGTCCCGGCCTCCACTGCACTCTGTGGCAATGAATTCCACAGGCCCACCACTCTTTGGCTGAAGAAATGTCTCCGCATTTCTGTTCTGAATTGACCCCCTCTAATTCTAAGGCTGTGTCCACGGGTCCTAGTCTCCTCGCCTAACGGAAACAATTTCCTAGCGTCCACCCTTTCCAAGCCATGTATTATCTTGTACGTCTCTATTAAGTCTCCCCTCAATCTTCTAAACTCCAATGAGAACAATCCCAGCCGTTCCTCATATGTTAGACCTCAATTGTTGTAAGGATCTGACATTGTCAACCAATGCCACTTCCATACTGTCCAACCCTTTGGGAGAGACCTTACTTCTTTCACCCTTGTCTATCTAATCATGCACTACATTAATTTATTTATATTTAATTAAGTTGAACATATTAATTTGGAATAGTAGACCTTTCAGCCCCTCTAGTCCTTTCTGCCAGGATAAAATTATGGCTTGTCTGATTAAAGTATATCCTCCAATCCACATTTTCACCTATGCCCAACAACCTTTGACTTATTTTTCATCAAGAATTGGTCTACCTTTGCCTAAAAGTATTCAATGACCACCTCCACTGCTCTCTTGGGAGGAAGACATTCTGAAATAAAATAATTCTTATTTTTGTTTTAAAAGTGAGACCCTTTATCTTTATTTGTAGGGAGATGACCAGATCTGCACATAGTACTCCATCTGTGGCCTGAGCAACAGTCTGTACAACTCCAACTTTACCTCCTCATTCTTATACTCTCTGCAACGACTAATGAAACAAGTGTCCTGTATGCCTTCTTAACCATCATATTCAGGTGCTCTGCTGACTTCTGGGACCTGTGAATGATTATCCTAAGATTCCTCTGTTCCTCAAAGCTACACAGTGCCCTGCCACTCATTAAATACTCCCTCATCTTATTTCTTCTTCCAAAGTGCATCATCTCACACTTATTAGAGTTAAATACCACCTGCCATTGCTCTGGCCATCTGACCCCCCATCGAAATCTTATTGTAACCTACAACCATCTTCACTATTAACCACTCTACCAATCCTGGTGTCACCTGCAAATTTGCTTAACATTCCCCCCACATTTTCATCAATATCATTTAAGTAACAAACAGTAAGGGTCCCAGTGCTGATACTTGTGATACACTGCTGGACAGAGCCTCCAGTCACTCCAACAGCTTTCTACTACTACCCTTTATATCCTACCCTTTTGACCCATCTCGCCAAGTTTCCCTCAATTCCATGTGTTTTAACCTTCTCAGTCTCCCATGTGGGACCTTGCTAAAACTTATATAAATCACATCAGCTGAACCTCCATCATCCACAAACTTGATTGCATTTCCAAGAAATTCTACCAAATTTGTTAAGCATGCCCTCCATCTGACAAAGCCATGCTGATTATCCCAAATTAACTCATGCTTTTCCAAGTGTTTATTAATTCGCTCCTTCAGAATTTTCTCCAATAGATTCCTTACCACTAACATGAGACTCACTGGTGTTGTAAGTTACATCTCTACCACCCTTCTTGAAACATGAAGCCACATTAGCCATCTTCTAGTCACCTGGCACATCTCCTATGGCCAGAGTGGAATTAATAATTTGTGTCAGAGCCCCTGCAATTTCCTGCCTCCCTCCCCACAGCAATTCTTCTGGGCCAGGAGATTTGTCTGTTTTAAAGACCACTGGAGCCGCCAACACACCCCTATTCCCTATATCAAACCGTTCCAATTCCTCACAGTTCCTTTTCCTGAATTCTGTATCCACATCCTCTTTTTCCAGAATGAAGACTGAAGAGAATATTTATTCAAGATGCTTCCAATAACTTGCAGCTACACACACAGATTGCCCCGTTGGTCCTTAATGGGCCCTACTCTTTCCCTGGTTAACCTTTCCCTTTTAACATATTTTTAAAAATCTCAGCATTCTCCCTAAACGTGTTCATAAATACTTTTTCGTGTCCCTTTTTGCTCTTCTAATTGCTTTCTTAAAGTCCTTCCTCCATTTTCTGCATTTCCTGTCTTACGTCTATGGTCAGCAAAGTTTTGGAAAGTATTCTGAGGGATAGGATTTACGACTATTTGACAAAGCACAGCATGGCTTTGTGAGGGGCAGGTCATGCCTCACAAATCTTATTGAGTTTTTTGAGGAGGTGACAAGACAGGTCGATGAAGGTCGGGCATGGATGTGGAGTATATGGACTTCAGCAAAGCATTTGATAAAGTTTCCCATGGTAGGCTCATTCATAAAGTCAGGAAGTATGGGATACAAGGAGATTTGTCTATCTGGATTCAGAATTGGCTGGCTGACAGAAGGCAGAGAGTGGTTGTAGATGGAAAGTATTCTGCCTGGAGGTCAGTGTTGAGTGGGAGCCCGCAGGGCTCAGTTCTTGGGCCTCTGTGCTTTGTAGTTTTTATAAATGACTTGGATGAAGAGATTGAGGGGTGGGTTCGTAAATTTGCAGATGACACAAAGGTTGGAGGTGCCGTTGATAGTATCGAGGCTATTGCAGGCTGCAGCGTGACATTGACAGGATGCAGAGCTGGGCTGAGAAACGACAGATGGAGTTCAACCTGGATAAATGTGAAGTGATGCACTTTGGAAGGTCGAACTCAAATGTTAAATATAGGATTTAAAAAACAGGATTCTTAGCAATGTGGAGGAACAGAGGGATCTTGGTGTGCAAATACATAGAACCCTCAAAAGTTCCCACCGAAGTGGATAGGGTTGTTAAGAAAGCATAGGGTGTTTTGGCTTTCATTAATAGGGGGATCGAGATTAAGAGCTGCGAGGTTTTGCTGCAGCTCTACAAGTCCCTGGTGAGACCAAACTTGGAATATTGTGTCCAATTCTGGTTGCCCTACTATAGGAAAGATACAGAGGCTTTGGAGAGAGTGCAAAGAAGGTTTACCAGGATGCTGCCTGGACTGGAGGGCTTGCCTTATGAAGAAAGGTTGAATAAGCTCGGACTTTTCTCTCTGGACAGAAGGAGGAAGAGAGGAGACCCTGATCGAGGTTTACAAGTTAATGAGAGGTATGGATAGAGTCAATAGCCAGAGACTTTTCCCCAGGGCAGGATCAACTGGTACAAGGGGTCATAGTTTTAAGATATTAGGAGGAAAGTATAGAGGGGACGTCAGAGGACTTTACGCAGAGAGTTGTGAATGCATTGGCAGAGGTGGTGGTGGAAGCAGACTCATTAGGGACATTTAAGCAACTGCTGGACGTGCACATGGGTAGCAGCGAGTTGAGGTATGCGTAGGTTAAGTTATTTTATATTAAGATTAACCCTCGGCACAACATCGTGGGCCAAAGTGACTATTCTGTGCTGCATTTTTCTATGTTCTATGTTCACTGGTGCCACAGCTGAACTGCACCCTTTGTACTTGCTAAAAGCCCTTCTGCATTTCTTCATCCAGTCCGGAATTGTCCTAAACATCCTGGGCTCTCCGAACTTATTGTTTCTACATTTCCCTCCAAAGAGTACATGTTGGACCTGTAATTTTTCTCCAGCTTCTTTCTGAATGCTCCCATGCTCCACTCTAGACTTACCCATAAGAAGCTGTTTTCAGTCTACTGTGGCCAGATCCTGCTTTATTTTAATAAATTCTGCCCTTCTCAAATCCAAAGTTGTCTTCTGCAGGGCATCCTTTTCCTTGTTCCGAACTATTTTGAACTGTACCATGTTGTGGTCGCTATTGCCACTGTCTGGCTTCTTTCCTCAGAAGCAGATACAGCACTGCACACCCCTTAGGTGGGCCTTCTAAACAGAACATAGAACATAACAGTGCAATGAGGCCCTTCAGCCCTTGATGTTGCGCCTACCGGTGAGACCAACTTGAAACCCATCTAACCTACACTCTTCCATTTTCATCCTCGTGTTTATCCAATGACCATTTAAATGCCCTTAATGTTGGCGAGTCTACTACTGTTGGAGGCAAGGCGTTCCATGCACCTACTACTCTCTGAGTAAAGAAACCACCTCTGACATCTGTCCTACATTTATCACGCCTCAATTTAAACCTATATCTCCTCGTGCTTGCCATCACTACCTGGGGAAATATGTTCTCACTACCAACCGTATCTAACCCTCTGATTAGCTTATATATTTCTAATAGGTCACCTCTACATCTTGCTCTAACGGAAACAGTCTCAAGTCCCTCAGCCTTTCCTCATAAAACCTTTCGTCCATACCAGGTAATATCCTAGTAAATCTCCTCTCCACCCTTTCCAGAGCTTCCACATCCTTCCTGTAATGCGATGACCAGAATGTACATAATACACAATACTTGGGCGGCACGGTGGCACAGTGGTTAGCACTGCTGCCTCACAGCGCCAGAGACCCGGGTTCATTTCCCGCCTCAGGCGACTGACTGTGTGGAGTTTGCACATTCTCCCCATGTCTGTGTGGGTTTCCTCCGGGTGCTCCGGTTTCCTCCCACAGTCCAAAGATGTGCAGGTCAGGTGAATTGGCCATGCTAAATTGCCCGTCGTGTTAGGTGAAGGGGTAAATGCAGGGGAATGGGTCTGGGTGGATTGCGCTTCGGTGGGTCAGTATGGACTTGTTGGGCTGAAGGGCCTGTCTCCACACTGTATGAAATCTAAAAAATCTAATTAAAAGTGTGGCCGCACCAGAGTTTTGTATAGCTGAAACATGATCTTGTGGCTCCAAAACTCAATCCCTCCAAAACTCAATCCCTCCACCAATAAAAGCTAACATACCGTATGCCTTCTTAACATTTATATTAACCTGGGTGGCAACTTTCAGAGATCTATGTACATGGACACCAAGATCTCTCTGCTCATCTACACTATCAAGAATCTTACCATTAGCCCAGAATTCTGCATTCATATTGCTTCTTCCAAAGTGAACCACCTCACACTTTTCTGTATTAAACTCCATTTGCCACCTCTCAGCCCACCTCTTCAGCTTATCTATGTCCCTCTGCAACCTACAACATCCTTTGGCACTATCCACAACTCCATCAACTTTAATGTCATCTGCAAATTTACTAATCCATCCTTCTACACTCACATCCAGGTCATTTATAAAACTGACTGACAGCAATAGCCACAAAACAGGTCCTTGCAGTACACCACTAGTAACTGAGCTCCAGGATGAACATTTCCCATCAACCACCACCCTTTGTCTTCTTTCAGCTAGACAATTTCTGATCCAAACTGCTAAATCACCCTCAATCCTATGCCTCCGTATTTTATGCAAAACCCTACTATGGGGAACCTTATCAAACACCTTACTGAAATCAACCACTTTACCCTCATCCACCTGCTTAGTCCCTGTCTCAACTAATGCACTAAGGTTTGTGAGGTATGACCTACCCTTCACAAAACAATGTTGATTATCCAGAGTCATCATATTGCTTTCTAGATGATTATAAATCCTATCACTTATTACATTTTCCAACACTTTACCCACAACTGAAGTAAGGCTCGCTGGTCTATAATTACCAGGGTTGTCTCTATTCCCCTTCTTGAACAAGGGCAACATTTGCTATCCTCCAGTCTTCTGACACTATTCCTGTAGACAATGATGATATAAAGTTCAAAGCCAGAGGCTCTGCAATCCCCTCACTGGCTTCCCAGGGAATCCTAGAATAAATCCCATCCAGCCCAGGGGACTTTCCTATTTTCACACTTTCCAGAATTGCTAACACCTCCTCTGGCCCTAATATTACTCCAGTCATTCTTTTATTCCTGATTTCCCTGTAGAAAGCTTAAGGTTTTCCTTGATTCGATCTGCCAACGACTTCTTATGTCCCCTTCTGGCTCTTCTTAGTACTCTCTTTAGGTCTTTCCTGGCGAACTTGTGCCCAAGTGCCCAAACTTTACATCCTAACATAAGTCTTCTTCTTCTTGACAAGAGATTCAACTTCTTTAGTAAACCATAGCTCCCTCGTTCAACTACTTCCTCCCTGCCTGACAGGTGGGCAGCACGGTGGCACAGTGGTTAGCACTGCTGCCTCACAGCGCCAGAGACCCGGGTTCAATTCCCACCTCAGGCGACTGACTGTGTGGAGTTTGCACGTTCTCCCCGTGTCTGCATGGGTTTCCTCCGGGTGCTCCGGTTTCCTCCCACAGCCCAAAGATGTGCAGGTCAGGTGAATTGGCCGTGCTAAATTGCCCATAGTGTTAGGTAAGGGGTAAATGTAGGGGTATGGGTGGATTGCGCTTCGGCGGGTCAGTGTGGACTTGTTGGGCCGAAGGACCTGTTTCCACACTGTAAGTAATCTAATCTAATCTAATCTAGGTACATACTTATCAAAGACAAGCAGTAGCTGTTCCTGGAATAAGCTCCACATTTTAATTGTGCCCAACCCCTGCAGTTTTCCCCCATACTCTGCATCCTAAATCTTGCCTAATCGCACCATAATTGTCTTTCCCCAAACTATAACTCTTGCCCTGCGGAATATACCTATCTCTTTCCATTGCTAAAGTAAACATAACTGAATTGTGGTCACTATCACCAAAGTGTCACCTACCTCCAAATCTAACACCTGGCCAGGTTCATTATCCAGCATCAAATCCAATGTGGCCTCACCCCTTGTTGGCTTGTCCACATACTGTGTCAGAAAACCCTCCTGCACATATTAGACAAAAACTGACCCATCTAAAGTACTCGAATTATAGTATTTCCAGTCAATATTTGGAAAGTTAAAGCCCCCATAACAAATACCCTGTTCCTCTCGCTCCTATCCAGAATCATCTTTGCTATCCTTAACTCTACATCTCCTTGATTAACAATGACGAACAACAGTGGATCCAACACCGACCCTTGCAGTACTCCACTTGTAACTGGACTCCAGGATGAACATTTCCCATCAACCACCACCCTCTTTTTTTTCAGTAAGCCAATTACTGATCCAAACTGCTATATCTCCCACAATCCCATTCCTCCACATTTTGTACAATAGCGTACTCTCACGTCTGTCATCTGCAAGGTGTTAGAAAGGATTAGATTAGATTAGATTAGACTTACAGTGTGGAAACAGGCCCTTCGGCCCAACAAGTCCACACCGACCCGCCGAAGCGCAACCCACCCATACCCCTACATTTACCCCTTACCTAACACTACGGGCAATTTAGCATGGCCAATTCACCTGACCCGCACATCTTTTGGACTGTGGGAGGAAACCGGAGCACCCGGAGGAAACCCACGCAGACACAGGGAGAACGTGCAAACTCCACACAGTCTGTCGCCTGAGTCGGGAATTGAACCCGGGTCTCAGGCGCTGTGAGGCAGCAGTGCTAACCACTGTGCCACCGTGCCGCCCAAAACTGTAGGGAACCTTATCGAACACCTTACTGAAATCCATATACACCACATCAACCGGTTTACTCTCATCCACCTGTCTGGTCACCTTCTCAAAGAACTCAATAAGGTTTGTGAGGCACTACCTACCCTTCACAAAACCGTGCTGACTATCACTAATCAAATTACTCTTTTCTAGATGATTACAAATCCTATCTCTTATAACCTTTTCCAACACTTTACCAACAACTGAAGTAAGGCTCACTGGTCTATAATTACCAGGGTTGTCCCTCCTCCCCTTCTTAAACAGGGGAACCACATTTGCTATCCTCCAGTCTTCTGACACTATTCCTGTAGACAATGACGATTTAAAGATCAATGCCAAAGGCTCGGCAATCTTCTCCCTGGCTTCCCAGAGGATCCTCGGATAAATCCCATCCGGCCCAGGGGACCTATCTATTTTCACACACTGCAGGATTTCTAATACCTCTTCCTTGTGAACCTCAATCCCACCTAGTCTAGTAGCCTGTATCTCAGTATTCTCCTCGACAACATTGTCGTTTTCTAGACTCAATATCGTTGAAAAATATTCATTAAGTGCTCTCCTATCTCCTCCAACTCCACACACAACTTTCCACTACTATCCTTGATTGGCCCTAATCTTACTCTCGTCATACTTTTATTCCTTAAATACCTATAGAAAGCCTTAGGGTTTACCCTGATCCTTTCCGCCAACAACTTCTCATTCCTTCTCCTGGCTCTTCTGAGCTCTCTCTTTAGGTCTTTCCTGGCTACCTTGTAACCCTCAAGCGCCCTAACTGAGCCTTCACATCTCATCCTAACATAAGCCTTCTTCTTCCTCTTGACCAGAGATTCCACTTCCTTCGTAAACCATGGCTCCTGCGCTCTACAGCTTCCTCCCTGCCTGACAGGCACATACTTATCTCGGACACACAGGAGATAGTCCTTGATTAAGCTCCACATTTCTAATGTGCCCATCTTCTGCAGATTCCTTCTCCATCTTATGCTTCCTAAATTTTGCCTAATCGCATCATAATTGCCTTTCCCCCAGCTGTAACTCTTGCCAGTGGTATACACCTATCCCTTTCTATCACTAAAGCAAACGTAACAGAATTGTGATCATTATCACCAAAGTGCTCACCTACTTTCAAGTCTAACACCTGGCCAGGCTCGTTACTCAGTACTAAATCTAAAGTAGCTTCGCCCCTTGTAGGCCTATCTACATACTGGGTCAGGAAGCCCTCCTGCACACACGGGACAAAAACTGACCCATCTATAGTACTCGTACTATAATGTTCCCAGTCAATATTTGGAAAGTTGAAGTCCCCCATGACAACTACCCTGTCACTCTCACTCCTATTGAGAATCATCTTTGCTATCCTTTCCTCTACATCTCTGGAACTATTCGGAGGCCTATAGAAAACTCCCAACAGGATGACCTCTCCTTTCCTGTTTCCAACTTCAGCCCATACTACCTCAGTTGACATGTCCCCAAACATCCTTTCAGCAACTGTAATACTGTCCTTGACTAACAATACCACACCTCCCCCTCTTTTACCATCTTCTCTGTTCTTATTGAAACATCTAAATCCTGGAACCTGCAACAACCATTCCTGTCCCTGCTCTAACCATGTCTCCGAAATGGCCACAACATCGAAGTCCCAGGTACCAACCCATGCTGCAAGTTCACCCGTCTTATTCCGGATGCTCCTGGCGTTGAAGTAAACACACTTCAAACCAACTTCTTGCTTGCCGGTGCCATCTTGCGTCCCTGAAACTTGATTTTGGACCTCCCTACTCTCTACCTTTTCTATACAATTTTGGTTCCCATCCCCCTGCTGGATTAGCTTAAACCCACCCCAATAGCCTTAGCGAATTTCACCCCCTCTGGTTCAGATGAAGACCATCCTGCTTGTAAAGGTCCCACCTACCCCAGAAAGAGCCCCAATTATCCAAGGATACAAAACCCTCCCCCCTGCACCATCCCTGTAGCCACGTGTTCAACTCCTCTCTCTTCCTATTCCTTGCCTCACTAGCACGTGGTACGGGCAACAAACCAGAGACCACAGTTCTGTTTGTCCTAGCTCTAAGCTCCCATCCTAGCTCCCTGAATTTCTGCCTTGAATCCTCATCTCTCTTCCTATGTCGTTGGTGCCTATGTGGACCATGACTTGGGGCTGCTCCCCCTCACCCTTAAGGATCCCAAAAACACGATCAGAGACATCATGAACCCTGGCACCTGGGAGGCAACACACCAACCGTGAGTCTCTCTTGTCCCCACAGAACCTCCTATCTGTCCCCCTAACTATGGAGTCCCCAATGATTACTGCTCTGCTCCTCTTCCCCCTTCCCTTCTGAGCAGCAGGGACAGACTCTGTACCCAAACAGTATTGTTGATCTAGTTGATCTTACTAGATAGTGAACTGTTTAAACATGCAATGTATAGTATATGCCCCTTTCTGGTCATTATAAGCTGTCTTAATTCAAACCATCACATTTCTTTTTAAGTTGTCCAAACATGAATTTGCCAATAGGTTCAGCTAGCATTTTAAACCTCAGGAACTGGAATGTCAACTTGAAAAAACAGAATTAAGCTTTCAGTAAATGCACTAAAAAAACAGAAGCACTGGTTTTATTTTAAATCATATGACAGGGAAGAATGTGTTGCAGAAGAACCTTCCTCATATTTTCACAAGAATAATCCCATTGATAGCGTAGATATTCTATACCCAGATAATGATCAAATGGTACATGTTATCATGCACCATCTTACTTACAAGGCACCAGGTCGGATTTTCGTTTGGTGTTATGCCATCAAGGTAATTCCAGCAGACTAGTTGGAAAATTGAGCAACTGGCTAGATCACCAGCATTTTTTGACTTCCCATAGGCTGCAATTGCAAAGATTCTCTACCGGAAATACATTGGATACTCTACAAAGTCTGTCCAAACATGAGTAAGCACACAGACATAAGCTGATTGGTTCCTATTGTTTTACATGTTATTTCCAACAATTTGCACAATTATAATGCAAGGTCCTGGCAGTGACATGTGTACACATGAAATTTAATTGGAGCCTAACAGACTCTGCAACTGATCACCAAACCATACAATGTGTTGCCTATAAATTCTGTGCTTGTGTGCTTCTCTTCACTTCACCTAAAGGAAAAGCACTTTGAAAACTTGTGATTTCAAACCCAGCAATTGGAATATAACCTGATGTCACGTGAACAAAGAACAAGAACAAAGACTAAAGACTTATTAGAGATGGACAGCATTGTTTTGTGCGGGATGTTGTTCCTCACTAACTTGATTGAGTTTTTTTGAGGAGGCAACAAAGATTATTGAAGAGGGAAAAGTGATTGATGTTGCCTACATGGACTTCAGTAAAGCCTTTGACAAGATCTCCTCATGGTAGACTGGTACAAATGGTGAAGTCACATAGTATCAGGAGTGAGCTGGCAAGATGGATACAGAACTGGCTTAGTCGTAGGAAAAGAGGGTAGTCGTGGAAGGATGTTTTTTCTGAATGGAGGGCTGTGACCAGTGTTGGTCCACGGGTATCAGTGCTGGGATCTGTGGTTTGTGGTCTACATAAATGATTTGGAGGATAACATAGCTGGTTTAATTAGTAAGTTTGCAGATGATATAAAGGTTGATGGAGTTGTGGATGGTGAAGAAGGAAACAGCACGATATGGATCAGTTAGAGGTGTGGGCAGAAAAACAGCAGATGGAGTTTAATCTTTACAATTGTGAGGTGAAAGGTCAAGTACAGGTGGAAATTATACAGTGAATGGCAAAACCCTTAGCAGTATGATATGCAGAGGGACTTTGGTGTGCAGGTTCACAGATCACTGAATATGGCTGCGCAGATAGATCAGGGAATAAAACAGGCCTATGGCATGCTTGCCTTCATTGGAAGGGGCATCGAGTATAAGAATAGACACGTTAAGCTGCAGCTTTATAGAACTTCAGTTAGGCCACACTTGAAATCTGGTAGCCACACTCCCAGAAAGATGCAAATGCTTTGGAGAGGGTACAGAAAAGGTTTACCAGGATGTTACCTGGTATGGAGGATTTTAGCTATGAAGAAAGGTTGGATAGATTGGGTTTGTTTTCACTGGAATGCAGGAGGTTTTGGGGCGACCTAACAGAAATTTATAAGATTGAGAATGGCATGGATAAAGTAGAACGTATGAGGCTTTTTCTCAGGGTGGAGGGATCAATTACTCAGGGACATAGGTTCAATGTGCAGGTGCAGTGATGTGGAGTTTAAAAGAGATTGAGAGGTAAGTTTTTCACACAGAGGGTGGTGAGTGCCTGGATCGCATTGCCAGAGGTGATAGCGGAAGTAGACACAATGGCAGCATTCAAGAAGCACCTGGACGGGCTACACGAATAGGAAAGGAACAGAGGGATACAGAAGTGAAAACAGTTTTAGTATGTAAGGGGAAAATGTGCTGGCGCAGGCTTGGACTGCTAAAGGATCTGTTCCTGTGCTGTATTTTGTTCTTTGTTCTTTTGTTCTGTGTAACTTCTGACCATTTCTTTAAACAAAAGGTCATGGGACATTTAAATATTTTGTGGAGCGTGCTGGGGATAGAGGCAAGGAAAGAGAAGGTTCAACAGTTCATCCACGGTTCAGATGGAATTTACAAATGTTTCTATAAAGGTAAACTTGCTCCACATGCATCTTTCTGCAATTCCTTCTGAACATCTCTATTCATTCACTTCCTTTAAAATGCTCCTGGAAATCTGTGCTGGAATACATTCCTGTAAAATCAAACAGGAGAGGTGAGGGTATCTGCCCTCATCATCAAGGCAGGGTTTGACTGAATGTGGCATCAAGTACCCTGAGCAAAATTGGAATCAATGGAAATCCAGGGGCAAATGCTCAATTGATTGAAGTCAAAATCTGCAGAAACTGCCCAGAAATTTTGGTGGTTTAGGACAGTTTTACTTGTTTGATAGCAACAGCATAATTAAAAATATTCTTCTGTTCTTCTGCAAGTGACAGGTCTTCTTTCCTAACCTTGAATTTCAATGTTAGGGCTTGCCCTAATCCACAAAAAAAAAGTAGCATCTCTACTGTAGAAAATGTCTTGATGTACCTTACAGAAGGGATGACAAAAGGATGAAGGAATGGATCATTCTATATCATCTCCTCTCCAAATTCACAATAAAAGAAAAATGTCTGAACATTACAATTTGCTATTGGTCTTTTCACAAGTGATTGAGAGATTAATACATCAAAATTGGCTGCACAGCATTTCCACATAATTATAAACAAAATAGAAAAATGAACCAGTTCATGTGATTAACAACATTGCAAACTTTAACATTTATTTGCTGCAGCAAATCTGAAAGATGCTCCATAATAAATCAGGAGACTCATACAGGTTCCACACTCAAAACTAGACAGCAGCCAAATTACACAAGCCAAATAAAAAACTCTCACTTATGGTTATCAGCAGTTCCTTTCCTTTCCACAGCAGATCATTAGGAACGCAAAGTATTAAAGAAAATCCAGTTCTGTAAATGCAGTGGTCATTTATCACCAGTTTACAGACCAGGATACCAGTTCCTTCTGTTCTCTGAAATCACTTCCCTAGAAACATTTCAGGTAACCAAGCACTCCAGCCAGTGGTTATGAAAACTTAATTGCAATTGTTTGATGAAGTAACCAGAGGACAATAGATTTGATCAGAGTGATCTCACCTTTAAAGTTGCAGCACAGAATCAGAGTTGTACAGCACGGAAAAAGACCCTTCAGTCCAACTCTTCCATGCTGACCAGATATTTTAAATTAATCTCGTCCCATTTGCCAGCATTTGGTCCATATCCCTCTAAAACCTTCCTATTCATATACCCAGTCTGATGCTATTTAAATGTCATAATTGTACCAGCCTCCACCTCTTTCTCTGGTAACTCATTCTATACATACACCATTGTCTGCTTGAAAAAGTTGCCCCTTCAGTTCCTTTTACATCTTTCTCCTCTCACCTTAAAGCAACACCCTCTAGTTTTGGACTGCCCTACTCTGGGAAAAATACCTCGGCTATTCATTCTATCCATGCCCTTCATGATTTTAAAAACTTCTTTGAAGTCACCCCTCAGCCTCTAATGCTCCAGGAAAAACAGCCCCAGCCTATTCAACCTCTCCCTACAGCTCAAACCCTCCAACCCCAGCAACACTTTTGTCAATCTGAACCCTATCAAGTTTCACAACATCTTTCCTATTTCAGGGAGACGCACAGTGGCTCAGTGGTTAGCACTGTTCCCTCACAGCACCAGGGTCCCAGGTTCAATTCTACCCTTGGGCAACTGTCTGTATGGAGTTTGCACATTCTCCCTGTCTGCATGGGTTTCCTCCGGATGCTCCAGTTTCCTCCCACAGTCCAAAGATGTACAGTCAGGTGAACTGGCCGTACTAGCTTGCCCATATTGCTAGGTGCATTTGTCAGAGGGAAATGGATCTGGGTGGGTTACTCTTCGGCGGGTCAGTGTGGACTGGTTGGGGTGAAGGGCCTGTTTCCACACTGTAAGGAATCTAATCTAATCAAGTGTAAAAGTCCTGCCCTGATTGGCCTTTCCAAAATACAACACTTCACATTTATCTAAAGTAACTCTATCTGCCACTTCTTGGCCTATCTGATCAAGATTCCACTGCACTTAGAGGTAACCTTCTTCACTGTCCGCTACACCTCCAATTTTGGTGCCATCTGCAAACTTACTAATCATTCCCTCCAACATTCATATCCAAATCATTTTTATAAAATGACAAAAAGCAGTTGACCCAACACTGATACACTGCTGGTCACAGGCCTCCAGTCCAAAATATAACCCTCCACCATCACGCTCTGTCACCTGCTTTCAAGTTAATTTTGTATCCAAATGACTAGGTCTCCCTGGATTCCACGTGATCTAAATTTGCTAAACAGTCTACCACACAGAAACTTGTTGAATGCCTTGTCAAACATGATACAATATTGATCAAGTTAAATTGGTAATACTTAATCCCCATCTCCAGAACTACATGAGGAAAGTTGCATATTACAGTAACCATATATTTCCCCGTTATTCAGATTCACAACTACACAGTTAGAGAAACATTCTTTGCTGTAGATTAAAGTTTGTTTTGTTAACTGTTTCATGGAGATTCGATACCCGAAACCAAATTCAATAAATCTCAATCCATTGCCATAATTTTAACAAAAACATGAATATAATAGCATAATACAATAGTATAAATCTGTGCTGGCCTAAAAGTAAAATGGCGTCTTTCCTATGTGAATGCAATATTGTTAATAAAGCCTCAGCAAAAGGAATGTATTCTTTCAAACGGCTTTACAGAAATGAGACTTTTTCAATTAATCTATCAAAAAATTGCCACCTATATTTACGTTTCAAACTACCTATCCAAAAAGTTTTAAAATGTGGCAAATTCCCTCCTACTTTTAAACCAAAGTAATTCTGCAAGTACGGTTTACGTTTCTCCTCACATTGTTTGAGGTGTGTTACACACATATTTTTCTAAATATTAGTTAGTTTGAGTAAATTATGATGGCACTGTCCACCACAAAGTATAGTCCTTCTGATCACGCTGTTCCTACACTGACGCTTGGTTGAGAATTCCATAAGATACTCCAGGAAACAATGAAAGCACAGCAATAAACATGCCCAAATCAGGATAGTGTACATCGTGAAGACATTCTCTAAATGTTGCAATTTTTGACCTTAGGGAGATCAAATGCTAAAGAAACATATACAGTTAATTGCAAGACTCTGAATAGCATTCATGTATAGAAGAATCTTGGGGTTCAAATCCATTGCTCCCTGTAAGTGGCCACACAAGTAGATCAGCTGGTAAAGAAGGCTGATGGCGTGCTTGCCTTTACTGGTTGGGGATTTGAGTATAAGAGTTAGGATATCATATTACAGCTTGAAAAGACTTTGCTTCGACCACACAGAGTACTGTGTTCAATTCTGATTGCCACTTCGGAGAGGTTGCAGAAAAGGTTTACCAGGATGCTGCCTGGATTAGAGGGCATGAGCTGTAAGGACAGGCTAGAAAAACCTAGGCTGTTTTCTCTGGAGCAGCAACTGGAACGTGCTGCAGGGATGGTGGTGTTGGCAGATATGATCAGAGTGTTTAAGGGACTTTTAGATAAGCAGATGAAATTGGAAGGAATGAGGTATATGGACCAAGGGCAAACATAAGGGATTATTTTAATTTAGTGTTATGTTCAGCACAACATCATGAGCTGAAAGGTTCGTTCCTGTGCGGTACAATTCTGTTACACGTTAACCAATCCACGAGCCTGTTCTGACTTTATGAAACTCCATAATACCATTTACAACTTGGGTTCTGTGCTTTCTTGCCCTTTCATAACAAAATTCATTTGCTCAGTTTCGACATTTTCAATTAATCTAGCCTGGAATTCCACCCATCCTTATGTAAAGAAATGTGTTATGTTTCCATGACCTTTTTTATCTAGATTATCATCCTGCTCCTTTTTGTTCTAGACTCAACCACAGGAAAATTGTTCATTCATGCTCAACATAATTATTTTTACCTTCTTAAACTCCTCTAATATAAAATCCCTTAATCTTCCATACTCAAGGAAATACAAGATGAACAATCACAATCCTAACTCAATACCCTAGCTCAGTATGACATTGGTGAATTTACACTATGTCTACTTAGATGCTAACATATCCTTCCAGGGTTACTTTTACAAAACTGAATGGCATTTCATAAATTAGTTCTAACCAGTACTTTACATAACATAACTTCTAGCTCTTTGCACTCCAGTCTCTTACATGTGATGGGCTTTAATAATTATCTTGGCTTTTGGATGTAAGCTTGCTCACTGTGTTGGAAGGTTTGCTTTCAGATGTTTCTCACCATACTAGATAACATCATCAGTGAGCCTCCAGTGAAGCACTGATGATAGTGACCTGCTTTCTATTTATGTGTTTAGGTTTCCTTGGGTTGGTGATGTCATTTGCCATTCTTTTTCTCGGGGGGTAGTAAATGGGATCCAAGTCAATTTGTTGGTTGATAGAGTTCTAGTTTAGATGCCATGCTTCTAGGAATTTTCACGTGTCTCTGTTTCGCTTGCCCTAGGATGGATGTGTTATCCTGGCCGAAGTGGTGTCCTTCCCTATCCGTATGTAAGGATACTAGTGATAGTGGATCATGTCTTTTTGTGGCTAGCTGATGTTCATGTATCCTGGTGGCTAGTTTTCTGCCTGTTTGTCCAATATGGTGTTTGTTAAAGTTCTTGCAAGGTATTTTGTAAATGACATGAGTTTTGTTTGTTGTCTGCATAGGGTCTTTCAAGTTCATTAGCTGTTATTCTAGTGTATTGGGGGGTTTGTGGTCTACCATGATGCCAAGAGGTCTAAGTAGTCTGGCAGTCATTTCCAAGATGTCTTTGATGTAGGGGAGAGTGGCTAGGGTTTCTGGACGTATTTTGTCTGCTTGTTTGGGTTTGTTGCTGAGAAATCAGCGGACTGCGTTCATTGCGTTGAGCATGTGTTGCTGGAAAAGCACTGGTCAGGCAGCATCCGAGGAGCAGGCAAAAGCTCTTCATCAGGAATCGGTGAAAAGTCGATTTTCCTGCTCCTCAGATGTGCCTGACTTGCTGTGCTTTTCCAGCAACACTCTCAACTCTGATCTCCAGCATCTGCAGTACTCACTGTCGCCCTGTATTCATTGCATTCCCATTCTTTTTGAATACGCTGTACAGGTGATTTTCCTCAGCTCTTTGTAGTTCCTCTGTGCTGCAATGTGTGGTAACTTGTTGAAATAATGTTCTAATGCAGCTTCATTTGTGGGAATTGGGATGATTGCTTCAGTAGTTCTGTATTTGGTCCGTGTGTGTTGTTTTCCTGTAGATGCTGGTTTGAAATTCCCCATTGGCTGTTCGCTCTACTATGACATCTAGGAAAGGCAGTTTGTTGTCATTTTCCTCTTCTTTAGTGAATTTTATGCCAGTAAGGGTATTATTGATGGCCTTGAAGGTTTCCTCTAATTTGTTCCGTATAGTGATGACAAAGGTGTCATCCACGTAGCAACCCAAAGTTTGGGTTAGATGGTTGGGAGAGCTGTTTGTTCGAGTCTCTGCATTACTGCCTCTGGTAAGACACCTGATGTCAGAGATCCCATGGGTGTTCTGCTGGTTTGTCTGTAGGTTTTGTTATTGAAAGTGATGTGGGTGGTAAGGCAAAGGTACACTAGCTTGACAATGTTGTCCTTGCTGATGAAATTGGTGGCGTTTGGTGTAAGTGTCTTTGATTCTTCTAATAATGTAGTCAGTGTTTCTTTGGCCAGGTTGACATTGATGGATGTGAACAGGGCTGTTTCATCAAAGGACACCATTATTTCATCCTCTATCTTGGTGTCTTTGATGGTGTTCAAGAATTCTTGGGTGGAGTAGATGGAGTGCTGCAAGTGTCCTAAGTGTTTTAGTCTTTGGTGTAGCTCCTTGGTTAATCTGTACATTGGTGTTCCAGGTGGTGACACTACTATCGCCACCTGTTGGTAAGTGTTGGTTTCTGCCAGCAGTATGTTCGCTTTCTCAGCGTAGTCTGTTAAGTTTAAAATGACTGTCAAGCATTCTTTGTCAGCCTTCTGGTGCTTTCCTTTCTTGTATATTGAGTGTGTTTCCATCCTTTTTCCTGCTTAATGTTAGTGCAACTGTCTGTCTAATGGCTTGCTGGGTTTCTTCTGTGAGTTGGTTGTCTTTCAGTGTTGTTTCTAATGCTGCTAAGAAATCTTTCTTGTCCGCATCCTGGAAGTTGTAACTTAATACTGATGAAGACGGCTTTTTCGGTGTCTATTAAGGGTCAGTCAGGTAAGTTTTTTTTATCCATGCTTCTGTGTTGTTTGTGTGAGAGAGTATCTTGTTTTTTCTGCAGGTCTAGTTTTTTCATTTTCTGTGTCTGTCACTATCTAATGTCTATGGCTCGTTGTAATGTGTCTGTCCATTCATGGTCTGTTGCATTAGTGAGTAAAGTTTTTTGGCGCAAAATTTCTGGTTGTACTTACGGAGTCTGTTGTGGCACCATTAATCATTTCTCTAAGCATTCTGTGGCCATTTTGCTCAGTTATTCTTTTGGCTAGTGAAGTGTTCAGAGGAGGTTAGTATTTAAAACATTTCAGTAGTACCTGTTTCCTTAGGTGTTCATGCAGGAAGTACAGCTGTTCGTGGGTGTGCTCTGTCAGATGGCATTGACTTCCCATTTTTAAGCCACTTTTAGCGTAATGTGCCCATAGGTGTTAGCAAGATTTGAGAAGATTTGTAGCTTAGGTGGAGGTTCTGGATGCCAGTTTGCTCGCTAAGCTGGAAGGTTCATTTTCATCATACTAGGTAACATCATCAGTGACCCTCCAGTGAAGCACTGATGTTAGTGACCCGCTTTCTATTTATGTGTTTAGGTTTCCTTGGGTTGGTGATGTCATTTGCTGTTCTTTTTCTCAGACATTTTTGGTGTTTGTTCATTAACTTTTTATGATTCTGTATTTAGATCCTTACATCTACATAGTCATCCAGGGTTTTAGGTTTCTCAAACTTTACAACCTGTTTGATCTACTTTTTGGGGGGTCTTAACTGGATTACCTTTCACCACCACACACTGATATCCATCTGTAAATGTTACCCAGTCTTTTCGTTATTAACAAATAAAATGCTGGAAAACTCAGGTGTAGCAGCATCTGTGGAGAGAGAAACAAGTTAACATTTAGTCTGGTATGAACCTTCAGAACTTCAGGGATTCAATAATTGCATCAGTACTGAAGTCATACTGGACTTGAAGCATTAACTCTCTAAAGATGCTACCAACCTTGCCAAGTTTCTCCAGCATTCTGTTTGTTTCAGATTTCTAGAACTGCAAAATTGTGCTTTTATTCAATCTTAATTATCAAGATCCCATTTACAACAAAACCTAATTTATTGTCATCAAATGCATTATGGTACCAAGTTTGTCAAGTAACTTTTAAACACTGAAAATCTGAGGCTGTACTGATCACTTTGCCACTTGGAATATATTCCTGTCTACCTCCAGCTCAACTAATTCACTCCTATATCATGAGGTTGCCACCAATTCCTTAAACAATAAGGAACAGATCAGAGAGCAATCATACAATCTTAAACAAGAACAGCCAACTATTTCCTGTGCATCAGGTCTATTACAGACACTTGAGGATTTCCTCTCCAACCTCTTTACAACCCACTCTCTACTATTCCCATCTCCATTACCTCAGCTTTGCTACGCCTCTTTCAACTCTGTATGATATTAACATCAAGGGCAACTAATCCCATTCTCCTGCACCTGCATCCAGCCCACACAGCCCGTGCCTGTGGCAGTTGTTGTGTTCGTATATGAATCAACAGTAAGCTGATGTGGCTTGATGGCACACAAGACTCCTTCCATTAGATTACTGATGACTGTTGGGAGGCAGACCGGGTGAAGACTGACTGATCTAGATTGATTATTTTCCTTTTTTTGCAGTTAGGATATATCTGATGCATCCTCCATATTGTTAGGCTGATATTAATGTCTCATTTAGTTATCCTGAAAGAGCTTGGTATGGCAGCACTAGCTCTGTTGCACAGGGGTTCAGAACTACAGTTGGGGTGTTATCAGGGCCTGTAGTCCTTGCTGCATTTAATACAATACATATAGAGGATTTAGCTGAATGTGGTGATATCTAAATGTTAAGTACTTCATACTTAACAGGACAGCTGAACAAAAAGATTAGCTTACTCTGTTCAATTACACTTAATGAAAGAATGAACAATTGTCATCAATACAAAAAATATATAATGTCTCCACGGGAATTTTAACTTCACAAAGCTCACCCCGAATAATCTAGATAGTTTTTTTTTGTTTTGCAACACTCATGTTGGAAAAAAGTGCCAACCAAGTATCTAAACAATAAATTTCAGAGAAACAATCAGAATATTTTTATTACTAATTACTATTTACTAGTTTTTGATGATACAACACCATCCAGGTGCCATCAGTAAGACACTGACTCAATGGTGTGTGCTGTAGAACACAGAAGATGAGTAAAATAAAGCAAAGAACTGTGGGTGCTGGAAACAAAAAACAAATGGAAAAATTCAGCACGTCTCGCAGCATTTGTGGAGAGAAAGCAGAGTTCACGTTTCACACCCTGCAACCCTTTCCAGACTGATTTTGAACAGAGGTCTTTGGACTCAAAGCATTCACTCTGATTTCTCTCTACAGATGATACCAGACTTGCAGAGTTTCTCCAATAATTTCCAGTTTTGTTTGTTATGAAAGATTTCAGATTCTTCTAAAGGAAGAATAATGTTGTTAAAAAAGCATAATACTACTTTAACATTCGGCTGTAAGAAGATTTTCCATATTTTCTATCAGAGAAAGAACCATTTGTGTTACATTCAAAATGCCAATCAATATCTTCCATTTGGAATGGAGGCAAGATAACTATAAAAGAACACAAGGGGCCATTAAACATTGTCCACTCGAGTTTTAGTACTGATGTTTTTCTGCAGTTAAGCCAACACAAACGAACCAGATAAACACTGGCACATTCCTGAATTTATAATTTATAAAGGATATCTGAATGCACTTCAATAATGTAAAGTCTACAGTAAGTATTTGTAAAGTGTTTTTTTTGTAGTAACTTAAAATACGGATTGATCTAATTTTCCACATTGATTAATTTGCTGAGATCAGTGTTCTCAGATTGAATTTAGAAGATATGGTTACACTACTACCATTTGCAGTTAAACTTCATTACTACAAGACAAAAGATAGCAACTAACTCTTTATCAAAGTTGGAGATAGTTTATCAATTAAATAAGCTTTCCTTAGTTTTGTTGCAACGTAAGAGTCTTCCAACTGACAATGACCTTTCCACATTCACTGCATGCTGCCTGAAACACTTAACATTAGGCAATTAAGGCTTTAAAGTCTGGTTGAAGATTTGTAGCTCGGGTGTCCGTTGTTGTGGTTCTGTTCGCCGAGCTGGAAGTTTTTGCTGCAAACGTTTCGTTCCCTGGCTAGGGAACATCATCAGTGCTATTGGAGCCTCCTGTGAAGCGCTGCTTTGATGTTTCTTCCGGTATTTATAGTGGTTTGTTCTTGCCGCTTCCGGGTGTCAGTTTCAGCTGTAGTAGTTTGTATGTGGGGTCCAGGTCGATGTGTCTGTTGATGGATGTTCTTGCCGTTTCCGGGTGTCAGTTTCAGCTGTAGTGGTTTGTATATGGGATCCAGGTCCATGTGTCTGTTAATGGAGTTTGTGGATGAATGCCATGCCTCTAGGAATTCCCTGGCTGTTCTCTGTCCGGCTTGTCCTATGATGGTAGTGTTTTCCCAGTCAAATTCATGTTCCTGGTTGTCTGAGTGTATGGCTACTAGGGATAGCTGGTCGTGTCGTTTTGTGGCTAGCTGATGTTCATGGATGCGGATTGTTAGCTGTCTTCCTGTTTGTCCGATATAGTGTTTTGTGCAGTCCTTGCATGGTATTTTGTAAACTACGTTAGTTTGGCTCGTGCTGGCTATTGGGTCCTTTGTTCTAGTGAGTTGTTGTCTGAGTGTAGAAGTTGGCTTGTGTGCTGTTATGAGTCCTAAGGGTCGCAGTAGTCTGGCTGTCAGTTCTGAGACGCTCCTGACGTATGGTAGTGTGGCTAGTCCTTTTGGTTGTGGCATGTCCTCGTTCCGTGGTCTATCTCTTAGGCATCTGGTGATAAAGTTGCGTGGGTATCCGTTTTTGGCGAATACCTTGTATAGGTGTTCCTCTTCCTCTTTTCGCAGTTCTGGTGTACTGCAGTGTGTTGTGGCTCTTTTGAATAGTGTCCTGATGCAGCTTCGTTTGTGTGTGTTGGGGTGGTTGCTTTCATAGTTTAGGACTTGGTCTGTGTGTGTTGGTTTCCTGTGTACCCTTGTGGTGAATTCTCCGTTGGGTGTTCTCTCTACTAACACGTCTAGGAATGGGAGTTGGCTATCCTTTTCTTCTTCTCTCGTGAATCGTATTCCTGTGAGTGTGGCGTTGATGATTCGGTGTGTTTTTTCTATTTCTGTGTTTTTGATGATTACAAAGGTGTCATCGACGTATCTGATCCAGAGTTTGGGTTGGATTTGTGGTATCATCATCAGGAATACACACATAGACAAAGAAGAAACCATGGTATCATTCGACGTGACGGCACTGTTCACATCAATTGACAAAACCCTAGCCAGAGAAACAATAGCCAACCTACTGGACATACATAACAGAACACAGGAGGCCGAACCTATCAACAAGGACGGCATACTTAAACTACTAGACCTGTGCCTCACCACACACTTTACATTCAACAATCAGATATACGAACAAATCAACGGAACACCCATGGGATCACCAATCTCGGGACTCATAGCAGAGGCAGTTATGCAAAGGTTAGAACATACAGCCCTACCACAAATCCAACCCAAACTCTGGATCAGATACGTCGATGACACCTTTGTAATCATCAAAAACACAGAAATAGAAAAAACACACCGAATCATCAACGCCACACTCACAGGAATACGATTCACGAGAGAAGAGGAAAAGGATAGCCAACTCCCATTCCTAGACGTGTTAGTAGAGAGAACACCCAACGGAGAATTCACCACAAGGGTACACAGGAAACCAACACACACAGACCAAGTCCCAAACTATGAAAGCAACCACCCCAACACACGCAAACGAAGCTGCATCAGGACACTATTCAAAAGAGCCACAACACACTGCAGTACACCAGAACTGCGAAAAGAGGAAGAGGAACACCTATACAAGGTATTCGCCAAAAACGGATACCCACGCAACTTTATCACCAGATGCCTAAGAGATAGACCACAGAACGAGGACATGCCACAACCAAAAGGACTAGCCACACTACCATACGTCAGGAGCGTCTCAGAACTGACAGCCAGACTATTGCGACCCTTAGGACTCATAACAGCACACAAGCCAACTTCTACACTCAGACAACAACTCACTAGAACAAAGGACCCAATAGCCAGCACGAGCCAAACTAACGTAGTTTACAAAATACCATGCAAGGACTGCACAAAACACTATATAGGACAAACAGGAAGACAGCTAACAATCCGCATCCATGAACATCAGCTAGCCACAAAACGACACGACCAGCTATCCCTAGTAGCCATACACTCAGACAACCAGGAACATGAATTTGACTGGGAAAACACTACCATCATAGGACAAGCCGGACAGAGAACAGCCAGGGAATTCCTAGAGGCATGGCATTCATCCACAAACTCCATTAACAGCCACATGGACCTGGACCCCACATACAAACTACTACAGCTGAAACTGACACCCGGAAACGGCAAGAACATCCATCAACAGACACATCGACCTGGACCCCACATACAAACTACTACAGCTGAAACTGACACCCGGAAGCGGCAAGAACAAACCACTATAAATACCGGAAGAAACATCAAAGGAGGCTCCAATGGCACTGATGATGTTCCCTAGCCAGGGAACGAAACGTTTGCAGCAAAAACTTCCAGCTCGGCGAACAGAACCACAACAGCAATTAAGGCTGGAGAGTAAATGATGGTTCAACCAGTGATGACAAAAAATATGAATGATTCTAAGATGTTGCACATAGTCATCCCTTCTCTCACTGTCATCCATATCATTACAGAACTCCCAGCATTGAATTAACGAAAGCCTCCAATAACAGGCTAACGTAAAGAGCTTGAGGCCGCTCCTCACCCACATTTTTACATGACTTACAAAAATTTCAATAAAAATTAAAATGTCATGAACTACTGCTATACTTCAAAGTGAATTCAGGATAAATGGTGCCTTTCCTGTACCCATTAGATATGGCCTACATCATCCCCTCCCCACCCACACCACGGAGCATCCCCCCAGCAAGGGTACTGGTTGCTCACTCGGAAAGCTAAACTTGGTTGATGGTGTAATAGGTATTTTTTTTTAAAAAGCTACCGTCTTCAAATTTAAAAACATCTGGTATTCTATTAAAAAGACAGTATCCAGTCACAATCTTCGAGTAAAAAGTGAGGTCTGCAAATGCTGGAGATCAGAGCTGAAAATGTGTTGCTGGTTAAAGCGCAGCAGGTCATGCAGCATCCAAGGAACAGGAAATTCGACGTTTCGGGCCTAAGCCCTCAGTATCCGGTCACAGCCAACTCCTGAAGTATGGAGAGGTTGAATGATGCAAATTTCTTAGTAAACCTACAGTAAGGTATTTCCTATCCAGCTCTTCTAACAAATCCTCTCCAAAACCTCAAACTTCTAACCTTTCGCTAAGCGGTTTCACTTCAGACCCCCAGCTCCAAATATACATGAACAAATTATATCAGCAATTCCATCTTACTTGTCAGGAGCTTGCAATGTCACAGAGAGTCAAACATCCTCAAAAACAGATGCCATGAGAACTTCCGTTTTTTCCCTTTGCTCTACTCCTGACATTTCCAGTTCATTCACCAGAAGACATTGGCTACTCTCAGGGGCAAGCGCAGAAGCATCCCCCCCCCTCTCAAAAAGCTGTGCCTCGATCCATGCCCCTCTCCCTCCTCTGTCCCTGCAGCTCTGCCTGTGTCCACCCTCCCTCCCAACTTTTCCCTCCCCATTTCCCGCCCAACCCCTACTCTCAACCCTCCTCCTCCCCTCTCCTCCATCCTTCCCCCTCCTCTCATCCCTCCCCGACCCCCTCCTCTCACCCCTCCCCCTTCCCCTCCTCTTCCACCTCCCCCACCCGTCCTCCCTCCCCTTCCTCTCCCTCCCCTCCCCTTCCTCTCTCCCTCCTCTCCCTCTCTCCCTCCCCTCCCTCTCTTCACCTCTCTCCCTCCCCTCCCCTTCTTCTCCCTCCCCTCCCCTTCTTCACCTCTCTCCCTCCCCTCCCCTTCTTCTCCCTCCCCTCCCCTTCCTCTCTCCCTCCCCTTCCTCTCTCCCTCCCCTCCCCTCCCCTTCTTCTCCTCTCTCACTCCCCTCCCCTTCCTCTCCCTCCTCCCTCCCCTCCACCTCCCCCACCCATCCTCCCTCCCCTTCCTCTCTCCCTCCCCTCCCCTTCCTCTCTCCCTCCCATCCCCTCTCTCTCCCTCTCCTCCCCTTCCTCTCCCTCCCCTCTCCTCCCCTCCCCTCTCCTCCCCTCCCCTTCCTCTCTCCCTCCCCTCCCCTTCTTCTCCCTCCCCTCCTCTCTCCCTCCCCTCCCCTCTCCCTCCCCTCCCCTTCCTCTCTCCCTCCCCACCCCTTCCTCTCCCTCCCCTCCCCTTCCTCTCCCTCCCCTCCCCTTCCTCTCTCCCTCCCCACCCCTTCCTCTCCCTCCCCTCCCCTTCCTCTCCCTCCCCTCCCCTTCCTCTCCCCCTCCCCTCCCCTTCTTCTCCTCTCTCCCTCCTCCTCCCCCTCCCTCTCCGCCTCCCACCCCTCCTCCTCCCCCTCCCTCTCCGCCTCCCACCCCTCCTCCCCCCTCCCTCTCTCCCCTTCCCCCCTCCCTCCCCTCCCCCTTCCCTCCCCCTTCCCCCCTCCCTCCCCTCCCCTCCCCCTCCCCCTTCCCCCCTCCCTCCCCTCCCCTCCCCCCCTCCCCTTCCCCCCTCCCTCCCTCCCCTCCCCCTCACCCTCCCCTCCCCCTCACCCTCCCTTCCCCCCTCCCCCTCACCCTCCCTCTCCGCCTCCCCCCTCCCCCTCCCCCTCCCTCTCCGCCTCCCACCCCTCCTCCTCCCCCTCCCTCTCCGCCTCCCACCCCTCCTCCTCCCCCTCCCTCTCCGCCTCCCACCCCTCCTCCTCCCCCTCCCTCTCCGCCTCCCACCCCTCCTCCTCCCCCTCCCACCCCTCCTCCTCCCCCTCCCTCTCCGCCTCCCACCCCTCCTCCTCCCCCTCCCTCTCCGCCTCCCACCCCTCCTCCTCCCCCTCCCTCTCCGCCTCCCACCCCTCCTCCCACCCTTCCCCTCCGCCTCCCACCCTTCCCCTCCGCCTCCCACTCTCGCCTCCCACCCCTCCGCTCCCCCCTTCCTCCCCTCCCCTCCCCTCCCTCCCATCCCCTCCATTCCCCCCCCATCCCCTCCCCTCCCCCCATCCCCTCCCCTCCCCTCCCCCCCACCCCCTCCCTCCCTCTCCCCTCCGCTTCCCCCTCCCCTCCCTCTCCCCTCCGCTTCCCCCCTCCCTCCCCTCCCCTCCCTCTCCCCTCCGCTTCCCCCCTCCCTCTCCCCTCCCCTCCCCCCCTCCCTCCCCTCCCCTCCCTCTCCCCTCCGCTTCCCCCCTCCCTCTCCCCTCCCCTCCCCCTCCCCTCTCTCTCCCCCTCTCCCCTCCCTTTCCCCCCTCCCTTCCCCTCTCCCCTCCCCTCTCTCTCCCCCTCTCCCCTCCCTTTCCCCCCTCCCTTTCCCCCCTCCCTTCCTCTCCCCTCCCCTCCCCTCTCTCTCCCCTCCCTTTCCCCCTCTCCCCTCCCTTTCCCCCCTCCCTTTCCCCCCTCCCTTCCCCTCTCCCCTCCCCTCCCCTCTCTCTCCCCCTCTCCCCTCCCTTTCCCCCCTCCCCCCTCTCCCCTCCCCTCCCCTCTCTCTCCCCCTCTCCCCTCCCTTTCCCCCCTCCCCCCTCTCCCCTCCCTCCCCCCTCCTCCCCTCCCCTCCCTCCCTCCCCCCTCTCCTCTCCCCTCCCTCCCCCCTCTCCCCTCCCCTCCCGCCCCCCTCCCTCCCCCCTCTCCTCTCCCCTCTCCCCTCCCCTTCCTCTCCCCTCCCCCCTCCCCTTCCTCTCCCCTCCCCTCCCTCCCCCTCCCCCCTTCCTCTCCCCCTCCCCCTCCCTCCCTTCCTCACCCCCTCCCCTCCCCTCCCTCACCCCTCCCTCCCCCTCCCCCTCCCCTCCCTCCCTTCCTCTCCCCTCCCTCACCCCTCCCTTCCCCTCCCCCTCCCCTCCCTCCCTTCCTCTCCCTCCCTCCCTTCCTTCCTCACACCTCCCTCACCCCTCCCTCCCTCCCTCCCTCACCCCTCCCTCCCCTCCCTCCCTCCCTTCCTCACCCCTCCCTCCCCTCCCTCCCTCCCTTCCTCACCCCTCCCTCCCCTCCCTCCCTCACCCCTCCCCCCCTCCCTCCCTTCCTCACCCCTCCCTCCCTTCCTTCCTCACACCTCCCTCCCCCCTCCCTCCCTTCCTTCCTCACACCTCCCTCCCCCCTCCCTCCCTTCCTTCCTCACACCTCCCTCACCCCTCCCTCCCCTCCCTCCCTCCCTTCCTCACCCCTCCCTCCCCTCCCTCCCTCCCTTCCTCACCCCTCCCTCACCCCTTCCTCACCCCTCCCTCCCTCACCCCTCCCTCCCCTCCCTCCCTTCCTCACCCCTCCCCTCCCTCACCCCTCCCTCCCCATCTCCCGCCCCTCCTCCCCTCTCACCTCACTCCCCCCTCCCCCTCCCCCTCCCCCTCCCCTCTCATCTCACTCCTCACTCCCCCCTCCCCCTCCCATCTCATCTCATCTCATCTCATCTCACTCCTCCCCCTCCCTCAGCCTCTCTCCTCTCCCCCTGCCCCTTCACCCCTACCCTCGGGGGTAACGAGAAAGCGGAGCGCCAGCTGCAGTGCTCTCTCCGTGAAACGCAGTCGGAACCAGCCGCTGGAATAAGTGCGTTCCCGATCCTTCTAACGGGAAATCCCGGGGAGATCGGGGCAGGCTGTGATCGTGGGGGAGAATGTAATGAAAGCTGACTTACCGACAAAGGAAATGAGAAGAAGCAAACCCGGTCGCTCAGCAGCGTTTGTGAATGTAGCGGAGGCCGGATCAGGTTGAGCAGGAGACAATGTGAGCCGCCGGCTTTGTAACCCGCAGCAACATTGTCGCTGGGCGGCGGAGGCAGTGATACAGTGTAACAGTGTCTCTCACAGAGATACAGTGTAACAGTGTCTCTCACACACACACAGATACAGTGTAACAGTGTCTCACACAGATACAGTGTAACAGTGTGTCTCACAGAGATACAGTGTAACAGTGTCTCTCACACACACACACACACACAGATACAGTGTAACAGTGTGTCTCACAGAGAGAGAAGCTGCTCCACACGCACGCCCTGTCTGTCTCCCTCCCTCAGCCAGGGTCCGGCAGCGGGACTGTGTCTGTGTTACCGTGAGAGGGAGAAGCTGCTCCACACACAGTCTCCCTCCCTCCCTCTCGCAGCAGCACGGACACCTCCAACAACCAACACAGGGGAATCCAACAACCAGCAACACCAACCACTCTCCTCGCTGTTTCCACTCACCTATACACCTCAAAAAGATTCCGTTCACACAGTCCGATCAGTACCCGTTGTGACATTACTTCCCCAGTCAGTCTATGGGAGGCTGAACACGAGGAACATACTGGGCCATGACTACCCGTTAGAGAATGGTTCCGCCGCCCTAAACCAGGCAGAGCGCTCTCTCTCTGGTTTGTGAAGGAGAAGTGGAGGCGTACTGCAGGGGTGATCATTTACTAAAAGGACCAAGATTCAGTTGGCAGTGGGCGTTAAAGCAATACAAGGAGGAATTTCTGTTGTTTGCTAAAAATACTGAAAAAGTGACGACCATTTTTTTTAGTTAGTGCGTTGTACGTTTTAGTTTACATTTTATGCAGGTAAATTGCTACAAAATTGAGGTTATTTGCATTCCATGAATGTTAATACATCTAAATATTCTACTGCAAAGACAGAGGATGTGTTTTATTTGTAAAGCTGACGTTGATGAGAATGTTCAAATACTTAATATCCTGCTTATTCAAAATCGGACAGATGAGTGCTCCCTAGTTTATTATTGTGATTGTTTAATAATATAGATGCAAGAAAATTGCTGCAATGTTTTTCAACTGCTTTAGCGATGCCCTGGGATGTTGACATCCCGTCTGGCGGTGTCCACTGTAATAAACTGTATTTATATACAAAGAATGAGGAGCAGTCCTGTTGGACTCGAAACGCCAAAGATGTTGCCAGATCTGTAGTTTCTTCAGCACTTTCAGTTTTTGGTTCAGATTTTCAGCATCCATACGGTTACTTTAGATAACTGCATTACTGGCTTAGGCAAAAAATGAGACGTCTTCTACCAAATTTCAAGAGGTGCTCCACAGTTTCTCATCTATTAAGCTATGAGTCAAATGAGAATGTGACCACATGCGTCTGATACAAATAAGTCATGGATGTAAAGGTGTTGGAGGATGAAACAGGAACTCGCTTCACATGTCTTTCCGTAACCAGGGCACAAATTGAAAAGCAACCAAAAACGTTGTGCCACAATTTATGGTCAAGAGGATCAGGCAAAATTGGTCTCCTTTGTAATTTGGTGAATTGGGAGCATTTGGTGTGCTCCAGGAAGTTGAACTTTGTTATCAAGGATGCTTCCACTGAAACCGAGGAATGTTTGGGTGGGGTACTCATACATGGATATTTTATGGGGATGGGAAACTGCACATATGCGGATGGACAAGGGCAGCTGCTTTTTTTCTGTATCCTGTTCGGTCTGTTATCTCGCGCATTTCTTCAACGCGAATTGACAATAAAGCGATTGAAAATTTTAGACCGTTATTTGTGGAAAGTGAACTTCCTTACCTAGATTGGCTATAACACGATCCCGGTCACGTGGGTTAAAATGTGCTGCTTTAACGCGATTTTCTTGAAACGCGGAATCCCACAACAAGTGAGTTATCCCTTATCTCATTTCGTATAGCAAGATAAGATTGATATAATTGATCCGAATGAAATAGAAACTTCTAGAAAACCTCTAAACAAAGAAATCATCAGGTTTTTATATAAAAAGAGTTCTAAAAGAGACATTAATGGAAATTTGTAAGTCACTGAACATTAATTAGCTGCTAGTAATATGCTACACTACAGCTAAAGCGGCAGAATCTACAAATTATTCCTTTTTTCTTGATTCTATTAAGATAATCCTAAATTAGAATGAATTTGCATGTAGTGCTGCATAGTTCTTAAAAATACATCATAAATAACAGAAGGATTTAACTCTCAATGTGGTATGTAGTGTGAATTACCTTGCTTACCTTCCCCCAATATTGTTCTCTATGAATCTAAAATTTTCTTGAAGGGTAGAGAATAGAATCAGGAATGCTGGTTGCCCTTATTTCAAGCTGTTTGGAGAATAAGGGTTGTGTGGTCTTACTGTAACTGTACAAGATGCTGGTGAGATCACATCTGAAATATGTGAGCAGTTTGATTCCCTTATTTAAGGAAAGATATCATTTCTTTGGAGACAGTTGAGTGAAGGTTCTCTAGGATGAGCCCTGGTATGGAGGGACTCTTTTGAATAAAGATTACACAGTTTAAAAATTACAACATAATGCTGACCACTGTTTTAAAAAAAGTCAAGGTAATAAATCACATTTTAAAGTAATGTAGTAATCTTTGACATTACATACAATTAACAGTAACTAGTAACCTTTTACCTTTTATTGTGCGCTGTTGACTGTTAATAATATTAACATTTCATCAGAATTCTGTTCATTAAAACAGATATACAGTAAATTGAATAAATTTGTTTACTATCATGTGTGCCTAGTAAAGACATGTTTTATGTATGTCACTTCTTAACCACAAGCTGTACTCAGTATAGAATCTTCCAGGACTGTTGTTTTTAAAGCAGAGACAATAAGACCTGCATCTGTATATTTGAAAACTTTGTCTCTGATACCAAATAACAAAATCCAGACTAAAGGTATCACTATTAGTCTATTGCCTGAAACTATTTACAAAGATGTTCCTGATTTGAATGAATATTCTGAAACCAAGATGGTGATTATCTCAAGCTCCCAGGGGGAATGTCTGTAAATAATAATCTAGTTTGTGGTTAATCAATGTAAATGAAACACTCTGCGTGGAATCTGATATGACCAAGAATAACGCTGTCTATGCTGAGAAATCTGGGAAAGTCGCATGAGAAGGCAAGTGAAGCCTACCTGGACGTAAGGAGCATTTTCCAACAGAGTTCCAGATGTCAAGATGAGACTCCCAGGCAGCAATGAGAGCCTAATTAATGGGGATTATTGTCTGTAATCAATCTCATTGACTGCTGCAAATGTGTTGCTGGTCAAAGCACAGCAGGTTAGGCAGCATCTCAGGAATAGACTCAATCTCATTGACTGCAAATCTTACTTCATTGATATGCATCTTCCTCTTGTACCACAGGAGGGATAGAAACAGATGTTCGAGAAACAAAATGACAATTGGAGTGGGGGGTCTGGTGACACTGGTCCATATTATACATCTCCAGACCACCAATTTGGCTAAAGTTCCAAGCCACCCTCCAGGATATGGTACCACACCAGCAGCTATCATTGGGATGTTGCTGTCAGGACAAATTGCTCCCAAAGATATGCTCATAGCTTGGACCAGGATGCTGCTCATTTGTTCTCTTAGTGCTTACTCAGTTAGCCCTTACCTGAATGCTCTGAGCTCCTTTTCTCCAGCTTGTCTTACATGTTTTGTGCTTTGTCCCTCTGCTACAGTTTAAAGGTTTACAGCACTGATGCATTGCCGCATTATTGAGAGCAGACACAAAGCCACAGGCAGCTTGTCATGCTGGTCAGCAGCATTTGCTTGGAAAACACCTGCACGCTATTTTATTTAAAATGTCAAAGTCTTAAGGGAGTGGGCCACAGTGAAGTCCAGGGAGATGCCCATCAGTCAGTCGCAGTAAGTCAACAAATGTCTCCACCTTTAGTCCTTACATCCAGTCATTTGGCTGATCTGGGCAGTCAGCATCAGGACCTTCTTTATAGAGTTTGAGGAGTTGAATGTCAGGCACTCCACCATCTGCCTTGATATATCTTCAGGCTGAGAGAAATAAGAGTTTGGGTGACACAGTTATTCATGCTGGTGCAGACGTGGGAAAAGTGATAAGGCATCCAGAGTGAATGAACAGGCAATGTAGAGGCAAAGTTCGTTGTGTGGGGAGAATGGGTTGCTGAGAATAAGTGGGGGAAGATACTAAATGCAATCATGAGAGTGATAGAGCATGAGCCTTGGTGGGGTATGAGTGCAGTCACAGAGAGAAGATGCTGGCACTTACCCTATACAGCAGAGGAGGTCATTTACCTCCTTACACTGCTGGGCATTCCAACAGAAGCTGAATCATCTTGGACATGGGTAGCAACAACTTCAGACCAGGCTGGCAATGCCTGGGGTTGTGAACTCCTCTGGCAGTCCTGGGAGAAGAGGAGTGTCCCATCTTTAGCCAGCTGGTCCGCCAGGACTTTCAGGTCCCTGCCTGCACAGTGGAGCTCCAAGTTCCCCTTGCCTGTGGAAAATGCCATAAACCTTGAAGGGTGGCTCTGGACTGACATTGTTGACCATTTCTAAAAATGGCAGCAGCACATGAAAAATCTTCGGGTAAAAAGTGAGGTCTGCAGATGCTGGAGATCACAGCTGAAAATGTGTTGCTGGTTAAAGCACAGCAGGTTAGGCAGCATCCAAGGAATAGGAAATTCGACGTTTCGGGCATAAGCCCTTCCTGATGAAGGGCTCTGGCCCGAAACGTCGAATTTCCTGTTCCTTGGATGCTGCCTAACCTGCTGTGCTTTAACCAGCAACACATTTTCATCGTAAGGCATGACCAGGACTTCCTGCCAATGACGAGTATTTGCAGCTGTGATGACTAGGAGAATCAGGCTGGCATCAAACGAGAAGGCTGTCGTAAGGACATGGTAAGTGGTTAATGAAGTGAGTTCAGAACAGTAACGTAAGAATTCTTGCTTAGCTTCATAGAGAGAGAAACTTCTTATGAAACTCAACATAAATAAAATTTTGCCAAAATAGAATAAGATTCAGCTGTACTTGGTAAAGGACTCATGAGAAACCAAGTGGTAAGGCAACCATATAGCCTCCCTTTTAATCTTTAAATATTATCTGCAGGAGGATACAGAAACAGCTGTGATAGAAAGGCCAGTACCATCCATGCATTGAGACTGTAACACACAGCCTTCAAACCAGAAGTTCACCAAAGATCTTCAGAAAGCATGTTCTAAACCCACAATCACTTTAATCTAGAAGGACAAGGGCAGCAGAAACACCACCATCTACAAGCCTAACATATGATGAACAGCTGAGGATCCTGGGATTGTATTCATTAGAGTTTAGAAGGTTATGGGGAGATCTAATAAAAACTTAGAAGATAATGAATGGCTTAGAACATAGAAAGATACAGCGCAGTACAGGCCCTTCGGCCCTCGATGTTGCGCCGACCGAATCCTACCTAACCTACACTAGCCCAATAACTTCCAAATGCCTATCCAATGCCCGCTTAAATGACCATAAAGAAGGAGAGTTCACCACTGCTACTGGCAGGGCATTCCATGAACTCACAACCCGCTGTGTAAAGAATCTACCCCTAACATCTGTCCTATACCTACCACCCCTTAATTTAAAGCTGTGTCCCCTAGTAACACCTGACTCCATTAGCGGTAAAAGGTTCTCAGTGTCGACCCTATCTAAACCCCTAATCATCTTATACACCTCTATCAAATCTCCCCTAAACCTTCTCTTCTCCAATGAGAACAGCCCCAAGTGCCTCAGCCTTTCCTCATAAGATTTTCCTACCATTCCAGGCAACATCCTGGTAAACCTCCTCTGCACTCGTTCCAATGCCTCCACATCCTTCCTATAGTATGGCGACCAAAACTGCACACAATACTCCAGATGAGGCCGCACCAGAGTCTTATACAGTTGCAACATGACCTCAGGACTCCGGAACTCAATTCCTCTACCAATAAAGCCCAGTACACCATATGCCTTCCTCACAGCACTATTTACCTGGGTGGCAACTTTCAGAGATCTGTGTACATGGACACCAAGATCCCTCTGCTCATCCACACTACCAAGTAGCCTACCATTAGCCCAGTAATCCATCTTCTTGTTACTCCTACCAAAGTGAATGACTTCACACTTAGCTACATTGAATTCCATTTGCCACATTTCTGCCCAGCTCTGCAACTTATCTATATCCCGCTGTAACCTACCACTTCCTTCCTCACTATCCACAACTCCACCGACTTTTGTGTCATCCGCAAACTTGCTTACCCAGCTTTCAAGCCCTTCCTCTAGATCATTTATAAAGATGGGCGGCACGGTGGCACAGTGGTTAGCACTGCTGCCTCACAGCGCCTGAGACCCGGGTTCAATTCCCGACTCAGGCGACTGACTGTGTGGAGTTTGCACGTTCTCCCCGTGTCTGCGTGGGTTTCCTCCGGGTGCTCCGGTTTCCTCCCACAGTCCAAAGATGTGCGGGTCAGGTGAATTGGCCATGCTAAATTGCCCGTAGTGTTAGGTAGGGGTAAATGTAGGGGTATGGGTGGGTTGCGCTTCGGCGGGTCGGTGTGGACTTGTTGGGCCGAAGGGCCTGTTTCCACACTGTAAGTCTAATCTAATAACAAAAAGCAATGGTCCCAAAACAGATCCTTGTGGTACACCGCTAGTAACTGCACTCCAAGATGAACATAGTCCATCAACTACTACCCTCTGTCTCCTTCCAGCCAGCCAATTCCTAATCCAAACCTCTAATGTATCCTCAATGCCATACCTCCGTAGTTTTAGCATTAGCCTACCATGGGGAACCTTATCGAACGCCTAAAGGGTGGATGCTGGGAAGCTGTTTCCATTAGGTGGGGAGACTAGGACCTAAGGGCACAGCCTTAAAATTAGAGGGGGGGGTCAATTTAGAATGAAAGTGAGGAGACATTTCTTCAGCCAGAGAGTGATGGGTGTGTGGAATTCATTGCCACGGAGCGCAGCGATGGCCAGGATGTTGGGTGTATTCAATGCAGAGACTGATAAATTTTTGATCTCGCAAGGAATTAAGGGCTATGGGGAGAGTGTGGGTAAGTGGAATTGAAACACCCATCAGCCATGATTAAATGGCATAGTAGACTCGATTGGCCAAATGGCCTTGCTTCTACTCCTATGTCTTATGGTCTTAAGTTCCCCTTCACTCACTGTCCTGACTTGGAAATATATCAGCCGTTCCTTCAGTGTCGTTGGGTTAAAAGCTGGAATTACCTCCCAAGAACATTATGGGTTTACCTAAAGCACCTGGACTGCAGTGTTTCAAAATGGTATTTACCACCTTTTCTAGGGCAACTATGGATAAGCAATTAATGCTTGCCAGCCAGTGTCACACAACTCCCATGTATACATGAAAAAACCTGTTTGTCTTTGAGTTCACCCATATGGTAAGCCAGCTTGCTATTAATGAGGAGATTATAATAATCAGCTCTTTGACCTGAAGGAAGTCCATCTTTTTTAGAGAATTCTGGTGCAACTGTGATTCTTGTATATTCTTGTATATTGTATTATCATCCATGGTACTTTTCAGTGAACTGTTGTACTTGACCATATTTTTCATGTGTGTCTGTGTATATGAGATTGGGTGAATGAAAGATGTAGCATTAAGGACTTTGCAGTTAACATGGGAAACAAATCCTCTTTATTTACATCCACACTATTGCTGCTGATCAGCTGATGTAATGTTAGTTAAATGTATAAGACCAAATACCAAGGACACAATTTCAACTTGCCGGCAGGATGTTTTCTTCCAAAAACAAATCTAGAACTAAACAATGCACAAAGGCAACAATCAAACCCCCCGACTGCAATTTCAAGATGCCAGTATAATGATAGAGTAATAGAGTCCTACAGCATGAAAACAGGATCCCTGGCTCAAACTCTTCCACGCTGACCAAAATGTTCATCCACACTAATCCCATTTCCCTGCACTTGGTCCATATCCTTCTAAACCTTTTCTATCCGTGTATTTGTCCAAATGCCTTTTTAATGTTGTTAGTGTACTACTTCTCCTGGAAGCTCATTCCATATGCGTACCACCCTCTGTGTAAAAACGTTCCCCCTCAGGTTGCCTTCCATTCTTTCCTCTCTAATGTTAAACTGATGCCCACTAGTCCTTGACTTCCCCAACTCTAGGAAAAAGACTGAGTGCATTCATCCTATCCATGTCGTTCGTCACCTTAGATTCTATAAGATTCCACCTCAGTCTCCTCTGTTCTAAAGAAAAAAAGTCCTAGCTTGTCCAAACTCTCCCTATAACTCAGACCATTGAGTCCTGACAACGTCCTTGTAAATTTCTTCTGCACATCCTTTCTTTTGCAAGGTGACCACGACTGAACACAATGTTCCAAGTGTAGCCTCACCAATGCCCTGTACAAATGTAACATAACTTCCCAACTTCTATACTCAGTGCCTGACTGATAAGGGCCAGTGGGCTGATATCTTTCTTCACTGCTCTGTGTACCTGTGACTCCACTTTCAGAGAACCGTGAACCTGGACTCCAAGATCCCTCTATTCCATGACACTCCTTAAGACCGTACCATTCACCGTGAAACCCTACCTTGATTTGACTTTCCAAAATGCAAGACCCAGTACTTATCTACATTAAACTCAACTTGTTATTTCTCAACCTACTTTCCCATCTGATCAAGGTCCTGCTCCAATTTCTAATACATTTCCTCACTGTCCACGAAACTGCCTATTTTAGTGTTATCTACAAACTTAATAATCATGCCTTGTACGTTCTCATCCAAATCATTGATGCAGATAACAAACAGAATAGTAACAGGCCATTCAGCCCCTTAAGCCTGTTCACCATTCAGTGTGATCATGGCCAATATATAGCCTAACTCCATATACTTGCCTTTAGTCCATATGCATACTTAACAAAAAAAATCTGATTTAAAATTAACAACTGATCCAGCATCCACTGTTTTTTGTGCATGAAAGTTCCAAACATCTACTACCCTTTGTATGCAGATGTGCTTCCTATCATCTCTCCTGAACGGTTCCAGATCTAATTCTCAGACTATGCCTTCTCATTCTAGAACCTGCAACTGATGGAAATCGTATATTTGATAAAATATAACTTTGAGCCATATACAAGGAATGAGAGAAGATGTCTGAGAGGACCAAACTTAGCCCCTGGGGATCATAATGCAAGGGTACCTCACAATTGTTAAAGATCATAGAGACCACACAGCAACTTTATGCTGACTACCCATTATAGTGATATCTGCATGCATTCCTTGCCAAGCTCACTGTTAATCAGTTGCACTCATTACCCTTAACATTCTTTTCAGGGCTATCTAATTGAAATCCTCCCTGAAATTGTCTCTCATTCCTTCATATTGTTACTTGCTAATACTATCCAACCTACTATCCAATACTAAAGCCAACCTGCATCTCTTAAAGGGAAGTTGTGGTTTGTGGCTGCTGGAGGTAATGAAGACATTTAGAATAACCTTGTGCAACAAGGAACAGTGGCTGAACGTGGGAAAGATGTGCACAAAGGTTTTAGGATACAGCACAGGAAGTATTGGTGAAGGAGGTGAATAGTAAGAGACATTCCTGTGTTCACATAGAGTTAAGGGAGCCTTCTCGATGTACATTGACAGTAGGAGCAGCGGATGTCAGTACAAAGTTTAGCCAGCAAGGTATGTAGTTTAATTGACCTCAAATAACTGGTCAGCATCATTTAATGCATCTTTCATTGCTACATTGGACTGTAAGAAAAGAGGTAGTCTACCATGGGTGTTGAAGGAAATAAGGGAGGCTGTCAAATTGAAAGGGGAAGCATATAAAGTGGCCAAGAATTGCAGGAAATTAGAAGATTGGTAAAGTTTTAAAGGTCAACAAAAGGCCACAAAAAGAGCTATAAAGGAAAGTAAGATAGAACATGAGAAAAAACTGGCAAAGAAGGTAAAACAGATAGCAAAGGTTTCTACAAATAGAAAAACTGAAAAAGAGTGGTTAAAGTAAACATTTGGTCCTTTAGAGGATTAGAAGGAGCATTTAGTTATGGGATATGGTGAAATGGCCGAGGCATTGAACAGATATTTTGTCCTGGTCTTCACAGTGGAGGAAAAATCTTCGAGTTAAAAATGAGGTCTGCAGATGCTGGAGATCACAGCTGCAAATGTGTTGCTGGTCAAAGCACAGCAGGTTAGGCAGCATCTCAGGAATAGAGAATTCTATTCCTGAGATGCTGCCTAACCTGCTGTGCTTTGACCAGCTTCACAGTGGAGGACACAAATAACATGCCAGTAACTGACAAAGAGATGAAGGTCGGTGAGGACCTGGAAACAATCATTACTATGGAAGAGCTAGTGTTGGGCAAGCTAATGGAGCTAAAGATAGACATGTCTCCTGGCCCTGATGGATTGCATCCCAGAGTACTAAAGAGATGGCAGAGAAATAGCAAGTGCACTGGTCGTAATTTTCCAAGATTCAGTGGACTCTGGGCAGTTTCAGCAGCCCGGAAAACAGCAAATGTGACGCCACTGTTTAAAAGGGAGTAGACAAAAGGTGGAGAATTATAGACCAGTTAGCCTAACTCTGTAGAGGGAAAGATGCTTGAGTCTATTATCAAGGAAGAAATAGTAAGGCATCTAGATAGGAATTGTCCAGTTGGGCAGAAGCAGCATGTGTTCATGAAGGGCAGGTCAGGCTTAAATCTTTTGGAATTCTATGAAGACATTACAAACAAGGTGGACAATGGGGTCCCAGCTGATGTAGTGTACCTAGATTTCCAAAAGGCCTTCGACAAGGTGCCGCACAAGAGGCTGCAGCATTAGATAAAGATTCATGGCGTTACAGGTAAAGTATTAGCATGGATAGAGGATTGGTTGATAAACATGAAGCAAAGAATGGGGATAAATGATTGCTATTCTGGCTGGCAACCAGTAACTAATGGTGTGCCTCAGGAATCAGTGTTGGGACCACAATTAATTACAATTTTTATACAGATGATTTGGAGTTGGGGATCTCGTGCAGTATGTCAAAATTTGCAGATGACACTAAGATGAGTAGCAGAGCAAAGTGTGCGGAGGACAGTGAAACTTTGCAGAGCAACAGAGATAGTTTAAATGAGTGTGCAAAGGTCTGGCAGATGGAGTACAATATTAATAAATGTGAAATCATCCATTTTGGAAGGAGTAACAGCAAAAAGGATTATTATTTGAATGGTAAAAAGCCACAGCATGTTGGCTTGCAGAGGGACCTGGGTGCCCTTGTGCATGAGTCACAGAGGGTCAGTCTGCAGGTACAACAAGTAATTAGGAAGGCAAATAGAATTTTGCCCCTCATTGCTAAAGGAATTGAGTTTAAAAGCAGTGAGATTTATGTTGCAGCTATATAGGGAGCTGATGAGGCCACACTTGGAGTACTGCATGCAGTTTTGGTCTCCTTACTTGAGAAAGGATGGGCTGGCACTAGAGGAGAGAGAGAGGAGGTTCACTGGGTTGATTCCAGAGTTGAGGGGGTTGGCTTATGAGGAGAGACTGAGTAGACTGGGATTATTTTCATTGGAATTTTGAGGGATGAGGGGGCATGTTATAGAAACATGTGAAATTATGAAGGGAATAAATCAGATAGGAGTAGAGAGAATGTTTCCATTGGCAGGTGAAGCGAGGACAAAGGGCCCATGGCCTCAAGATTAGGGAGAGTACATTTAGGACTGAATTGAGAAGGAACTTCTTCACCCAGAGGGTTATAAATCTATGGAATTCCCTGCCCAAGGAAGTAGTTGTCACTACTTCAGTAAATGTTTTTAAAGCTAAGACAGATTTATTTTACAATTAAGGGATAGAGTGAGAGTGTGGATAAGTGGAGCTGAATCCACGAAAGGATCAGCCATGATCTTATTGAATAGTGGAGCAGCTCAAAGGCCCAGATGGCCTACTCCTGCTCCTAGTCTTATATTCCGAAGTAAGATTTACAAAATAAACGCAACACAATCCTCGGTCAAAATCAATTACATTAAAATAATCTTCAAATGTCCCCAAAATCCTCTATGTGCCTTTGTCCTTGTACCATAGTTAATAGGAAATACTTATCTAAGCTGGCATAATCATATCCTTTCTAATTACTTGTTGTACCTGCAGACCAACCCTTTCAAATCTCCCTTCAATCTCCAATAGAACAGGGTAATTGAATGGCGGAGCAGATTAGAAGGACCGAATGGCTATTCCTGCTTTTTTTTATTACGTTCTATCCTTCTCTAATTAAGCCTTGTGCATGGAGTCTGTCATCCTTGTAACCATTCTGGTAAATTTTCTATGCACTCTGTCAAGGATTCTTGCATCCTTCCTGAATTTTTTTTCATTCATTGAAAGTGGGTGTCGCTGGCTCGGCCAGCGTTTATTGTCCATCCCTAATCACCCAGAGAGCAATTAAGAGTCAACCATATTGCTATGGATCTGGAGTTACATGTAGGCCAGACCAGGTAAGGATGGCAGTTTCCTTCCCTAAAGGATATTAGAGAACCAGATGGGTTTTTCCTGACAATTGACAATGGTTTCATGGTCATCATTAGACTCTTAATTCCAAGAATTCAATTAAGAATTCAAATTCTACCGTCTGCTGTGGTGGGATTTGAACCTAAGTCTCCATAACATCACCGGGGTCTGGCGATAATACCACTTGGCCAATGCTTCCCTGTGCTTCACTAATGTTGATCAGAATACTCTGTGGAAAAGATGTCAAGACAACCTAAATGATCTGAGTAAATGGACTTGGGTATGATGTCGAGAGCAACGCAGAATAGCGAACAAACATTTAAAGTGATTTAGCAAATAAAGGACTGTAAGGAAGTGATTGCATTAATCACTGGGATTCATGCCCATATTTTTATTCATTCATGTGAGCTTGGACATTATTGGCTAGGCAAATATTTATTATCCTTCGATAACTGCTCTTGAGGAAGTAGTGTTGAGCTGATTTCTTGAACTACTGCAGTGGCATATAACTGATCCACAACTCTTTAGAAGGAAGTTTTAAGGATTTTGATCCTGCATGAGGGTGGCAAGATGGCTCAATGGTTAGCACTGCTGTCTCACAGCGCCAGGGACCTGGGTTCGATTCCAGTTTTGACTGTATGGAGTGTGAACATTCTCCCTGTGTCTGCATGAGTTTCTTCCCACAATCCAGGGATATGTAAACCAGGTGGATTGGCCAAGGGAAATTAACAGTCCTAATACCATTAGGCCACTGCCTTTCCTGTGACTTTGTGATGGAGGGGTGTCCATTGATGATACCACTGAAGATGGTTGTCCTGAGGAACTGCAGATATCGTCTCCAATCATTGGAGCCTTCCCACCCCCCAACCAATCTGGATTTCCATTGACTTCAGTTTTGCTTAGCACCTGTTGATGCCATGGTCAGGTGTCAGAGTCAGTCACCTTACTCTGAAGTTCTGCGCTTTAATTGATGTTTGGAACAAGGCTGTAATGAGCTTAGGATTTGGCATCTGCATTGGTAAACAGGTAATTGCTGAGCAAGAGCAGCTTGATGGTCCTGTCCACAACTCCTTCCATCATTATGCTGATGAATGAAAGCAGACTGAGGTAGTGATTTGTCCTGCTTTTAGTTCTCAGGCCAGATCTTGACAATTTGCTGAGTATTTGTTATTGTAATAGCTGTGTTGTAATATCTTGGCTTGGGCATCAGCAAGTTCTGGAACACAAGTCATCAATACTGTTATTAGGTGAAAGTGAGGAGATTAGAGTCTCCTGCTGGAGATTAGAGTCAAAAGTGCGGTGCTGGAAAAGCGCAGCAGGTCAGGCAGCATCTGAGGAGCAGGAGAACTGATGTTTTAGGAAAAAGCCCTTCATCAGGAAGGTACTGTTGCTGGCACATTTATTAGGATGCACAACAGGTTCAGCAGTTTCTTGATATCATCACAAGATGGAACAATAGACAAAATAGTAGTTAAAATAATTATTTATTGAAATTACTCCAAGGGCTAACATTGTACAATTAGGAAGGAGCTGACGTCCGAAAGCTCGCAATTTCAAATAAATCTATTTGACTATAACCTGGTGTCATTTGATTTTTGACCTTGTCCACCTCAGTCTAACTTTGGCATCTCCACATCATTGTACAATTATGAATGCTTGACTGCTTTATACAACCAGGTGAAAACAAGGACTGCAGTTGCTGGAGATTCTCCTGCTCCTCCAATGCTGCCTGAGCTGCTGTATTTTCCAGCACCACACTCTCGACTGCTTTATATACCTATTATCTCTGGAGTAGTCCCTAAGACCTCTTGACCTCCATCCACCATGACCAGGGCCTCCAAGCCCTCCGTTTTTTCCTCTCCAGACGTCCCCGAAAGTACCCTTCCACCGACACTCTCATTCATTTGGCTGAACTGATCCTCACCCTTAACAATTTCTCCTTCGAATCCTCCCACTTCCTCCAGACCAAAGGGGTAGCCATGGGCACACGTATGGGCCCCAGCTATGCCTGTCTCTTTGTTGGCTACATAGAATGGTCCATCTTGCTTAATTACACTGGCACCACTCCCCACCTCTTCCTCCGCTACATTGATGACTGCATTGGCACCACCTCGTGCTCCCGCGAGGAGGTTGAGCAATTCATCAACTTCACCAACACATTCCACCCTGACCTTAAATTTACCTGGACCATCTCTGGCACCTCCCTCCCCTTCCTGGATCTCTCCATCTCCATTAATGACGACTGACTTGACACCGACATTTTTTACAAACCCACCGACTCCCACAGATACCTGGATTACACCTCTTCCCACCCTACCCTTTGCAAAAATGCCATCCCGTATTCCCAATTTCTCCGCCTCCACCGTATCTGCTCCCAGGAGGACCAGTTCCACCACAGAGCACACCAGATGGCCTCCTTCTTTAGAGACTGCAATTTCTCTTCCCATGTGGTTAAAGATGCCCTCCAACGCATCTTGTCCATATCCCACACCTCTGCCCTCAGACACCACCCCACCAACCATAACAAGGACAGAACACCCCTGGTGCTCACCTTCCACTGTACCAACCTTTGCATGAACCAAATCATCCGACGACATTTCCGCCACCACCAGGGATATATTTCCCTCCCCACTCCTTTCCGCCTTCCGCAAAGACTGTTCCCTCCGTGACTACCTGGTCAGGTCCACGCCCCCCTCCCAACAACCCACCGTCCCTGGCACCTTCCCCTGCCACCGCAGGAATTGCAAAACCTGTGCCCACACCTCCTCCCTCACCTCCATCCAAGGCCCTAAAGGAGCCTTCCACATCCATCAAAGTTTTACCCGCGCATCATTCATTGTATCCGTTGCTCCCGATGCGGTCTCCTCTACATTGGGGAGGCAGGATGCCTCCTAGCAGAGCACTTTAGGGAACACCTCTGGGATACCCGCACCAATCAACCACACCACCCTGTGGCCCAACATTTCAACTCCCCCTCCCACTCTGCTGAGGATATGGAGGTCCTGGGCATCCTTCACCGCCGCTCCCTCACCACCCGACACCTAGAGGAAGAACGCCTCATCTTCCGCCTCGAAACACTTCAACCCCAGGGCATAAATGTGGACTTCACCAGTTTCCTCATTTCCCCTTCCCCCACCTCACCCCACTTCCAAACTTCCAGCTCAGCACTGTCCCCATGACTTGTCCTACCTGCCTATCTTTTCCACCTATCCACTTCACCCTCCTCTCTGACCTATCAGCTTCATCCCCACCACCACTCATCTATTGTATTCTATGCTACTTTCTGCCCACCCCCACCGTCCTCTCATTTATCTCTCCACCCTTCAGGCACTCTGCCTGTATTCCTGATGAAGGGCTTTTGCCCGAAATGTCAATTTTACTGCTCCTTGGATACTGCCTGACCTGCTGTACTTTTCCAGCACGACTAATGCAGACTCCTTAACAGTCAACAGCATTATGACCTGCCAATCTCCTACTCTCAACATTCTGAAGGTTGCAATTGACAAAACATCTGAGCTGATCCAGTATTATAAATACTATTGCTACTAAACCAGGCCAGAGGGTGGAATTCTGTGATGAGTAACTTATTTCCTGATTTTCCAGAATTTGTCCTTCATTACAAAGCACACATTAAGGAGTATGTTGCAATAGTCTCCAATGGCCACAGCTCCAGCAACAGTCATTCGACTCAAATCCATCAGCACAAAAGGGCTGGTTGATTTATAGCCTCTTAAACATTCACTCCTATCACACCAATGCTCAATGGAAACAGTGTTTACTATCAGCAAGGTGCACTGCAGCAACTCATCAAGGCTTCTCTAATAGCATCTCCAGTAGGGTCAAAATTGTGGATTGCCTCCCTAACAGCTCTGTTGTCTACCTACACCTCATCGACATAATGGTCTAAGAACAGCAAGTTTTCACCACCACATTGTCAAGGCCAGCCAGCCACGCCATCCCCTGAAATAATTAAAAAGAATCCAGTATAGTCTCTGTAAAATAGTTACAAGGCATCTAAATATTTAGGTCATAGAATCCCTGCGTTGTGGAGAGAGGCCATTCGGCCCATCAAGTCCACACTGACTCTCCAAAGAGCCCCCGTACTCACCCTCCTTACTCTGCACTTCCCATGGCTAATCCACCTAACCAACACATCCCTAAACACTATGGGCAGTTTAATATGGCCCATCCACCGAAGCTGATTTTGGGAGGTTAGATTCATTTAACTGCATCACTGCTCAGGAAAAGTGAGAGGGATTAAATCCTGCTCACTCATGGATAACTATAAAAATGACACCTGACTCACCTCTGACATGCACCCTGATCTAATGTGACCCCTCCCAAATGAAAATCTTCCCAATCTGAAATCCCTTCTGACCTGACATTCCTCATACCAAAGCCCAATAACCGATTACCTGATAATACCTCCCACAATACAATCTCAATACAATACTCCACAATCAACACCGCTCTGATCTACACTACCCCAGTTTAGAACATAGAACATAGAAAAATACAGCGCAGTACAGGCTCTTCGGCCCTCGATGTTGCGCCGATCCAAGCCCACCTAACCTACACTAGCCCACTATCCTCCATATGCCTATCCAATGCCCGTTTAAATGCCCATAAAGATGGAGAGTCCACCACTGCTACTGGCAGGGCATTCCATGAACTCACAACTCGCTGAGTAAAGAATCTACCCCTAACATCAGTCCTATACCTACCACCCCTTAATTTAAAGCTATGCCCCCTCGTAATATCTGACTCCATACGTGGAAAAAGGTTCTCATGGTCAACCCTATCTAAACCCCTAATCATCTTGTACACCTCTATCAAGTCACCCCCAACCTTCTTTTCTCCAATGAAAACAGCCCCAAGTGCCTCAGCCTTTCCTCATACGATCTTCCTACCATACCAGGCAACATCCTGGTAAACCTCCTTTGCACCCGTTCCAGTGCCTCCACATCCTTCTTATAGTATGGCGACCAAAACTGCACACAATACTCCAGATGCGGCCGCACCAGAGTCTTATACAACTGCAACATGACCTCAGGACTCTGGAACTCAATTCCTCTACCAATAAAGCCCAGTACGCCATATGCCTTCTTCACAGCACTATTTACCTGGGTGGCAACTTTCAGAGATCTGTGTACATGGACACCAAGATCCCTCTGCTCATCCACACTACCAAGTATCCGACCATTAGCCCAGTACCCCATCTTCTTGTTACTCTTACCAAATTGAATCACTTCACACTTACCTACATTGAACTCCATTTGCCACCTTTCTGCTCAGCTCTGCAGCTTATCTATATCCCACTGTAACCTGCCACATCCTTCCTCACTGTCAACAACTCCACCGACTTTCGTATCATCCGCAAACTTGCTCACCCAACCTTCTAGCCCCTCCTCCAGGTCATTTATAAAAATGATAAACAGCAATGGTCCCAAAACAGATCCTTGCAGAACACCGCTGGTAACTGCACTCCAAGATGAACCTTTACCATCAACTACTACCCTCTGTCTTCTTCCACCCAGCCAATTCCTAATCCAAACCTCCAATACCCCCTCAATGCCATACCTCCATATTTTTTGTAGTAGCCTACCATGGGGTACCTTATCAAATGCCTTACTAAAATCCATATACACCACATCTACCGCTTTACCCTCATCCACCTCCTTAGTCACCTTCTCAAAGAATTCAATAAGATTTGTGAGGCACGACCTGCCCTTCACAAAACCATGCTGACTATTCTTGATCACATTATTCCTATCCAGATATTCATAAATCCTATCCCTTACAATTCTCTCTGAGACTTTGCCCACAGCAGAAGTGAGACTCACCAGCCTATAGTTACTAGGGTTATCCCCTACTCCCTTTCTTGAACAAGGGAACCACATTTGCTATCCTCCAGTCTTCTGGCACCATTCCTGTAGACAACGAGGACATAAAAATCAAGGCCAATGGCTGTGCAATCTCCTCCCTTGCTTCCCAGAGAATCCTAGGATAAATGCCATCAGGCCCAGGGGACTTATCTATTTTCACCCTTTCCAGAATTTCCAACACCTCTTCCCTACATACCTCAAAGCCATCCATTCTAATTAATTGTGACTCAATATTCACATCGGCAACAATGTCCTGTTCCTGAGTGAACACTGACGAAAAGTTTTCATTCAGTGTCTCCCCAATTTCTTCAGCCTCCACACACAACTTCCCACTACTATCCTTGACTGGACCTATTCCTACCCTAGTCATTCTTTTATTCCTGACATACCTATAGAAAGCCTTTGGGTTTTCCCTAATCCTACCAACCAAGGACTTTTCATGTCCCCTCCTTGCTGCTCTTAGCTCTCTCTTTAGATCCTTCCTGGCTACCTTATAACTCTCAATCGCCCCAATTGAACCTTCACGCCTCATCTTTACATAGGTCGCCCTCTTCCCTTTAACAAGGGATTCCAATTCCTTATTAAACCACGGCTCCCTCACACGACCCTTTCCTCCCTGCCTGACAGGTACATACTTATCAAGGACACTCAATAGCTGCTCCTTGAACAAGCTCCACATATCGATTGCGCCCTTCCCTTGAAGCCTACTTTTCCAAGCCACGCATCCTAAGTCATGCCTCACCGCATCATAATTTCCCTGCCCCCAGCTATAACTCTTGCCCTGTAGTGCACACTTATCCCTCTCCATCACTAAAGTAAAAGTCACCGAATTGTGGTCACTGTCCCCAAAGTGCTCACCTACTCCAATTCTAACACCTGGCCTGGTTCGCTACCCAGAACCAAATCCAGTATGGCCTCACCTCTTGTTGGCCTGCCAACATATTGTGTCAGGAAACCCTCCTGCACACACTGGACAAACACCGACCCATCTAACGTACTCGAGCTATAGCTTTCTCAGTCAATATCTGGAAAGTTAAAGTCCCCCATAACAACCACCCTATTACTTTCACTCTTCTCCTGAATCATCCTCATAATCCTTTCTTCTACGTCTCTAGGACTATTAGGAGGCCTGTAGAAAACTCCTAACAGGGTGACCTCACCTTTCCTATTTCTAAGCTCAGCCCAAACTACCTCAGATGGCGAGTCTTCATCCATCGTCCTTTCCACTGCTGTAATACTATCTTTAACAAGCAATGCCACACCTCCCCCTCTTTTACCCCCACCCCTGACATTACTAAAACATTTAAACCCTGGAACCTGCAACAACCAAGCTTGTCCCTGTTCTACCCATGTCTCCATAATAGCCACAACATCGAACTCCCACGTAGCAACGCACGCTGCAACTTCACCTACCTTATTTCGTATACTTCTCGCATTGAAGTATACACACTTCAAGCCACCTTCCTGTTTACAGGCACCCTCCTTCGAGATTGATGCCATGTTCCTAACCTCCCTACACTCCAGGTCCTGCACCCTAAAGCTACAGTCTAGGTTCCCATGCCCCTGCAGAGTTAGTTTAAACCCCCCGATTTCAAGTACGTTTACCCACCTACTTGCCATCCTATCCCACCTCACCCCCACTCTCCCCATTACCCATCTGGTATTTAACACCTCCCCAACCTACCTGTTCCCTCATTCACTTACCTTCTGCAGTGATTGTCACAAGGTCAATTAGATTGAACTCACTGAATGTAAATCCTCTGATTTGGACAGTTAACTGGGATCAATCAGGACAGATACAACCAAGAGTATCAGATGGTCTGTTCACTCCAAGGAAGTTGGACTAGTATCAAGTACTAGTATCATGTAAAAGAGTGACCTGGTGATGGGATACTGGCCTCTGTGGAGTTATTTCACCTTACTAATCTTTTTTGCCAAGTAACTTCTAGGAATATAGCAGTTGCTGCCTTAGGAACAGATGTGGCTTCTCCTCCAATACAATCCCACAAAGGTGAGAAAGTTCATTCGGATCAAAGCACTCACTAAATTTCTCAAGTACCTAATTTGGAAGTCTGAGCAAGAAATTCAGCAGGGCAGGTTGAGAAGTAAGAGCAAAGTGGCAATCTAACATTGATGCGACTGTATAGAAGATCCAATCTTAAATTATCAAGAGATCCTGTCTCACAGCATAGTCAGTGGAACAATTCAGACCATGAACATTACCAAACTTACACCAAGCAATACTGCCTCACAAATTTGAGGCCCAGCATTTTAGAAAGGGAAAAACACAAATCACAATCTCATTGCGTGTATAAATGGTTAACTGTATTAATTTTCAGAATAATGACATACTGTAAACCAGAAGATTTATTTACTTTGACTGAATAGGAGCAACAAAGTGTTATGGACCAAGACCAGACACTCTCAAAGTATTTTAGGAAAGTAGCTGAGATCCTAACTTTTCCAGATGTGATCCAACTGGTCAAATTACTTGATGTTAAGCAAAACACAATTTATTTAAACACTTTAGTTAAACTACAAATAAACAAAACAGGAATTTAAAATAACTTAGTTATAGTGGAAGGATGCTTATTGGAATGGATGCCGGAGACTAGTGGAGTGCCTCAGAGTCAGTATATCAATAATTTGGATGAGAATGTACAAGGCATGATTAATAAGTTTGCTGATGACACTGAAATAGGCAGTAGCGTGGACAGTGAGAAAGTTATAAGAAATTACAGCGGACCTTGATCAGCTGGGGAAGTGGACCGAGAAAAGGCAAATGGAGTTCAATGAAGATAAATGTGAGGTCTTGCATTTTGGAAAGTCAAATCAAGGTAGGAGTTTCATGGTAATTAGTAGGGTCTTAAGGAATGTAGTAGAACAGAGGGATCTTGGATTCCAGTTTGACAGTGGAGTCACAGGGCAAAAGTGAGGACTGCAGATGCTGGAAATCAGAGTCTAGATTAGTGTGTTGCTGGAAAAGCACAGCAGGTCAGGCAGCATCCGAGGAGCAGGAAAATCAACATTTCAGGCAAAAGCCTTCATCAGGTCTGAAGGCAGGGAACCTCCAGGGTGGGGAGAGACGATAGGGTTAGTCACAGGTAGACAGGGCAGTGAAGAAGGCTTTTGGCAAACTGACCTTCATCAGCCAATTTGCAGATTACACTAAGGTCGGTGGAGTTGTGGATAGTAACGAAGGATGTTTTAGGTTACAGAGAGACATAGATAAGCTACAGAGCTGGGCTGAGAGGTGGCAAATGGAGTTTAATGCGGACAAGTGTGAGGTGATTCACTTTGGTCGGAGTAACCGGAATGCAAAGTACTGGGCTAATGGTAAGATTCTTGGTAGTGTAGATGAGCAGAGAGATCTCGGTGTCCAGGCACACAGATCCTTGAAAGTTACCACCCAGGTTGACAGGGTTGTTAAGAAAGCATACAGTGTTTTAGCCTTTTATTAATAGAGGGATCGAGCTCAGGAACCATGAGGTTATGCTACAGCTGTACAAAACTCTGGTGCGGCCACACTTGGAGTATTGTGTACAGTTCTGGTCACCGCATTATAAGAAGGATGTAGAAGCTTTGGAAAGGGTGCAGAGGAGATTTACTAGGATGTTGCCTGGTATGGAGGGAAGGTCTTACGAGGAAAGGCTGAGGGACTTGAGGCTGTTTTCGCTGGAGAGAAGAAGGTTGAGAGGTGACTTAATAGAAACATATAAGATAATCAGAGGGTTAGATAGGGTGGACAGGGAGAGCCTTTTTCCAAGTATGGTGACGATGAGCATGAGGGGGCATAGCTTTAAATTGAGGGGTGATAGATATAGGGCAGATGTCAGAGATAGTTTCTTTACTCCAAGAGTAGTAAGGGTATGGAATGCTTTGCCTGCAATGGTAGTAGATTCGCCAACTTTAAGTATATTTAAGTCGTCATTGGACAAGCATTTAGAGTCATAGAGTCATAGAGATGTACAGCATGGAAACAGACCCTTCGGTCCAACCTGTCCATGCCGACCAAATATCCCAACCCAATCTAGTCCCACCTGCCAGCACTTGGCCCATATCCCTCCAAACCCTTCCTATTCATATACCCATCCAAATGCCTCTTCAATGTTGCAATTGTACCAGCCTCCACCACATCCTCTGACAGCTCATTCCATACATGTACCACCCTCTGCGTGAAAACATTGCCCCTCAGCTCTCTTTTATATCTTTCCCCTCTCACCCTAAACCTCTGCCCTCTAGTTCTGGACTCCCCCACCCCAGGGAAAAGACTTTGCCTATTTATCCTATCCATGCCCCTCATAATTTTGTAAACCTCTATAAGGTCACCCCTCAGCCTCCGGCGCTCCAGGGAAAACAGCCCAAGCCTGTTCAGCCTCTCCCTGTAGCTCAAATGCTCCAACCCTGGCAACATCCTTGTGAATCTTTTCTGAACCCTTTCAAGTTTAACAACATCTTTCCGATAGGAAGGAGACCAGAAATGCATGCAATATTCCAACAGTGGCCTAACCAATGTCCTGTACAGCTGCAACATGATCTCCCAACTCCTGTACTCAATACTCTGACCAATAAAGGAAAGCATACCAAACGCCTTCTTCACTATCCTATCTACCTTCGACTCCACTTTCAAGGAGCTATGAACCTGCACCCCAAGGTCCCTTTGTTCAGCAACACTCCCTAGGACCTTACCATTAAGTGTATAAGTCCTGCTGAGATTTGCTTTCCCAAAATGCAGTACCTCACATTTATCTGAATTAAACTCCATCTGCCACTTCTCAGCCCATTGGCCCATCTGGTCCAGATCCTGTTGTAATCTGAGGTAACCCTCTTTGCTGTCCACTACACCTCCAATTTTGGTGTCATCTGCAAACTTACTAACTGTACCTCTTATGCTCGCATACATGGACATGCGTGGAATAGTGTAGGTTAGATGGACTTCAGATTGGTATGACAGGTCAGTGCGACATCGAGGGCCAAAGGGCCTGTACCGTGTTGTAATATTCTATGACTCTATTGAAAAACATAACCAAATAATATATACAGCAACTGTTACTAATCAACTATTCTAATATAGCAATATTCTTTAAACATGCCCCTTGACAAAAAGGTAAATTCACACATAGTTTCTTATGTGCAAAGTTAAAAATCACACAATACCAGGTCATAGTCCAACAGGTTTAATTGGAAGCACTAGCTTTCGGAGCGCTGCTCCTTCAGATGATGGAGGACTAACCTGTTGGACTATAACCTGGTGTTGTGTGATTTTTAACTTTGGACACCCCGGTCCAACACCAGCATCTCCAAATCATTTCTTATGTGGAGTTTCCTAGTCCAGGGGGGAACAACATCAAGAGAGATTTCAGCGGAAGACACAATTAGGAATCATTAACTGAAACTTGTAACCCTTCTGGGACACAAACAGCTTCCAACTGCTTCAGCTAAAAAAACTATAAAGCTTAATTGATGTGAACTGGCCACTCCCCTTCCATTGTTACAACTGATGGACAAAAACACCGAAAGGTCTCTTTAATTATAGACTTAGGCTGGCCTCAGTAGTCACTTTGACACCTCAGCCTTTACAACCTCTCCTCAAAAGAAAAACCCAGGACAAAATAAACTTTTTAAAGTGAAAGCATCATCAAAAAGACAACCTTAGGAATATGTACATTTTGAAAAGGTGGCTTTTTAGTAAACAGTGATCTTTACTTTCAGTCATCATGCACAGAACTCTGTATGCCACTAGAACTGTCAGCCATGCCATCTGCCTTTTAAGTCTTAAGTTCTTGACATCCCTGAGCATCTCTGCTTTCTGTTCTGCCAAAGTGCTCCATGAAATCTCTGTCTGACTGTCTTTTATTTTTGAGTAAAAAGTGAGGTCTGCAGATGCTGGAGATCAGAGCTGAAAATGTGTTGCTGGTTAAAGCACAGTAGGTCAAGCAGCATCCAAGGAACAGGAAATTCGACGTTTCGGGCCAGAGCCCTTCATCAGGAAAGCCTTTTATTTTTGTCTGACTACAATCCCTGTATTGTGCCATGATAGGGTTTACGGTATTAAAACTACAATATAAATCCAAGTTGTCGGAAAGACGAGCTGCCGCTCGCAGGAGAGCAGGAATCTTTGTAAGCATGCTTTTGATATCAAGTAAGTAGGATGGCCCTAAGCTACTAAAATTACTTAACAGTTCAACACCTTCAAGGTGAAAACATGAATCCCAAATACAGTCCTGATTTCTTAATAAGCAACTTACACAAGTTTTCAGACTCTGACCATGATCTTCCCAAGTAACTAAATTAAACAAGTGAACAAAGGATGTAATATTTCACTTGTAACCGACTTTCTAGAAGCTGAAAATAGAACAACCATGTGCATGGAACATTCTAACGTTATGTTACTGGTCTAATAATCCAAAGTTCAAGGGGCCAATACCACCTTGGCATGATGCGAGTCTAATTCAACAAATTTGATTGGCTGAATCTTACCTTTTTTGTTCATTGTGAATTCTATTAAGTGTTTTGGAGGATTTTCCACTGTGAGGGCCAGTGAGTCTTCTCACTCGACCTTACCAAACTCCCTCATTAACTACCTAACTCCATCTTAAAGGTGTGCCTCGTATCCAATTTCCACCCTATCTCACCACACACTTTTCCCAGAACAGCTTGCCAATACTGGGATATTCCAGGATCTATCAGCATCCCTAACAGCAGAAATGTCCAACAGCCCCACCATCTTTAAAAGCCCCATTATGCATCCAGACAAACAGTTCCTAACAGTTGCTTTGAACATGGCAGCTAGGAGCAAATCAATGGACCATTTTGCAGTCATGCTCCTGGAACTCCTACTGAATATGGTAATGCACAGATTGGGGGGGGCACCTCTTTCCCAGGACTAGCGACAGAGGTGATGACACCAGACCGTCAGACCTGATCTGATCTTGCCACTCAGGTTAAATAAGTCTCAGCCATCTGGAGGAATGCCCACCATTGTATGAAGAAGGTCAATGATCTTCACTCAGAATAGAATAGTAATTTTTCATCACTGGTATTTATAAAAATACAGTGAAAAGTGTATGAGGCGCCATAATCTGGCATCATTTTAATGACCTAGACTGTAAAAATAAATTATTGCAACAAAGTTAAGACAAAGTTCATCTTTTGTTTCCTCCATAGCTCCAGGGTTTCTGAAGCGGCTACAGGCCACCACTGCTGAAGCCGTCCCGAACGCCATCAAAGCAAGGACTTCTGGACCAGACCCGTCACACTGCCATCACTAAAACTGACACTAAAGCCACCAAATGGCCACCATAGCAAGGAGGGACCCACCGGGCCTACCAAATTGCCAACGCTGAAGCTGTCACTCAAGCCATCGCCACTTTAATCACTGCTGAAGCCGCTACATTGCTACCATTGCCACAAAGAATAAACTGGAACCACCGTGCCACCACTATCAGGGTAAATGCCACCATTTTCTCTCTAATACCTCATATTCATTCTATTTCTGCTGCTGCAACCAAGGTATAAGCTCCACCACACATTCTATTGCCTTCAACATCTTCTCTCACTTATCACCCAACTTAGCCGGCAACAGCACCAGACCTGCATGTGTTCTGAACTGCCAACTCACTCAGGACAGCTCCTCACCAATTCCAACAGTAACAGCAGTGCCACTCACTTTCACTTCCCTTAATATCTATGTCCTTTCTCTTTCCAGAAAAAAAAAGCCCACAATAAGGCATTAAAGGTTAAGACTGGTTGTGGGTGGTCTGATATTCAGGTCCTTCCCTTCCCCCATGTGGTCAGCATTCAAACTCTGGCCATCTCAGGTGACTGACTGATCATGTCCAAGCCTTTGGACTGGTATCAGAAGCTGCCTTACACTTACTGTGCTGACACCTTCTAATGAAAGGCCGTTCCCCTTGAATTGACTGAAGCCTGCTGACGATCATGGCTTGTTGTCTTTGTGTCTGCACTAAATAGCACGGCAAGGAAGAAGTAACATGGGTCTGACTGAGGAGGCAAAGTGCACTAAGGCCAGGCATGAGTATCCATGTGGACTCTGTGATTGAGCACTATGAGAACACGCAAAGAGCAGAGAGGTGCCCAGCCTGGTCCAGTCCATGAGTTGGGTGCACATCCCTGAGCACACCATATCCTTGCTTTAGCATTGCAGGAGAGTTGGTGGAGCAACATTGAAGTGTAGAAGCATACTGCAGGTGGACCAGGTTAGTAACATGACCATTCTTAGCTGTTGGCATATATCAGCTGGCAATATTCAGGGAGATGGGAAGCATTTGGTTGGTGCCCATGAAGCGTGAATTGACAAGTTGGTGCTTAATTTCTCATGTGGAGGTCCTCCAGAGCAAGTAGTAAGCTGGAGTCACCATTTACCCAGTTAGAGACAGAAAACACTGGAAACAAATAGGAGGCTGGAAGAACACAGCAAGCCAGGCAGCAGCAGGAGGTGAAGTCAACCTTTCCGGTATTAACCCTCCTTTCGTCCTGAAGAAGGGTTAATACCTGAAACATTGACTTCACCACCCGCCAATTGCAGGATTGTTACTGAAATTAAACATGACGCTTCCTTGGTGACTGTTAATTTTGTCCTAGAGCATACTTTCCAAATGTTTTCTCACCACTGAGGTTAGATTAGCCTTAGTTGCTGGATTTATTTGTATGTTTATACATGCATGTCATCATTTAAGATTCGATAGAAAGAACATTGAAATAAATAAATAGTCTCATGCTTCGTGTAGTCATATAAATAGTTTCGTGTGTTCATTCAGTTGTAAGCAACGCCATTCAATTTGAAACAGAGATCATCAATCTGATCCCTGCAGGCGAGAACATTTTGAGGCTGCAGCTTTTAAATGAAGCTTTCTCTGTAATGTCTGGAGGGTGAGGGTTGAAGTTGCAATCACAGCGAGAATGGATCCTAAATTTGTTCATACATTCCAAGAATAGCACAAGTAAGCAGTCTTGGAAGTATTATCTTCTCTTCTACGCTCCATCTTCAGAAATCAGGGGTTCTCCAAAGTGTTTCCATTCTGGCGTGTGCTGAGTGTGTGAGGTGTGAGCTCAGGGCTCCTCACTTCCTCCTACTTTGTTTCTTTGCCGTCTAGATACACACTCAATGACATTCAATACTTTTGTTGAATCTTTACTGAATTTCCACAACTGTGCCATAAACCCTTAACTATGCTTTGTCCTACTGACACGAAGGAAGTTGTTGGTCGAGAGGTTCTCTGTAATAGTCATACGGCAAGAGCTAGCATTAGGCCCTCAATCCATCCTCTGAGACTAAATAAAAATGGTTATTATACAAATTGTAAAACTGCGGATACTTACAATTTCAACAGTATAAAGTGGCGTAATCTCTGGGGTCTTCCAGTCTTCCAGTATGGCAAGACCATATGTAATTCACCCTAGACATTGGGAGAATTTAAAAGTTTCTATTTTAATTAATTTAATTACCAAGCTGCACTGCAGGAATGCTCTATGAGCAAGATAAATAAAGCAGACACATTTCCCAGCTAAAGAATTAGAGGATCCAAAGCCTTCTGTTTCACTCCTCTTTGGGATCTCTACGAAGACAGAAGAGGCAGGATGTTCTCCCTTGACAATACTCTGAACCAATGATATAATTCTACAGTTCTGCTCTGCAACCTATTGTCTACATCCAATTTAGTAGCACTTCATAAAAGAGAGGAAAGAGATTATACTGTTGATGCATACTCAGCTCTCCAAACTTTAACACTGTTTCAAACAAGCTAAGACAGAAAGGAATGTACTGTTCCAGCCTTCACTGTTCTGTATTGTAACACTAACAAAATGAGCTGCAAAATGTTTAGCGAGAATATTTGAAATCTATTCAGAAAGGCCTTTGAATTCACTAATCATTAGTTAAGAGGGATTATATAAAATATGATTGATCATCTTAGATTGGTAGGTCAAAGTGTGTAAAACATCCACATGGATTAGTAATAAAAAGAGCAATTGCTAGAGAAACTCAGTAGGTCACTTCAGCAAAGCTCACTGGACCTGAAGCTTTAACTCTGCTTTGTCTGCACAGATGCTGCCAGACCTGCTCACTTTCACCAGTAATTCCTCTTTTTGTTTCACATTGATAGCATTGGCAGTTCTTTGTACTTCTTGTCACATGAATGAATAATTGGCTTCAGCAAGAAGTCTGAATTGGACCTAATTTGCATTATGCCAAGGTAATGCCCCTTGGATTGCCCCTTGCAAAGGCTTATGGCAAGATTACTAAAAATACTGTTTGCATACAAAACATTGAATCACAATTGCAATGTGATTGGATGACACGAAACCATGATTATGGACTTAGAGTAGTGATTTTCAACTGGTGACCTCACCAGACAAGGTGAGAAGTGTGCTGTGAGATGTTCTGTTCTCCTGTGGAGCCTCAATGTCTTTGAAGACAGTTTCTGCTGACTTACATCAACATGCGTGTGCAGGAGATGTGAAGCCACTAAGTTAAGTAGCCTGTGTAAGGACTACTGATTTAGAGGGAACAATTAAGATTTTACAGGAAGAGCTGTCAAATTAAGTTAAAAACATATAAATGCAAGGTAACCAACAAAGAAAATAAGATTTGATCATATTAATAGGATGGAATACTCCCCACCTAACTGGATGGGTGCAGCTCCAACAACACTCATTAAGCTTGACACCATCCAGGACAAAGCAGCCATTTGACTTGCACTACATCCACAACCATCCACTCCTTTTGTGGGAAATTAGAAATGTTGTTTTTGCACGTCTCGGCCACCTCATTGCTCTTGGGTATGCTTTATTTTTTCATATCCCAGAAATGCTCTTTCACGCAACTGAATGGACATTTTTCCCTCACCAAAAAGTTTTTAAAAATTTTAGCTATTAATGACTACTGGTAAATCACCCACATAGCCAATGTCAAGCCCGTTAAAAGCAATGCAAACCATCAAAACCATGGCACAGGTAGAAAGAAGGGGAAGGGAGTAAATCAAAATAGAGTTGAAGGGCAGGTAAAGCACTGTACCCCTGTAGTTTCTTTTCTCTCTCTCTCTCTCTCTCTCTCTCTCTCTCTAGGTATTGAGTGTTTTAATGCTCCCTCTCCAAGGACATCCAGACATTAATATAGCCATAGAAGAGGGACATTTGGTCTGCTTTATAAAGGGCTCAGGCGGTAAGCTCCAGCTGGGCAGGCCATTGCCTTTTCCCAAGTGAACTCAAACTCAATAAGCTCCACAGGGAGATTAATTACTGATTCCCCATGGGCCCTGTAGGAATTATTCCGTCCCTCCCCCTCCAAGTCTGAGTGCTCTCTCTCACTCCTGTGACAATGAGACTTCTGGTGCTGCTTTGTCCATGGCCTCACTTCTGTTGCTTTCCAGATCTGGTTGGGAAGATATTTAATCATGCCTCCTCTATGAAATCCATCAAAGAGTCATTGCAGAAGGAGTGTCTTTGGTGGTATATGTATTAAAATAATCACCTCTGTGGAGGGATCCTGCCAGAGGTGGTCAATGTGTCTTCTCCTTTTTGCTATGTCTCTGGTTTTCGCCATTTACAACACAGATGTCTGTTTGCGAGGTTAACTCCCAGGATCCTTAGACTATGGGTCAATGAAGTTCCATACATGGACGGTATCACCCCTTGCAATGTTTTTGAGACCTAGAGAAAACTTTGACTCCATTGTGTTCCTTGGAGTCAGATATACAAGGTTTGTTACCTTGAATACCTGGAACACAAATATTGCCCTTTTAAATCAATTGTCAGCCACAAAAGTTGCCATAAGACCTTCTCCGGCCCCTCCACATGTTCCTTGGTAGTAACTCCTAAGATTTAAACAACATCCAGATGGACTGCCACTCTGGGCATCTTTTGAAGGATGTTCTCCATTACCCTTTGGTGAAAACTGAAGACACCCCAAAGGGAAAGTGAGTATATTCATATAGTTCTTTGTGAATATTTGTAGTAACATACTACAAATGGTTACTACAATTTGTAGTAACATACTACAAACTACCACATACTACATGTGGTTAGCACTGCTGCCTCACAGCGCCTGTAGACCGGGGTTCAATTCCCGACTCAGGCGACAGACTGTGTGGAGTTTGCACGTTCTCCCCGTGTCTGCGTGGGTTTCCTCCGGGTGCTCCGGTTTCCTCCCACAGTCACAAAGATGTGCGGGTCAGGTGAATTGGCCAAGCTAAATTGCCCGTAGTGTTAGGTAAGGGGTATGGGTGGGTTGCGCTTCGGCGGGTCGGTGTGGACTTGTTGGGCCGAAGGGCCTGTTTCCACACTGTAAGTCTAATCTAATCTAATCATACTTTCTGGATGACCCATCAAGCTTCAATTGGAGCTAGACATGATTTGTTTTAATATTCCAGCCAGTTGTTCACACAGGTCTTCTTGGCATGGCATAGAGTATCTGTCAAAGAAGGAATCTGTTGATTGTCAACTTATAATGCCCACCTGGGTGGGCTGAGTTATCAGGTTTTACAACTAAGACCACTGGCACAGCCCAAGCAGCAAATTTTGATACCACGTTCTTATAAACGTTCCTCCTGTACCAACCCCCCCTCCATCCCCACCTCACCCCACCCCACCCCACCCTACCCCACCCTACAACCTTGCTCTGCATTGCTTTGATTTCAATGACACCTTTGGGACAAATGTGACTTGAACCTGGGTCTATGATCCAGATGTAGGGATATACCACTGTGACACAAGAGCCCTATTTGGGTCTGCTTTTGTTTTTTTTCTTATCAGAAGTGTAATTATATATCTGAATAACTGACTTTCCCACCACACAATCACCATGACTTTTCTTTTGTTTTTAACTATTAAGAACTTCCTATAATCACCTGTGCAGCCAATTAGAAATTTGCATGCAAAGCCTATTATGGGCAATGTGACCCATCAATAGGAAAGGGGAAGGTCTGCTTTAAAAAAAAGGACTCAGGTGATGAGTTCCAGTTGGGCAGACCATTGTCTTTTACCAAGTGAACTCATACTCAACAATGTCTACAAGGAAGAGTAAAAAATGAGGTCTGCAGATGCTGGAGATCACAGCTGCAAATGTGTTGCTGGTCAAAGCACAGCAGGCCAGGCAGCATCTCAGGAATAGAGAATTCGACGTTTCGAGCATAAGCCCTTCATCAGGAAGATTACAAGGAGATTATTTGGCAACTCCCATGAATCTTGGGATTATCACAATTTGCGTTTATATGCCCGGAGTGAATTTCATGACCATCGAATGTCTCATGATACTTTAAGTTAATGAAATGCTCCTGCAATGTAGTCACTGTTGTAATTTAGGAAATGAGGCCATTCAGTTGCACACAGCAAACTCACACAATCAAGCAATGTACTAATGACTAAATAACCTGGTTAAAATATAAACATTGTTCAAGGTTTCAGGAATAACTCCATGCATTTTCTTTCAAATAATGGGATCATTTACACTCACACTGAAAGGATAGACAGAACCTCAAATTAATGCATCATCTGAAAGATAACAGGTCCGATAGTTTAATACTCAGTCACTTCAGATGTCCCTCGATTTCAGGATAGATAAGCAGGAGGCTGGAAGAACACAGCAAGCCAGGCTGTGGAGCATTAGGGTGTGGAGAAGTTGATGTTTCAGTACAACCCTTCTTCAGGAATGGAGGTGGGGGAAGGGGGAGCTACAGATAGAGGGAGTGGGAGGGGTTTGGATGCAATAGAGGGCAGAATGGTGAACACAGGTGGTGGGTTCAACCTGGTTGGTCGATGGGAGAAATGAATCAGGTTAATAGCTGCAAGGAAAGGACGGTAGGTGAAATTTTGGGGAGGATTTCAGGATTGCGTCTATTCAGTGGTCATGAGTTACTGCTGTGGTCTTCATGGAACTGAATAGACTGAATATCTACATATAGTATTACAATCACAAATGATGTTATTGCTCAACAAGAACACAGAACATGAAAAAGTTCAGCACAGAACAGGCCCTTCAGGCCACAATGTTGTGCCAAGAATTATTCCTAATCTAAAATAAAATAACCTAACTTAAGCAACCCTCAATTCTCTGCTGTCCACATACATGTCCAGCAGTCACTTAAATGTCCCTAATGACTCTGCTTCCACCACCACCACTAGCAAAGCATTCCATACATTCACAACCCTCTGTGTAAAGAAACTACCTCTGACATCTCCTCTATACCTTCCTCCTAATATCTTAAAACCATGTCCCCTCTTTGCAGTTAATCCTGCCCAGGGGAAAAGTCTCTGGCTATTGACTCTATCCATGCCTCTCATTACCTGTATATCTCGATTGGGTCACCTCTCTTTCTCCTTCTCTGCAGAGAGAAACGTCCAAGCTTAGTCAACCTCTCTTTTTGTAAGACAAGCCCTCCAGTCCAGACAACATCCTGGTAAACCTTCTTTGCAATCTCCCTAAAGCCTCCGTATCTTTCCTAGAATAGGATGACTAGAACTGGAGACAATATTCCAAGTGTGGTCTCACCAGGGTCTTGTAGAGCTGCAGCAAACCCTTGTGGCTCTTAAACTCAATCCCCTTGTTAATGAAAGCCAAAACACCATATGTTTCTTAACAACCCTATCTACTTGGGTGGCAACTTTGAGGGATGTATGCATTTGAACACCAAGATCCCTCTGTTCCTCCACGCTGCCAAGAATGTATCTAATCCTATGTTCAGCATTCATATTTGACATTCCAAAATGTATCACTTCGCATTTTCCCAGGTTGAACTCCATCTGCCATTTCTCAGCCCAGCTCTGCATCCTCTCTATGTCGCGCTACAGCTTGCAATAACCCTTGATACTATCAATGTCACCTCCAACGATTTGTGTCATCGGCAAATTTACTAACCCACCCCTCAACTGTGGGCGGCACATTGACACAGTGGTTAGCACTGCTGCCTCACAGCGCCAGAGACCAGGGTTCAATTCTGGCCTCAGGCAACTACCTGTATGGAGTTTGCACATTCTCCCCATGTCTGTGTGGGTTTCCTCCGGGTGCTCTGGTTTCCTCCCACAGTCCAAAAATGTTCATGAATTGGCCATGCTAAATTGCCCGTAGTGTTAAGTGAAGGGGTAAATGTAGGGGAATGGGTCTGGGCGGGTTGCTCTTCGGAGGGTCGGTGTGGACTTGTTGGACCGAAGGGCCTGTTTCCACACTGTAAGTAATCTAATCTAATCTAATCAAATCTAAACCTCCTCATCCAAGTCATTTATAAGAACTGCAAAGAGCAGAGGCCCAAGAACAGAGGCCTGTGGGACAACACTCACCACTGACCTCCAGGCAGAATACTTTCCATCTACAACCACTCTCTGCCTTCTGTCAGCCAGCCAATTCTGAATCCAGATAGCCAAATCTCCCTGTATCCCATACTTCCTGACTTTATGAAAGAACCTACCATAGGGAACCTTATCAAATGCCTTGCTGAAGTCCAAATACGCTACATCCACTGCTTGACCTTCGTCGACCTGTCTCATCACCTCCTCAAAGAACTCAATAAGATTTGTGAGGCATGACCTGCCCCTCACAAAGCCATGCTGACTGCCTTTAATCACACTATGCTTTGCCAAATAGTCATAAACCCTATCCCTCAGAATTCTTTCTAAAACCTTGCTGACTACAGACGTAAGACTGACTGGTCTATAATTGCCAGGATTTCCCTATTACCCTTCTTGAAAAGAGGAACAGCATTTGCCTCCCTCCAATCCTCCGGTACGACTCCCATGGAGAGTGAGGAAGCAAAGACCTTTGCCAGTGGCTTAGCAACCTCCTTTCTCGCTTCCCGGAGCAGCCTAGAATAAATCTGGTCTGGCCCCTGGGGACTTATCAATCTTAATGTTTGCCAAAATTTCCAGCACAACACCTTCTTCAATTTTGATCTGGCCAAGCCTGTTTCTCAGCTCCTCAAAGTTCTCATTCACTACAGGGTCCCTTTCCTTAGTGAAAACCAAAGCCAAAAACACATTTAGGGCTTCCCCTATCTGCTCAGACTCCATGCACAAGTTCCCTCTGCTATCCCTGACTGGCCCAACCTTGTTCACTAATCATTCTCTTATTCCTCACGTATGAGTGAAACGCCTTTGGGTTCTCCCTAATCCTTCCTGCTAAGTTTCTTTCATGCCCCCTCCTGGCTCTCCTCAGTCCATTTCTGAGCTCCATTCTAGTAAACCTGTAATCCTCTAAAGCTGTGCTAGATCCTTGCTTCCTCCACCTTACGTAAGCTGCCTTCTTCCTTTTGACGAAAAGCTCCCCTGTTTTCTTCATTCAAGGTTCCTTAACCTTACCCCTTCTTACCTGTCTCAGAGGAACAAATTCGTGCGTCACTCACAACAACTGCTCCTTAAATAGTCTCCACATGTCTGCTGTGCCCTTTCTGTGGAACAATTGCTCCCAGTCTGTACTTCCCAACTCCTGTTTGATAGTGTCATAATTTCCTTTTCCCCAATTAAATATCTTCCCTTGGTAACTACTCCTTTCCCTCTCCAAGGCTATGGTAAATGTGAGGCAGTTGTGATCACTGTCACCAAAGTGTTCTCCCACCATGAGATCTGACACCTGTCCTGGCTCGTTGCTGAGCTCCAAATCCAAACTGGCCTCTCCCCTCGTCTGTCTATCTACATACTGAGTAAAGAACCCCTCCTGAACACTCCTGACAAAAACAGCTCCATCCAAACCACCTGCACTAAGGAGGTTCCAGTCAATATTGGGAGTGGTTGGGAAACAACAACATCTGCATTTTTCCAGAATCTGCCCGCCTATGAGTTTTTCAATCTCTCTACTGCTATTAGGGGGTCTGTAGAAAATCCCCAATGAGGTGGTTGTTCCCTTGCTGTTCCTAACTTCTACCTATACTGACTCAGTAGACAAATCTTCCTCAGTCGACAAGCCTTCGTATCTGTAGCTGTGATGCACTCTCTCAGATTAGCAATGCTACATCCCCTCCTCTTTATCCCCCCTCCCTGTTCTTTTTAAATGTTCTAAACCCTGGAACATCGAGCAACCATTCCTGCCCCTGTGAAACCCAAGTCTCCGTTATGGCCACAACATCATAGTCCCAAGTACTGATCCATTCTCTAAGTTCATCACTCTTATTTCTGACACTCCTTGTGTTAAAGCAGACACACTTTAACTGATTCCTTTGTCAAATCCCAGCCTGAAATCTGGCTTGACAGATCATATTTTGCTTTTTTTAATTAATGATGTGTAGGTTCACTGAAACATAAGCATGCAGTGCTGTTTGTCTGGGCTTATTGATAAAATAAAAGCTTATTATGCAAAAACAATGAAGATAAAATATAATTCACCAAATTAATTGCATAATGCACAAATTGAAAGTTTCAAAACACATGGTAAAATATAATCACATTAATCCCCAAATCCTCCTTTTCTATACTCATACCACCCTTCTATTTTACATCGATAAGGTGAATCTAACTGGGGCTTCAACAGCTCATCTTGAGAATCTGATAATCTCTTCCTAGAGTTTTCACACAACTGAGCTTTCTCAATTTCTCATAACCCCTTCAGGGTTTGAACCAACCAATTCTGCCTGGAACCTTAAAACTAGAGTAATCATACTGAGGTAGTCTATTTTGTAACAGTTTTCAAGCTGACACCCTTTTGAGGAGCAACTGTTCCATCAATGCAGATCCAGCCAAAACCTTTGCAAACTGAAATTATTTCTTTGAGAAGGTGACATAACAGTTGGATGTTGGTAACAGTTGGTATACATGGACTTCAGTAAGGCATTTGATAAGGTTCCACACGGTAAGTTATTGCACAAAATATGGAGTTTTCGGGTTGAAGATGATTTAGCGGTTTGGGTCAGAAATTGGATAGCTGAACGAAGACAGAGGGTGGTGGTTGATCATGTTCATCCTGGAGCTCAGTTACCAGTGGTGTGCTGCAAGGATCAATGCTCATTTTTATAAATTGTCTGGATGAAGGCGTAGAAGGATGGATTAGTAAAGGTGTTGATAACATGAAGGTAGGCAGAGAGGTGGATCATGCTGAAGGATGTTGTGGGTTACAGAGAGACATAAATAAGCTGCAGAGTTGGGCTAAGAAGTGACAAATGGAATTTAATGCAGAAAAGTGTTCGGTAGTTCACTTCGGAAGAAATAACAGGAATGCAGAGTACTAGTTTAATGGTAAAATTCTTGGCAGTGTGGATGAACAGAGATCTGGATGCTCAGATGCATGGTGTAGGAGCATTCGGCGCAGCCACTTTGGCATGAGCGATTCGGCGTGGCCAGTTTGGAGCGACCCATTTCGGCGCGAGTGATTCGGTGCAGTTCTTATTTATTCCTTTCCAAAGTTAAAAATCACACAACACAAGGTTATAGTCTAACAGATTTAATTGGAAGTAAACTAGCTTTCGGAGCAACGCTCCTTCATCAGGTGATTGTGGAGGGCACAATCGTAACACAGAATTTATAGCAAAAATTTGCAGTGTGATGTAACTGAAATTATACATTGAAAAATTAATTGTCTGTTAAGCCTTTCATCTGTTAGAACACAGTGAAACGATCATAAATCCCTGAAAGCTGCCACACAGGTTGTTGAGAAGTGGTGTGTTGGTGTTTACTGGTCGGGGGTTTGATTTTCGGAGCCACGAGGTGATGCTTCAACTGTACAAGACAATGGTAAGGCCGCACCTGGAGTATTGAGTGGAGTTCTTTTCAACGATTATAGAAAGGATGTGGAAGCTTTGGAAAGGGTTCAAAGGAGATTTACCAGGATGTTGCCTGGCATGGAAGGAAGTCTTATGAGGAAAGACTGAGGAACTTGAGGCTATTTTCATCTGAGAGAAGAAGGTTGAGAGATGGCCTAATCCAGACGTATAAAATAATCAGAGGGATAATTAGAGTAGACAGTGAGAGCCTTTTTCCTCAGATGGGGAAGGCTAACATGAGGGGACATAGCTTTAATTTGAGGAGTAATAGATTTAAGACAGATATTGGGGGTAGTTTCTTTACTCAGAGAGTAGTAGGGGTGTGAAATGAACTGCCAGCAACAGTAGTAGGCTTGCCAACATTAAGGGCATTTAAATGGGCATTGGACATACATATGGATAATAATGGAGTGGTGTAGCTTAAATAGGCATCAGATAAATTTCACAGGTCAGCGCAACATCGAGGGCCGAAGGCTGTAACGTTCTATGTTCCATGTTCACTATTTCGCTACCACTCTTCTTCCCCTCCCCAACTACTTGTGCAGCCAAGCCCCTTGTGGTGCCACTTCTGACTCTTGCTACATTCCTTGGAAGAACAGACACTTTCACCAGCATCCACAATTGGAAACCTGTTAGTGAACTGTATGGTACTTCTGGACTTCTGATGGTCACCCACTTGCCAGGTCACCTACCTGCATGCTCCGACATTATGATGGGACCACCTTCTTGAACCTGGTATCTGCATAGTTCACAGCTTTGGGGTGGCATGGTGGCTCAGTGGTGCCTCACACTGTTGGAGACTTGGGTTTGATTCCACCTTCGGGTAACTGTGTGGAGTTTGCACATTCTCCTCGTGTCTGTGTGGGTTTCCTCCCATAGTCCAAAAACGTGCAGGTTAGGTGGATTGGCTATGCTAAATTGCCCATTGTGTCACAGGGATGTGCAGGCTAGGTGGATTAAGGGTGGGAAATGAAGAGATAGGGTAGATGGGTGGGTCTGGTTGGATGCTCTTTGGTAGGTCAGTGTGGACTCGATGGGTGGAATTGCCTAGGTAGAATTTTATGATTCAACCACAACGATTTGAATATCACTCACCTTCCAAATCCCAGAGGCTGAAAAACTGCAGCTTGTGATACTTCCTGCAAGCATGTTCATCCAGGTCACAAAAAGCATCCTCACATGTCGCAGGATGATCCATCCATGCCATTGAGATTCCCTGCCACACCTCAGGGTTACTTTTGGACTCTTTAGTATAAATGTGATACTACTACATAGAATTACTCCCACCTGTTCATCAACCAACTCCTTCTCCTCGGTTTCTAAGAGTTACTTTTATGCTTTTGGACTTTGTTATTGTGACGATGCTGTTCCTTTAACATGATTGTGGTGTCCTTAGTTCTTTTCAGAAGAGTTGTATGAGGCAGAGTTGCCAAGAGGTCTGGCTTGATGGGTTTTAAGGTCAATTTGGTTATATATAACAGATACTGCCTTAAGCAAAAGGCTTTCAAGTTTTAAAAAAAAACCCACCAGTACAAGAAATTGGAAAGGCCAGTTCTTTCAGCTCAGCTTTCTCTGGTTTGGTTTGGTTTGGTTTGGTTTGGTTTTAGCAAGCAGTCAGTTCTTTGAGGCAGCTGGCCAAAGGAACAGCTACATGGAAGAAGGTGTTCTATGCTTGAGTCTCTCTGCCATCTCTCTCTCTCCCCGTAAGACGTTGTGTTTGATTTTACCTTATTTGCCAAGAAGCGTTTATGGAGATTGTTGCAATTATTTGGAATAGAACCATTAAATTGGGATGTTTGGATAGGTTAAGTTATTCTATAATCTGTTATAATCTATAATCTGTATAATTGGGATGTTTGGATAGGGAAAGTTATTCAATAATCTGTTATAATCTATAATCTGTATAATTGGGATGTTTGGATAGGGTAAGCTATTCTATAATCTGTTATAATCTATAATCTGTATAATTCTATAATCTGTAATCTGTGTAATTGGGATGTTTGGATAGGGTAAGTTATTCTATAATCTGTTATAATATATAATCTGTATAATTGGGATGTTTGGATAGGGTAAGTTATTCTATAATCTGTTATAATCTATAATCTGTATAATTGGGATGTTTGGATAGGGAAAGTTATTCAATAATCTGTTATAATCTATAATCTGTATAATTGGGATGTTTGGATAGGGTAAGCTATTCTATAATCTGTTATAATCTATAATCTGTATAATTCTATAATCTGTAATCTGTGTAATTGGGATGTTTGGATAGGGTAAGTTATTCTATAATCTGTTATAATATATAATCTGTATAATTGGGATGTTTGGATAGGGTAAGTTATTCTATAATCTGTTATAATCTATAATCGGTATAATTGGGATGTTTGGATTGGGTAAATTATTCTATAATCTGTTATAATCTATCATCGGTATAAGTGGGATGTTTGGAATGGGTAAATTATTCTATAATCTGTTATAATCTATAATCGGTATAATTGGGATGTTTGGATAGGGTAAATTACTCTATAATCTGTTATAATCTATAATCTGTATAATTGGGATGTTTGGATAGGGTAAATTATTCTATAATCTGTTATAATCTATAATCTGTATAATTGGGATGTTTGGATAGGGTAAGTTATTCTATAATCTGTTATAATCTATAATCTGTATAATTGGGATGTTTGGATAGGGTAAGTTATTCTATAATCTGTTATAATCTATAATCTGTATAATTGGGATGTTTGGATAGGGTAAGTTATTCTATAATCTGTTATAATCTATAATCTGTATAATTGGGATGTTTGGATAGGGTAAGTTATTCTATAATCTGTTATAATCTATAATCTGTATAATTGGGATGTTTGGATAGGTTACGTTATTCTATAATCTGTTATAATCTATAATCTGTATAAGTGGGATGTTTGGATAGGGTAAATTATTCTATAATCTGTTTTAATCTATAATCTGTATAATTGGCATGTTTGGATAGGGTAAGTTATTCTATAATCTGTTATAATCTATAATCTGTATAATTGGGATATTTGGATAGGTTAAGTTATTCTATAATCTGTTCTTTTTTTGTTGGTGATTTTGTTCGGTAATCTTACAAATAAATTCTGTTTTTGTTTAAAACGAAGTGTTTGGGTCAACGACATCACTTCTGGAATATCCGTGTTACACCTGCTTAAAACAACAAGAAATGTTTGGGTTCGGGTTACTTTCTTGAAATGTTTTGAGGGAGTCTGGCCTTATCCATAACAGTATGGTCTAGTTATGTACATATGGTTCCCAAAATTAGTGAATTAATCTAGGTTTTTGCATATAGACCCTTATGGTAAATACTCACCAACCAATCAATATTGCTATGAGGTCACTATTTTTATTTATAAATTACAAGAGCTTTATAAGAAATGAGCCCAGTACTCACCAATTAATCACTTACCTGTTTCTCTCTGATGTCACACTTTTCAAGTAACAGTCCAAACTGAATAGTGGAGATCTCTCTTTTGCTTCTAACTCATGCTTTTGAAGTCTCTTAATTTCAGCCTTCCCATCAGTTGCTCACTCACTGCTTCTTATTGCTACTTAATTATTTTAGATTTTAATCTACGCATTGTTACGGTTGGATCTCCTCCCTCAAAACATGGACTTATCTTACTCATCAAATTCCCAAGTTCAGATTCTGTGTCTAGCTGCACTAAGTGACAAAGAGATGTCGTCATGCTGCTGATTGAACGAGGTCTTACATAAAAGCATGAGATTCGGGAGAAGGGGTAGGCAATTCAGCCCCTGCTCCACCATTTAATATGTTCAAGGCTGAGCTTACCTTGCCTCAACTTCACACAGAACATAGAACATAGAACATAGAATATAGAACATAGAACATAGAAAAATACAGTGCAGTACAGGCCCTTCGGCCCTTGATGTTGCGCTGATCCAAGCCCACCTAACCTACACTAGCCCACTATCCTCTATATGCTTATCCAATGCCCGTTTAAATGCCCATAAAGAGGGAGAGTCCACCACAGCTACTGGCAGGGCATTCCATGAACTCATGACTCATTCCTGCCTGCTCTCCCTCACCCTTTATCTTGTTGCTCATTAAAAATTTGTCTATCTTCTGAAATTTATTCAGTACCTTGGGTCAACCACAGTCTGCCGTTGTGAATTCCAGACCCTTTGAGAGGAGGACTTCTTTTTATTTCTGATTTAAATCCACCGCCCCTTATGGGTATCTTGTCATGCAATGAGTAACATTGTGCCTCTGAAGCTCCAAGTTCAATGACTTGGTAGCTATGAAGATGAATATCTTTCCGTATACCTATGGTAGGTGGTAAGCACGAGAGAGTCTACTGGTCAGCTATGTTTGATGGTGGATCATGGACCAGACCAAACCCCTTTTAAATGTATGCAGGAGATAGTCTAAAACCTAACTTTAATCTACTTTAAAGCAAATGTAAGTTGCTACATTTCAGATGTGATTTGATTGTTCACATTACTAGGCGTTCAGCAAAACACACTTTATGCTTACACGATAGTTAAAGTACAAACAAAAAAAAAAGCATTGGTATAATCTTTAACTCTATTGGAAAACTTAACAGAATAATAGATTATTTAACTGCTAAACAACAACTGTTCTAATATAGTAACATTCCCTAAACACACCCTTCACAAAGGCAAATTCACTAAAATAGATCGTCTCACATGCAATGTTCCTCCAGTCCAGGAGGAAAAACACCAACAGAAAACTCTGGTAGAGGGAGGGGTATGGCAGCTTCCACAACCAATTTCAAAATCCCAATAACCACTGGAAGTTAAACTAAAACTCTGATTCTCTGGGTGCCTGACTCCACCCAGTCATGCTGCTTCTGTTGTTTCAACTTTGAAAAAAATCTCATGGCCTCACAAGTTGTTTATTTTATTGGCTTGGAAGAGACAGCTCAATACCTATGATTCAAAATCTCTCTTCAAGAAAGAAGTACACTTTTTAAAGCCAACATAGTGTCATATGACAGTCATCCCTCAATTTCTAAACTTGTGGTACCAGGTTAGTAACCTATTCTAGAAAAAAACAGCAATGGAGACAGATGTAAGCACATGCTTTGTCTGCCTCTTAAACTGATAAGCATGGGAAGACACAAACTGGCATCAAATCAGTGCAAATCGTATAGCGTGCATAGAATTCTTAAAATGAATTCAATGGAATTGGTTTTAGTCAGCATGTAGCAAGACTGTTCTGTGATTGATTTTAGGAATGAAGCTGAACAGGCGACAACAAGATCAGTGGGAGTACATTTCAGTGGTAATGAACTTAATTCAATTATATTTAGCATAGTAATGCAAAGGGATAATGGTCGACCTAGGAGACAGAAAAGTACAGCACAGTAACGACCCTTCGGCCTTCGATGTTGTGCCAATCTTTTATCCTACTCTAAGATCAAATTAACCTATGTAACTTCCATTTTACTATCATCCATTTGCCTATCTAAGAGTTGTTTAAATGCCTCTAATGTGTCTGTTTGTTCTAGCTCTAACCTTGCATCTTAGCTCCCTGAATTTCTGCCTTAGATCCCCACGTTTCTTCCTACCAATGTCGTTGGTATCTATGTGGACCACGATTTGGGCTGTTCCGCTTCCTGCTGAAGGATCCCAAATACTCAATCAGAGACATCACGAACCCTGGCACCTGAGAGGCAACACACAAATCATAAGTCTCTCTTGTTCACAAAAAACCTCCTATCTGTCCCCCTAACTATGGAGTCCTCAACGATTAAAGCTCTACTCCTCTTCCCCCTTCCCCTCTGAGCAACAAGGACAGACTCTGCACAAAAAAAGGTACTTTTAAGAGAGCTATTTTCAGGCAGTCTGTTTACATGCTGGGGCTTGGCAGTTCTCCTCTCAACTGTTCAATTTTCCCCAGTCTTACCCCAGAGCATCAGATTGTGTCATTGGCTTTTAAGATTGTCAATATACTCAATTCAAACTGGATTGGTATTTGGTATTTTTCAGGATATAATTTAAATTGATTGGTCTAATTCAAATCTGTTTTTTGTCATTTCCATGCAAATAGCTCCTCCAGTAGCTGGACCACATGTTACATTGTGTCTTATTGAGAACTCTTGGTGCTGTCACTGCTAACTTTTAATTATCTTAAAAAGTATAGTTCACCCACATCTCATAACACCCTCCCCTTCAGAAAAAAAGGCCCATCATAATGAAAAGATGACTTCATTGTTTTCTCTAATTTTTAAACACATTACCCGAACATACAGATAACCTTAATATAAGTTCACCTTAACTTCTTCCCATATACCAGTGCGTGTGTGCGTGTGCGTGTATACATTAAATGAAGAAAAATCTCATCTAAATCTACCAGCTGCATCTACTACATTCTTCCGACCCGCAATATATATAATTTTTAAATTAAAAGTCTGTAACATAAGACTCTAATGTAATAGTCTCATATTTTTTATCTTTAAAAGCTTCTAAGAATGTAAGCAGATTGTGGTCAGTGGACACAACCGTCTCCAACATATTGTTTGTGGCATGCACATTAAAATGTTGTAAGGCCAGTACCAAACTCTATAATTCCTTTTCAATTGTGGAATATTTCTTCTAGTGGATATTGATCTTCTTCAAAAAGTAACCAACTGGCAGTTCAATCCCATCCTCATCTTCCTGTAGGAGTACACCTCCAACTCCAATGTCATTAGCATTGATGGTGACTTTAAAAGGTTTTGAAAAGTTTGGTGTAGCTAAAACTGGTTTGGTGGTTTAAAATCAATTTCAAATGGTCAAATGCTTCCTTGCATGGTTCTGTCCACCGAAACCTTATGTTGTCCTTCAGCTAATTGGTTAACAGTGCCACTACACTGCTGACGTTTGGAACAAACTTCTGATAGAATCCACTGAGTCCTAAGAATCAAAACATCTCTTTCTTTGAGACTGGTCATGGAAATCTATCGATGGCCTCCATCTTTGCATTCGATGAGGTCAGCCTTCCCTGACTGATGCAGTGTCCCAAGAATGTCACCTCTGCTTTTGCAAATTCTGTTTAAGTTTCTCACCAGTTTTGCTTCTCGTTCAAAGAGCTCTGCCAACTATACCATGTGATCATTCCAGAACTCACTAAAGATCACTACATCGTCTAAATAGACTGCACAGTTTGTTAACCCAGCCACAACTCTGTTCATGAGCCTTTGGAATGTGGTGGATGCATTCTTCATTCCAAAGGACATCACTTTAAACTGATACAGCCCATTTGGGGTTACAAATGCAGAAATTTCTTTCACCAACTCTGATAAAGCTACCTGTCAGTAACCATGCATTAAGTCCAACTTGATGATGTAACTGTCTTGTCCGACTTTCTCGATTCAGTTCCCCAATCTAGAAATTGGATATGAGTCCAATTTTGTAATGGCATTGACCTTCCAATAACCCACACAGAATGGCTGAGTCCCATCCGTTTTGGGAACTGAAACAATTGGCGATCTCCACTCACTCTGGCTTGGTTCGATAAAGTCCTCGTTCACCTCCATTTGGACCTGCCTGGCTCTGAAAAGGTTAAGCCAATAGGAGTATTATTTTATCAGAGCAATATTTCCTATATCTACTTCATGTACAATAGCATTAGTCCTCCCCATCTGATTTTACGTATGTTCTTTTACTGCAGTACTGAAAATGTGTTGCTTATTAAAGCACAGCAGGTCAGGCAGCATCCAAGGAACAGGAAATTCGACGTTTCGGGCCAGAGCCCTTCATCAGGAATCCTTTTACTGTAGTAACCAATCTTTCAACTGCATTCTATGCTCCTGAGATATAAACCTATCCCACTTCTCAAGGACTTCTTCATTTTTAAAATCTATTTTAAGGCACATCAAAATCTATATCATCTGGATATGATTCCTCACTAATACCTGTTTCTCTGGGTCTTTCTCTCTCGTATAATATGGTTTCAACATGTTCACATTACATATTTGATAGCTTTTTTTTCTATCTAGCATCATTACTAAATAATTCACCTGACTCAACTTTTTCTCAGTTAGATAGGGACCATGAAACCCAGCTTTGAAGGGATCTCCTATCACTGGTAACAGTACTAACATGTTATTCCCTTGGGAAAGCGTCCGAGTCTCAGAGCTTTATCTGCCACCTGCTTCATTCAATGCTGTGCCCTCTTCAGGTGCTGTTTATGTAACTCACCTGCTCAATTTAGTCTCTCCCTCACCTCCGATACATAATCTAAGTGTGAAATCTCTGACTTTGGTTCTGTCAAATTTTCTTTAATTAATTTCAAATGGCCTCTCTCTTTATGACCAAACATTAGCTCAAAGGGAGTAAACTGAGTAGATTCATTTGGGGCATTTCTAATGGCAAACAATACAAATGGGATCCCTTTATCCCAATCATTCAGGTAATCCTGACAGTACGCTCCCAACATGGTCTTCAGGGTCTGATGCCACTTTTCTAACGCTCCCTGGGATTCAGGATGATACCCACTTGATGTAAAGTGCTGTATACCGAAACAATCCAAAACCTCCTTAGACAGCCTCGCAGTAAAATTTGACCCTTTGCTCTGATTGAATCTCTCTGGGTAGCCCATACTGTGTGAAGAAAGCAACTAACTCCTCTGCTACCCTTTTCGCCTTGATACTCTGTCATAGAATTGTCTCTGGAAATCTGGGAGACACATCCGTTCTGGTTAACAAACACTGGTTACCACTTTTAGTTCTCGGGAGGGGACCTACACAATCAATTATAACCCACGCAAAAGATTTTTCAAATGCGGGAATTGACAACAAAGGTGTTGGTTTTATTACCGCCTGTGAATTACCTACCATTTGGCATGTGTGACATGTACGGCAAAAGTTAACCACATCCTTGTGCATTCCAGGCCAATAAAAATATTTTTGTACCTTAGCCTGAGTCTTTCATGCCCTGAGGTGACCTACAGGTAGTTCATATGCTACCCGTCACACTTCCTGTCTGTCTGCTACCGGCAACACAATCTGATGCACTTTGGCTCTTTTCTCCTCTGCACTAACCTGCCCTAGTCTCCATTTTTGTCTTAGGATTCTATCTTGCAAAAATAACTCTGCCTCCTTTTCTGAGTACGCATCCACACGTACATCTTTTATCATCTTTTCTTGCTGTTAGAAGTCTCTTAGTCTTTCTGGAGTAAACATTTTGTCTGACCCTCTACCTGTTCAGGTTTTTTCTACACCATTATGTCCAACAGAGTGTCCGCTAAGTGAACCTCAACTCTTTCATCTTTCCCTTTACATTTCGTTTTGTGCTGTGACTTACGAGAGTGGGATCTGGTTACCACACAGTCTGGGAAAATACCAGGATATTTCTGTTTTTACTCCTCAGTTTCTTGGTCTTCTTTGGGCTTCTCCACAACAAGGCCTGTCACTTCCACCTTGGATTCTGCTAAATCATTCCAAAGAACAAGCTGAATTCCTGGAACTGACACTGTCAATCATTCCCATTGTATCTTCCCCAGTCTTAAGTTGGTACTCCAACCTGAACTTACATCAGGGAATATTAAATTTCTGTTCATCTATCCCACAAATTACCACACTCTTGGGTAACAAATCAGAAAGAGTGCATACTCGCTTATCTCTTACTATCAGAGACTGGTTAGATCCAGTATCTCTCAAAATTATAAATTCTTGTCCTTCTCCCCCCACTCTTTTTTGAGTAAACTTTACCCACAGAGGTGAATTCTTTATAGAGATCAGGTACTAACTCCATACCTAGCTCCTGCCTCAGCTGTGCACTCTCCTGCAGCTCCTCGCCTTTTCTTGGGGTCTCCTTTACTACCTTCACTAATGCCACTGACTTAGCTTCTTTTACCACATCTTTTCGCACAATGCCTTTCTTTAACAACCAGCAATGTGTCTTTACATGTCCCACTTTACCACAATGGAAACACCTGAGGCCTTTCACCTCCTTTCCACCCTCTTGGGCTTTTTTTTTAATCCTGAGATAAATTCTTTCCAGTGCTGTCTACTCTTGGTTTAGTAGTATTGGATCTTCCCTTCTCCCAATTTCTATCCCTCACAGGACAAAATGGTGGCCAAAACCTTGTCTTACGCACCAACATGTACTCATCTGCTAATTCTGCTGCCCTTCTCACTTCCAGAACTTTCTGTTTCCATGTGAATTCTTACAATCTCTGGAAGTGAGTTTTTAAACTCCTCCAGCAGAATAATCTTTCTTAGACCATCAAATGTCCTATCTATTTTCAAAGCATGCACCCATCTATCAAAATGACTATGTTTAATTCTTTCAAACTCAACATAAGTCTGACCTGGTTCCTTCTTTATGTTTCTGAACCACTGTCTGTACCCTTCTGATACCAATTCATAAGCACTTAAAATAGCCTGTTTGATCTCTTCATAATCTCTTGACCCCTCATCTGCCAGTGCGGCAAATACCTCACTAGCTCTGCCTGCCAGTTTAGTCTGAACTATCATTACCCATAAATCCTCGGACCACTCCATCTGCCTCGCCAACTTTTCAAATGAACTAAAAAAGGCTTCGACCTCTTTCTCATCAAAATGTGGCAGCACTTTGACATATTTGTATATATCACTACCTTCTCTTTTAATCTCCATCCTGTTAACTTGACTTTACTGACTAAGTCGCAACTTCTTAAGTTCAAATTCTCTCTCTTTTTGTCTCTTCCTTTATTCTCTCTCTCTTCCTCTCTCCCTTTCTTCTCTCTCTCTTTTTCTCTCTCTCTTTCTCTCTGTCTTTCTCTCTTTCTCTCTTTCTCTTTGATCAGCTAAGATCTTCTCTCTCTCTCTCTCTTACCCCCCCCTTCTCTCTCCCTTTGTTTATCTTCTAACTCCATTTTTCTCAATTGTAATATAAGTTTTTTTTCTACCTCTACTGCACTTGTCTGTCTCTGACACACCAAAGTGTTTAAGCTATTCCCTTACAATTTCATCTTTACTTTTGTCCTTAGTTAACCCAAATCTAACTTATTTGCTAATTCTAAAAGTATAGCCTTCTTCTTTCCTTCTAAACTTTCTTGGCAAATTTGAAAATCATCTTCAAATCCCAGAACCTCTTTATCAATTTTAAGAGCCATTTCTGTTCCTTTTAATTTAATTAACCACAAGTTACCAAAATTAAACAAATTGTCTCACCTACATTTTTATTTAAAGATCTAGGACACTAACCTGCAGGTGTATAAATTTGCTGGGATTTTTCGTACCCCCAAATCTCTTCAAATCTGTCTAAAGCAGGTCAAATCATGGACCCGAGCCTCCAAATCTGTTACGTCACTTAGTAAGCCCTCCCGCTTAATTTAAAAACCAGCAATTCAGAAGATTTATCCCATGCAGTAATCTGTAAAAATTCAAGTGTTATGAAGTCTTGTAATGAAGTCTTTCAGCTTTTGAAAGGGTTGCATGTTTTGTTTCGTTAATATGTAAATCCCAGAACTTCTTTTACATCATCTTCTCGAGATAACTTAAGGTTTTATAACAAAAGTTGACATCTTAGCTCAGTCAATGCATTAAAGATGTGAGGCTAAAGCCTCTCTGTATTTTAATCTTGAGTCAGACTGGTTCTATTTCCAAAGTGGAATTGACAAAATATTACATGTATCAACTGCCTGCAGATTGTGTGCTTTTTGAGCAAGATGGAACATATCTGCAAATATAATTCTGCAAATGCAAATTCACCCCATGGACCTATGTGAGTGCACGTGTATGAGAGAGAAAGAGAGAGTGAGTGTGTGCGTGTGAGTGTGAGCGCACGTGAGAGTTTGTGCTTGCATGTGTGAAAGCTTGGTAAAGTGCGTGTGTATGGGTGTGATGGTGTATAAGCCTGTGAGAGGGTGTGTACGTGTGTGCGTGTGTATGAGAGAGAATCAGCGAGAGAGTATGTGTGTGTGTGAGAGAGACATTGTATAGTGTAGTGGGGTCACCTGTAATGTGACATGAATCCAAGGCCCTGGTTGAGGCCATCCTCATGGGTACCAAAGTTGGCCATCTACCTCTGCACGGCATTGTTGCCTATCCTGAAGTCTGACATTTAGCCTCGGATCTTTGGATGACCATCCTCCAAGGTGGACTTCGGGATAGGCAACAACACAAAGAGGCTGAGCAGAGGCTGATATTTTTCGATATCTCATATGCTGATTATATTCTTAACAAAATGGTACATTCTAAAACATATGACCTTGGTATTTGCAACAAAGTGAAATAGGCAAGTTGAGTGGGGAGCGAGGAGGCAAATGGTATAGAATGGAGTGAAGTGTGAGGTTATTCATTTTAATACTAAGATCAGAAAAGCAAGGTATAAAAGCCGAAAAGGTTTTGTATGATGTTGAGAGAGATTTGGGTATAGTGAACGTGAATGTGAAAGTTGGCTTGTAGGTACAACAAATGATTAGAAAGACAAATGGCAGATTGCAGTTTATGGCAAGATCTTTGGAATCCAAGAGAAACAAGTCTTGCAACAATTATACAGGAGTGTGGTGAGACCATGGCATAACTTACTGAAGGTTCCGGAAGGTGGAAACATGGCAGTGAGTAATTAATCAAGCAGGGGCCAAAATGTCAAAATCATAATGGTTGGTTAAGAATGGAAATTAATTTGGTAGCAAGGCAGAGGTGAGATAGGTTGATACTTTTCTGTGGTGATTTGCTACTTGCATAATACTTTCATGTCATGAATACTCATTAAAACATTTTCAAATTGAATCCTACTTTGAAGATTAAGTCAGCAGAGCATAAGAATCTTATAACACTTGGTTCACATTTATTAAAAGTTGCTGTGCATCAGTTGGCTTTTTGCATTTATTCTTAAAGGGAGCAGTTGTTTTTTTCCTGATCTCTGAAATGTGCGGGCAACCAACGCAGGTTTGGAACTGATAAGGGCAAGTCAGGGATGAGGAAAGGAATCGGAAGTTCAGATGGAAGCAGAGGATATGAAGAGGGTTCCATGGAAGAGCAGAGCAGAGAGTGGGATTGTGTTATGAATTAGTGAAAGAAGCCTCCAAGTGACAATGGTGGGGATGGTGCATGGAAATATGCATTTGGTGCGAACTTGGCATTTTGGATATGATGGATGAGTGGTGTGTTTGCAATCAGTGTACATAAACAAAATGGTGTGCAGATCCCAGTGTTGGACTGGGGTGGACAAAGTCAAAAGTCACATGACACCAGATCAGTGTCCAGTAGATTTATTTGAAATCGCAAGCTTTCAGACTACTGCTGATTTGTCAGTACTGTCCACTTGTTGGCTTTGTCAATCAAACTCAAGGCGCTGGCTGGCAGAGAGAATGTTCACAGTCACAGTGAGGGATTTGATATGATGAGGGAGATTGCCTAAATCAATTTGAAAGGGTAGCAGGTAAAGTCGGAGTTGGACACCTCATCTTCCGCCCCCACAGCATCAATGTGCATTTCACAAGTTTCCTCATTTCTCCTCCCCTAACCTTATCCCAGATCCAACCTTCCTACTTGGCACTGCCCTCGTGACCTGTCACACCTGTCCATCTTCCTTCCCACTATCTGCTCCACCCTCCCCTCTGACCTATCACCATTAGTCCCACCTCCATCCACCTATCACACTCTTAGCTACCTTTCACCACCCCCCCCACCCCAACACCCCCCCCCCCAAAGCCCCACACCCCTCCCATTTATTTCACCACCCCCTCAGCTCGGAGCCTCATTTCTGATCAAGGGCTTTTGCCTGAAATATTGACTCTCCTGCTCCTCAGATGCTGTCTGACCTGCTGTGCTTTTCCAGCAACACACTCTCGACTCAGTTACTGAGGTGTCTGTCTCCTTGATGGCAATGCGTGAGTCCAAGAATGAAACTGATTCTGAAGAGTGGTCCGTGGTAAGTCTGATGGTGGAATGAAACTTGTTCATATTTGGTTTGTCTCTTGCACCATCCTATTTTTGATTTTATTGTAATTATTCTTCTGCCTTAATTAATTGAATTATGGGTCATCCCTTCACTAGATATTCCGCTGTTGACACTTTACTCACACCATTTGACATTTTTGATCATCTGGAAAGACTTGTTATTCAGCCCGTTGACACACCACTCACACAATTTGTACTATCGTTTGATACTCTTAAGTACCTGGAATTATCTCTTTACCTATAAGTTCTGTGCTTGTGCGCTTCCCCCACTTCACTTGATGATGGAGTAGTGTACTGAAAGTTTGTGATTTCAAATAAACCTTTTGGACTATACCCTGGTGTCATGTGGCTTCTGACTTTGTCCACTCTAGTCCAACACAGCACCTCCACATCAGGATTAATAAGGAGGTGGTATTAATGTTTTAGTGAGCATACAGGTGCACAAATCCCTGGGGCCTGATGGGATATATCTCAGGCTACTATGTGAGGCAAGGAAGGAGATTATTGGGGCCCTGGCGGGTATATTCAATACTTCACTGGCTACAGGTGAAATGCCAGATAACTAGAGGATCGCTAATTTTGTTTCTTTTGTTCAAGAAGGTCACCAGGGATAGGCCAGATAATTACCGACCTGTTAGTCTGACATCAGTGCTAGGGTAATTACTCGAAAAAATTCTGAAGTTCAGGATTAATCAATACTTGAAAAAACAGAGATTGATCAGGGATAGTTAGCATGTATTTGTTAAATATAGATCCTGTCTGACTAATTTAATTGAGTTCTTCGAAAAGGTGACTAAATGTATTAATGAAGGTAGTGTAGTTGATGTGCTTTATATAGCTTTCAATAAGTCATTTGGCACGGTCCTATATGGAAGGCTGGTCCCAAAGGTAAATGTTCACAGAACCCAAGGAAAGCGTGGAAATTGGATCAAAAGTTGGTTTAAAAATAGGAGGCAAAAGGTGAAGGTAGCGGGTGGGTTATTTTTGTGATTGGAAGCTTATGACCAGCGATGTATCACAGTTAGCCTTCTGGGACCCTTGCTATTTATTATGTACATTAACAACTTAGATGTGAACATAGAAAGTATAATTAGTAATTTTGCAAATAGCATAAATACTGATAGTGTTTTGATAGTGTGGAGGACAGTCTCAGGCTACAGTCAGATTTTAATGAACTGGTAAATTGGTCAGATCAATGATAGATTGCCGTTTGGGAGATCTAATGTGGAAAGGATTTACAAGATGATGATATGTCCCTAAGGAGTACTGAGGAACAAAGGGACCTTGGTGTACAAGTCCTTAGATCCTGAAGGATGCTTGCCTTCATTAACTGGGGTATATAACAAAGGAGGAACAAAGTCTTGTTACAACTTCATAAAACATTGGTAACGCCATAGATAAAATACTGTGTGCTGTTTTGGTTGCCACACCATTGGAAGGACAGTTTGCATTAGAAAGGATGCAGAGGGAATTCACCAGGATGTTGCCTGGGATAGAAAGTCTCAGTTATACAAAGAGATTAGATAGGTTGGGTTTGTTTTCTTTGGAGGAGAGGAGGCTGAAAGGATTTTGAGCTTAAAAATGTGTTGCTGGAAAAGCGCAGCAGGTCAGGCAGCATCAAAGTAGCAGGAGAATCGACGTTTCGGGCATAAGCCCTTCTTTCCTGAAGAAGGGCTTATGCCCAAAATGTCAATTCTCCTCTTCCTTTGATGCTGCCTGTCCTGCTGCGCTTTTCCAGCAACACATTTTTAAGCTCTGATCTCCAGCATCTGCAGTCCTCACTTTCTCCTGAAAGTATTTTGATTGAGGTACACAAAATTATGAGAGGTATAGACATTGTAGATCATGAGAATCTCTTCCCCATGGTAGACAAGTCTAAGACCAGAGGACATAAGGTTAAGGTGAAGAACAAATGGATTAGAAGAGATTCAAGAGATTTTTTTTCACCCAGAAGATGGTAGAAGAATGGAACATGCTGCCTGAGAGGGTGATAGGGGCAGGTACTCTCAACATTTAAGAAGCATCTGGTTGAGTATGAAAAATGCCAGGGCATAGTAAGCTATGAACCAAGAGCAGGTAAATGGGATTAGTGTAGTTTGGTGGTTGTTGGCTGACAAGCATGGTGGGCCAAAGGGCCTGTTTCTATGCTGTATGACTCTATGACTGACTGTAAGGCAATTTCTCACAATTTCATTTTCTAAAGTGGTCATCAGTCACTTTAGTCATTTTCTAAAGTGGTCATAGTTATACAAGACAGGGGTATTCCTTTAAATTTATTATGCAAAAAGTAAAAGCAAAAACAAAAGCTATTTTGATATAAAATTCAGAAAAATTTCAAACACACAGTGAAACAAAGATTTCCATCATTTTCCAAACAGTACCCATTACAGTGATTACAATCAAGAGAAATTGCACCTCAATGTCAAAAATTTAAGTTAAAAATCTCACAACACCAAGTTATGGTCCAACAGGCTTATTTGGAAGCATTAGCTTTCAGAGCACTGCTCCTTCATCAGGTAGTTTAGATTAGATTAGATTAGATTACTTACAGTATGGAAACAGGCCCTTCGGCCCAACAAGTCCACACTGACCCGCCGAAGCGCAACCCACCCATGCCCCTACATTTACCCCTTACCTAACACTACGGGCAATTTAGCATGGCCAATTCACCTGACCCGCACATCTTTGGACTGTGGGAGGAAACCGGAGCACCCGGAGGAAACCCACGCAGACACGGGGAGAACGTGCAAACTCCATACAGTCAATCGCCTGAGTCGGGAATTGAACCCGGGTCTCAGGCGCTGTGAGGCAGCAGTGCTAACCACTGTGCCACCGTGCCACCCACGGTGGAGTTGTGGAGTATGAAATCATAAAAGGTGTAATTTTTAATTTTGTCAACCCCAGTCCAACACCGCCTCATCCACATCAAAAGTTAAGTATGAATTAACTGAATTGTTTTTGTTTTGCAACCAGTGGGATCTTCGTACAAACAGGGCGGTCTTCACTTGAACCAGAGGGGTACTAATATCCTGGGTGGGACATTTGCTGGTGCTATCTCAGCAGGGGGATTGGAACTGGAGGTGTAGTTGCAATGTGCAGGAGGATGAGAGTAGGAAGGACAGGGATAGGATTTCAGGATCACATGTGCTGGCAGACAGCGAAGTGGTTTAAAGTGTGTCTACTTCAACGCCAGAAGTATCCAAAATAAGATAGGTGAGCTTGCAGCATGGATAGGTACCTGGGACTTCGATGTTGTGGCCATTTCGGAGACATGGATAGAGCAAGGTGAGGAATGGATGTTGCAGGTTCCAGTGTTTAGATCTTTCATTCAGAACAGGCAAGGCAGTAAAAGAGGGGGAGGTGTGGCCTTGTTAGTCAAGGACAGTATAACGGTGGCTGAGAGAACTTTTGATGAGGACTTGTTTACTAAGGTAGTGTGGGCTGAGGTTAGAAACAGGAGAGGAGAGGTCACACTGCTTGGAGTTTTTTATAGGCCTCTGTAGAGTTCAGGGAGGTGGAAGAGAGGATTAGCAAAATTATTCTGAGTAGGAGTGAAAGGAACAGGGTGATCATTATGGGGAACTTTAACTTTCCCAGCATTGACTGGAAATGCTATAATTCAAGTACATTGGATGGATCAGTTTTTGCCCAATGCGTACAGGAGAGTTTCCTAACACAGTATGTCAAAGGGCCGACAAGAGTGGAGGCCACACTGGATCTGGTGCTTGGTAACGAACCAGGCCAGGTGTTTGATTTAGTTGTAGGTGAGCACTTTGGAGAGAGTGACCATAATTCAGTTATGTATAGTTAGTGATGGAAAGAGATAGGTAAATGCCACAGGTCAAGAGTTATCGATGGGGCAAGGGCAATTATAATGCGATTAGGCAAGAATTAGAATGCATAGAACGGGGTAGCAAAATGCGGGGGACGTAGACAATGGAAATGTGGGGCTGGTTTAAAGAACAGATATTGCTTGTCCTGGATAGGTATGTCCCTGTGAGGCAGGGAGGAAGTGATAAGGTAAGGGAACCGTGGTTTACTACAGAAATTGCATCTCTTGTTAAGCAGAAGGAGGAGGCTTATGTATTGATGAGGCGAGATGGTACAGATGAGGGGATGGAAAGTTACAGATCAGCTCGGAAGGATTTAAAGAGAGCGGTAAGAAGAGCAAAGAGAGGACACGAGCAGTCTTTAGCAAATAGAATAAAGGAGAGCCCTAAAGCTTTCTATAGGTATGTGAGGAATAAAAGGATGACAAGGGTAGGAATAGGGCCAGTCAAAGACAGAAGTGGGAAGTTGAGTGTGGACCCTGTGGAGATTGGAGAGGTACTAAATGAACATTTCTCATCGGTTTTCTCTCAGGAAAATGAGAATATTGTAGAGGAGAAGAAGAAGGTAAGAGATATTAGACTAGAAATGTCGAGATTATTTACAAACAAGGGTTATCATTTCTAGAAGGAGTGGAAGTCGACAAGTCCCCTGGGCTGGATGGGATTTATCCAAGGATTCTCTGGGAAGTTAGGGAGGAGATAGCAGAGCCTTTGGCTTTGATATTTGAGTTGCCATTGTCTACAGGTTTGGTACCAGAGGACTGGAGGATTGTAAATGTTGTGCCCTTGTTCAAGAATGGCAGTAGAGATGACCAGGTAATTATAGACCAGTGAGCCTTACTTCTGTTGTAGGAAAGATTTTGGAAAGAATTATAAAGGATAAGATTTATAATCATCTAGCAAGAAACAATTTGATTTCAGATAGTCAACATGGTTTCGTCAAGGGCAGGTCGTGTCTCACAAACCTCATTGAGATTTTTGAGAAGGTGACCAAGCATGTAGATGAGGGTAGGGCAGTTGACGTGGTATGCATGGACTTCAGTAAAGCCTTTGATATGTTTTCCCATGGTAGGCTGTTGGAGAAAATGCAGAGGCATGGAATTGAGAGTGATTTCGCAGTTTGGATTAGAAACTGGCTTTCTGAAAGAAGGTAGCGAGTGGTGGTTGATGGAAAATATTCAGCCTGGAGTCCGGTTACTAGTGGATCGGTTTTAGGACCACTACTGTTTGTTATTTTTATAAATGACTTTGACGCAGGCATAGGTGGATGGATTAGTAAATTTGCAGATGACACTAAAGTCAGTGGAGTATTGGTCAGTGTGGAAGAATGTTACAGGTTGCAAGGGGACTTGGATAAACTGCAGTATTGGGCTGAGGTGGCAAATGGAGTTCAATGCAGCTAAATGTGAGGTAATGCACTTTGGGAAGAATAACAGGAAGGCAGAGTACTGGGTCAATGGAAAGATTCTTGGTAGTGTGGATGTGCAGAGGGATCTTGGAGTCCATACATATAGATCCCTGAAAGTTGCCACCCAGGTTGATAGTGCTGTTAAGAAGGCATAGAGTGTGTTAGGTTTCATTAGTGGAGGGATTGAGTTCTGGAGCCACCATATCATACTGCAACTATACAAAACGTTAGTGCAGCAACACTTGGAATATTGTCTACAGCTCTGGTCCCCTTATTTCAGGAAGGATGTGGAAACGTTGGAAAAGATGCAGAGGAGATTTACCAGGGTGTTGCCTGGTCTGGAGGGAAGGTTTTATGAGGAAAGGCTGAGAGACTTGAACCTGTTCTAATTGGCAAGAAGGATAAGAGGGGATTTGATAGAAACATACAAGATGATCAGAGGATTAGATAGGGTAGACAGTGAAAGTCTTTTTCCTAGGATGATGACATCAGCTTGTACGAGGGGGCGTAACTACAAATTGAGGGGTGATAGATTTCAGACAGATGTCAGAAGCAGGTTCTTTACTCAGAGAGTGGTCAGGGCGTGGAATGCCCTACCTGCTAATGTAGTCAACTCAGCCACATTAGAGAGATTTAAACAATCCTTGGATAAAAACATGGATGATTTTGGGATAGTGTGGGGGAACGAGCTGAGAATAGTTGACAGGTTGGCACAACACCGAGAGCCAAAGGGCCTGTTCTGCGTTGTATTATTCTCTCAGCGTTTCTCGCCCGTAAGTGTTCAACCAGAAATGTATTATTCTCTGTTCTATGTTATCCATGTTCTATGAATATTCATAAAATGGAAAGCTTGGACTTTCCTAGGTTCTAACACCCTGACAATTTAAACACTCCCATTCTGGAAGTTGCACACCAAATGGAACCTTATCAAAGGCTTTACAGAAGACCATGAACACCACGTCAACTGCCCTACCCTCATCTAAATGCTTGGTCACTTCTTAAAAATACTCAGGTTTGTGAGAGACAACCTGCCATTGACAAAACCATGTTGACTATCTGAAACCAATTTGTTGCTAGCTAGATGGTTATGAATCCTATCTCTTATAATCCTTACTAAAATTTTTCCTCCAACAAACATAAGGCTCACTGGTTTAGAATTACCTGGGTCATCTCTACTGCCCTTCTTGAACAAGGGCACAACACTTTCAATCCTCCAGTCCTCTGGTACTAAACCTGTAGGCAAAGATGACTCAAAGATCAAAGCCAAAGGCTCCACCATCTCCTACCTAGCTTCCCAGAGAATCTTCAGATAGATCTCATCAGGCCCAGGGTACCTGTCTACTTTCACACCTTCTAGCATTGATAAAACCTCCTCCTTACTTAGATTAATCTTTTCCAGTCTAATATCTTTTATCTCATTCTTCTCTTTACAATATTCTCCTTTTCGTGAGTTAAAACTGATGAGAAATATTCAGTTTAGTACCTCTCTAATCTCCACAGGGTCCATACTCAACTTCCAACTTCTGTCTTTGGCTAGCCCTATTCCTACCCTTGTCATCTTTTTATTCCTGACATACCGATAGGAAGCTTTAGGGTTCTCCTTTATTCTATTTGCTAAAGATTGCTTATGTCCTCTCTTTGCTCTTCTTACCTCTCTCTTTAAATCCTTCCTCGCCAATCTGTAAGTCTCCATCAACTCATCTGAACCATCTCGTCTCATCGTCACATAAATCTCCTTCTTCTGCTTAACAAGAGATGCAATTTCTGTAGTAAACCACAGTTCCCTTACCTGATCACTTCCTCCCTGCCTGACGGGAACACACTCATCAAGGACACGCAAGTTCTGCTTCTTAAACCTGCTCCACATTTTGATTATCCCCGTCCCCTGCATTTTGTTACCTCCTAAGTCTTGCTGAATTGCATTATAATTGCCTTTGCCCCATTGATAACTCTTGTCCTGTGGCATGTACCTATCCCTTTCCATCGCTAAACTAAACATAACTGAATTATGGTCACTCTCTCCAAAATGTTCATCTACTACTAAATCAAATACAGTCTTTTGATTAAACTTAAAATATAAGCCATAACTATTAATTTAACCTGGTGCAGTGTTTTGTAGAGGAATAAGACGGTGTTATTTTCTGGGTCTGTAGATTGTGAAGGAGCAAAAATAGCCTTTGCAGTGATATGTACTTCTTGTCAGATATGGGATTTTAAAGAGAGTTTAAGGGTTACATGTGGATTATATCTGCCATAAATGCTGTTGGATGCGAAAGTAATCAGATCAAATGGATCAGGTCGAGAGACAGAAGCGATGAGGAATTTGCAACAGCAACAGTATGAGATGGATGGTAGTTATAGGAAGGGGGGGGGGAAGTCTCAGATACAGTCACATAGACGGGTTTACTCCAGGAAGGGTAAGAGAGGTCAGCACCTAGGGCAGGAGTCTTTTGTGGTTATACCCATTTCAAACAGGTATGCTGTTTTGGAAAATGTAGGGGGTGATGGATTCTCAGGGGAACGTAGCACGTACAGCCAAGTTTCTGGTATTGAGACTGGCTCTCATGCAATGAGGGGTCCATCGGCTCCCAAGAGATCAATTGTGTTAGGGGATTCTGTACTCCGAGGTACAGATAGACGTTTCTGTGGCCAGCAGAGAAAAAGCAGAATAGTGTGTGGAGACTGATTAGCAAGGTTACCTGGGATTTCGATGTTGTGGCTATTACGGAGACATGGGTAGAACAGGGACAGGAATGGCTGTTGCAGGTTCCAGGGTTTAAATGTTTTAGTAGGGTCAGAGTTGGGGGTAAAAGAGGGGGAGGTGTGGCATTGCTTGTCAAGGATAGTATTACAGCAGTGGAAAGGACGATGGATGAAGACTCGCCATCTGAGGTAGTTTGGGCTGAGCTTAGAAATAGGAAAGGTGAGGTCACTCTGTTAGGAGTTTTCTACAGGCCTCCTAATAGTCCTAGAGACGTAGAAGAAAGGATTGTGAGGATGATTCAGGAGAAGAGTGAAAGTAATAGGGTGGTTGTTATGGGAGACTTTAACTTTCCAGATATTGACTGGGAAAGCTATAGCTCGAGTACGTTAGATGGGTCGGTGTTTGTCCAAAGTGTGCAGGAGGGTTTCCTGACACAATATGTTGGCAGGCCAACAAGAGGTGAGGCCATACTGGATTTGGTTCTGGGTAATGAACCAGGCCAGGTGTTAGACTTGGAGGTAGGTGAGCACTTTGGGGACAGTGACCACAATTTGGTGACTTTTATTCTAGTGATGGAGAGGGATAAGTGTGCACTGCAGGGCAAGAGTTATAGCTGGGGGCAGGGAAATTATGATGCGGTGAGGCATGACTTAGGATGCGTGGCTTGGAAAAGTAGGCATCAAGGGAAGGGTGCAATCGATATGTGGAGCTTGTTCAAGGAGCAACTATTGAGTGTCCTTGATAAGTATGTACCTGTCAGGCAGGGAGGAAGGGGTCGTGCGATGGAGCTGTGGTTTAATAAGGAATTGGAATCCCTTGTTAAAGGGAAGAGGGCGACCTATGTAAAGATGAGGCATGAAGGTTCAATTGGGGCGATTGAGAGTTATAAGGTAGCCAGGAAGGATCTAAAGAGAGAGCTAAGAGCAGCAAGGAGGGGACATGAAAAGTCCTTGGTTGGTAGGATTAGGGAAAACCCAAAGGCTTTCTATAGGTATGTCAGGAATAAAAGAATGACTAGGGTAGGAATAGATCCAGTCAAGGATAGTAGTGGGAAGTTGCGTGTGGAGTCTGAAGAGATTGGGGAGACACTGAATGAATACTTTTCGTCAGTATTCACTCAGGAACAGGACATTGTTGCCGATGTGAATATTGAGTCACAATTAATGAGAATGGATGGCTTTGAGGTATGTAGGGAAGAGGTGTTGGAAATTCTGGAAAGGGTGAAAATAGATAAGTCCCCTGGGCCTGATGGCATTTATCTGAGGATTCTCTGGGAAGCAAGGGAGGAGATTGCAAAGCCATTGGCCTTGATTTTTATGTCCTCGTTGTCTACAGGAATGGTGCCAGAAGACTGGAGGATAGCAAATGTGGTTCCCTTGTTCAAGAAGGGGAGTAGGGATAACCCTAGTAACTATAGGCTGGTGAGTCTCACTTCTGCTGTGGGCAAAGTCTTAGAGAGAATTGTAAGGGATAGGATTTATGAAGATCTGGATAGGAATAATGTGATCAAGGATAGTCAGCATGGTTTTGTGAAGGGCAGGTTGTGCCTCACAATCCTGATTGAATTCTTTGAGAAGGTGACTAAGGAGGTGGATGAGGATAAAGCAATAGATGTGGTGTATATGGATTTTAGTAAGGCATTTGATAAGGTTCCCCATGGTATGCTACTGCAAAAAATATAGATGTATGGCATTGAGGGTGGGTTAGAGGTTTGGATTCGGAATTGGCTGGGTGGAAGAAGACAGAGGATAGTAGTTGATGGTAAAGGTTCATCTTGGAGTGCAGTTAGTAGCGGTGTTCCGCAAGAATCTGTTTTGGGACCATTGCTGTTTGTCATTTTTATAAATGACCTGGAGGAGGGGCTAGAAGTTTGGGTGAGCAAGTTTGCAGATGATACGAAAGTCAGTGGAGTTGTTAACAGTGAGGAAGGATGTGGCAGGTTACAGCGGGATATAGATAAGCTGCAGACCTGGGCAGAAAGGTGGCAAATGGAGTTCAATGTAGGTAAGTGTGAGGTGATTCACTTTGGTAAGAGTAACAAGAAGATGGAGTTCTGTGCTAATGGTCGGATACTTGGTAGTGCGGATGAGCAGAGGGATCTTGGTGTCCATGTACACAGATCTCTGAAGTTGCCACCCAGGTAAATAGTGCTGTGAAGAAGGCATATGGCGTACTGGCTTTTATTGGTAGAGGAATTGAGTTCCGGAGTCCTGAGGTCATGTTGCAGTTGTATAAGACTCTGGTGCGGCCTCATCTGGAGTATTGTGTGCAGTTTTGGTTGCCATACTATAGGAAGGATGTGGAGGCACTGGAACGGGTGCAGAGGAGGTTTACCAGGATGTTGCCTGGTATGGTAGGAAGATCGTATGAGGAAAGGCTGAGGCACTTGGGGCTGTTTTCATTGGAGAAAAGAAGGTTCAGGGGTGACTTGATAGAGGTGTACAAGATGATTAGGGGTTTAGATAGGGTTGACAATGAGAACCTTTTTCCACGTATGGAGTCAGATATTATGAGGGGGCATAGCTTTAAATTAAGGGGTGGTAGGTATAGGACAGATGTTAGGAATAGATTCTTTACTCAGCGAGTCGTGAGTTCATGGAATGCCCTGCCAGTAGCAGTGGTGGACTCTCCGTCTTTATGGGCATTTAAACGGGCATTGGATAGGCATATGGAGGATAGTGGGCTAGTGTAGGTTAGGTGGGCTTGGATCGGCGCAACATCGAGGGCCAAAGGGCTTTTACTGTGCTGTATTTTTCTATGTTCTATGTTCTATGTTCTACCTCAGTAGACAAGTCCTCGTCAAAAGTTCTTTCAGCCACAGTTATCCTATCCGTGACTAACAAGGCCGCGCCTCCCCTTCTTTTATTGCCTTGCCTGTTCTTAATGAAAAATCTAAACCTTGGAACCTGCAATATCCATTCCTGACCCTGCTCTATCCATGTCTCCAAAATGGCCACAACATCGAAGTCCCAGCTACCTACCCATGCTGCAAGCTCACCTACTTTATTCCAGATATTCCTTGTGTTGAAGTAGACACACTTCAAACCAGCTTGCTGTTTGTTCGCACACTCCTGTGACTGTGAAATCCTGTCCCTGTCATAGAACATAGAAAAGTACAGCACAGAACAGGCCCCTGGGCCCATGATGTTGTGCCGAGGTTCAATCCTAATGTAAAATATAATAACTTAACCTATGCCTGTCCAGCAGTTGCTTAAATGTCCCTAATGACTCTGCTTCCACCACCACCGCTGGCAACAGATTCCATGCATTCACAACTTTCTGCGTAAAGAACCTTCCTCTGATGTCTCCTCTATACCTTTCTCCTAATATCTTAAAAGTATGACCCCTCATACCAGTCAATCCTGCCCTGGGGAAACATCTATGGCTTTTGACTCTATCCATTCCTCTCATTACCTTGTACACCTCGATCAGGTCTCCTCTCTTCCTCCTTCTCTCCAGAGAGAAAATCTGAGCTTATTCAACCTTTCTTTACAAGGCAAGCCCTCCAGTCCAGGAAGCATCCTGGTAAACATTCTCTGCACCCTCTCCAAAGCCTCTGTATCTTTCCTATAGTAGGGCAACCATAACTGGACACTATACTCCAAATCTGGTTTCACCAGGGATTTGTAGAGCTGCAGTAAAACCTCACGGCTCTTAAACTCAATCCCCCTGTTAATGAAAGACAAAACACCATATGCTTTCTTAACAACCATATCCACTTGGGTGGCAATGTTGAGGGATCTATGTACTCATACACGTAAATCCCTCTGTTCCTCAACACTGCCAGGAATCCTGTCTTTAATCCTATATTCAGCATTTGAGTCTGACCTTCCAAAATGCATCATTTCGCATTTATCCAAGTCGAACTATATCTGCAATTTTTCAGCCCAGCTCTGCATCCTGTCTATGTCACCCTGCAGCCTGCAATAGCTCTCTATGCTATCAACGGCACCTCCAACCTTTGTGTCATCTGCAAATTTTCTAACCTACCCCTCAACCTCCTCATCCAAGTCATTTATAAAAACTACAAAGAGCAGAGACCCAAGAACAGAGCCCTGCACGGCCTCGCTCAACACTATCTTCCAGGCAGAATACTTTCCATCTACAGCTACTCATGCCTTCTGTCAACCAACCAATTCTGAATCCAGATAGCCAAATCGCCCTATATTCCATACTTCCTGATTTTATGAATGAGCCTACCATGGGGAACCCTATCAAATGCCTTGCTGAAGTTCATATACACCACATCCACTGCTTGACCTTCATCGACCTGTCTTGAGACCTCCTCAAAGAACTCAATAAGGTTTGTGAGGCATGACCTGCCCCTCACAAAGCCATGCTGACTGCCTTTAATCACACTATGCTTTGCCAAATAGTCATAAATCCTATCCCTCAGAATTCTTTCAAAACTTTGCTGACCACAGATGTAAGACTGACTGGTCTGTAATTGCCAGGGATTTCCTTATTACCCCTCTTGAAAAGAGGAACAACATTTGCCTCCTTCCAATCCTCCAGTACAACACACGTGGAGAGTGAGGAAGCAAAGATCCACACCAGCGGCTTAGCAACATTCTTTCTCGCTTCCTGGAGCAGCCTGGGATAAATTTGGTCTGGTCCCGGGGACCTATCAATCTTAATGTTTTCCAAACTTTCCAGCACATCAACTTCATCAATCTTGATCTGTTCAAGCCTGTATCCCAGCTCCTCAAAGTTCTCGTTCACAACAAGTTCCCTTTCCTTAGTGAAAACAGAAGCAAAAAGCTCATTTAGGGCTTCCCCTATCTGCTCAGACTCCACGCACAAGTTCCCTCTGCTATCCCTGATCGGTACTACCTTCTCCCTGGTCATTCTCTTATTCCTCATGTATGCATGGGTTCTCCCCAGTCCTTCTTGCTAAGCCTTTTTCATGCTCCCTCCTAGTTCTCCTCAGTCTATTTCTGAGCTCTTTTCTAGCAAGCCTATAATCCTCTAAAGCTGTGCTAGATCCTTGCTTCCTTCACCTTACGTAAGCTGCCTTCTTCCTTTTGACGAGAACTCCTTTGTTCTCATCATCCTAGGTTCCTTAATCTTACCCCTTCTTACCTGTCTCAGAGGAACAAATTTGTGCATCACTCGCAACAACTGCTCCTTAAATAGTCTCTACAGGTTTGCTGTGCCCTTTCTGTGGAAAATTGCTCCCAGTCTGTACTTCCCAACTCCTGGCTGATAGCATCATAATTTCCTTTTCCCCAATTAAATATCTTCCCTCAGTAACTGTTCCCTTCCCTCTCCAAGGCTATGGTAAATGTGAGGCAGTTGTGGTCACTGTCACCAAAATGTTCTCCCACCACAAGATCTGACACCTGTCCTGGCGCATTGCCGAGCACCAAATCTAAATTGGCCTCTCCCCTCGTCTGTCTATCTACATACTGAGTAAGGAACCCCTCCTGAACACTCCTGACAAAAACAGCTCCATCCAAACTATTTGCACTAAGGAGGTTCCAGTTGCTATTGGGAAAGTTGAAATCACCCATTACAACAACCCTGTTACATCTGCATTTTTCCAGAATCTGCCCGCCTATGAGATCTTCAATCTCTCTACTGCTATTAGGTGGTCTGTAGAAAACCCTCAATGCGGTGGCTGTTCCCTTTGCTGTTCCTAACTCCCACCCATACTGACTCAGTAGACAAACCTTCCTCAACAACCTTCGTTTCTGTCGCTGTGATGAACTCTCAGATTAGCAATGCTACACCCCCTCTTCCTTTTCCACCCTCCCTGTTCTTTTTAAACGTACTAAACCCTGGAACATCAAACAACCATTCCTGCCCCTGTGAAACCCACGTTTCCGTCATGGCCACAACATCATAGCCCCAAGTACTGATCCATGCTCTAAGTTCGTCACTCTTATTTCTGACACTCCTTGCATTAAAGCAGATTTTAACTGCTCCCTTTGTTTCATCACGTGAGAAACCTTCCTGATAGATTCACTACATCCTGTCACTGCTCCATCTGCAATTGTCCCCCTCTCAGATATGTGGCTCTGCTTCCTACCCCTCTGCCAAACTATTTTAAACCCTCCCAAATCTCACAAGCAAATCTCCCACCCAGGACATTTGTACCCCTCAGGTGCAACCTGTCCTTCATGTACAGGTCCCACATTCCCCAGAAGGTATCCCAATGGTCTAGGTATCTGAAACCCTCCCTCCTGCACCAGCCTTGCAGCCATGTGTTAAGCTGCATTCGTTGACTCTTCCTCATCTCACTATCTTGTGGCACCGGTATCAAACCTGAGATCACTACTCTACTCGTCCTGCTCTTCAGCTTCCAACCTAACTCTCTGCAGTCACTTTTCAGATCCTCAATCCCTTTCCTGGCTATATCATTGATGTCCTCCCTACTCTCATCCTACTGTGGACTGGAACTACACGTCAGGTTCCCATCTCCCTGCTGAGCTCATTTAAATCCACCTGAATAGCACCAGCAAATTTCCCATCCAATTTATTAGGACCCCTCTGGTTCAAGTGAAGACTGTCCTGTTTGTAGAGGTCCCACCTTCCCACAGAATGAGCACCAATTATCCAAGTACCTGAAACCTTCCCTTCTGCAGCCATGTGTTCAGCTGATATCTCTCCTTATTCCTTGCTTTGCTATCACATGGCACGGGCAACAAACCAGAGAAAACAACTTTGTTTTAGCTCTCAGTTTCTACCCTAGCTCCTAAAATCCTGCCTTATATCCCTAGCCCTCTTTCTACTTATGTCTTTGATACCTACATGGACCATGACTTGGGGCTGGTCACCCTCTCCCTTCAGGACCCAAAGACACAATCCAAGAGATCATGGACCCTGGCACATGGGAGGCAACACACTAACCGTGAGTCCCGTTTGTTCCCAACAAACCTTCCATCTGACCTCTAACTATTGAGTCTCCAATGACTTACACCCTCCTCCCTTCGCTCTGTGTAACAGAGACAGACTCTGTGCCAGAGACCTGCACCCTGCTGCATGCCTCGGTAAGTCACGCCACTCCAACAGTATCCAAAACGGTATACATGTTTCTCTGGGGAACAACCACAGGGGATCCCTGCACTGACTCTTTTTCCCTCTTCAAACAGTCACCCAGCTTTCCTTGTGTCTAGTCCTGGTCGCCCCATTACAGGAAGGATGTGGAAGCATTGGAAAAGGTGCAGAGGAGATTTACCAGGATGTTGCCTGGTCTTATGAAGAAAGGCTGAGAGACTTGAACCTATTCTCATTGGCAAGAAGAAGGTTAAGAGGGGATTTGATAGAGACATACAAGATGATCAGCAGATTAGATAGTGTAGACAGTGATAGTTTTTTCCCTCTGATGATGACGTCAGCTTGTACATGGGGGCATAGCTACAAATTGAGGGGTGACAGATTTAAGACAGATGTCAGAGGCAGGGTCTTTACTCAGAGAGTGGTAAAGGCTTGGAATGCGTTGCCTGCCAATGTAGTCAATTCAGCCACATTTGGGAGGTTTAAACAATCCTTGGCAAAGCACGTGGATGACGATGGGACAGTGTAGGAGGATGAGCTTAGATCACTTCATAGGTTGGCGCAACATCGAAGGCCGAAGGGCCTGTTCTGCGTTGTATTGTTCTATGTTTTACGTTCTAGACTAAACCTTTCTACTGAGGTAATTTATTTCCTTAACTGCTCTGTAAATAACACTTTCTCAAAGAGAAAATGTACTTGCTTCTAACTCCATTCAAGTTGCCTCCAAACTGCCTTCAAACATTTCTTGTTTTCTGTTTTCCTGAAGATAAAGTGAATCTTTGATTAATCTAAATCAAAAGCAGTGTTTACTCAACCTGTCATTAGCCACTACAATAGAAACAATTTTCTGTTGACACACCAGCAATCTCGTGCTCTCTGACACATTGGGATTATGTCACGACTTAGAAGGATTGTTAAACGCCATAGAAAATGGGAACTGGAGTAGGCTGATCCAAAATTCCTCATATCCATTTTCCTACATTTTATCTATAATCCTTGATTCCCCAACTGATCAAAATATATCTATCTCAACCTTAAATTAGATTAGATTAGATTACCTACAGTGTGGAAACAGGCCCTTTGGCCCAACAAGTCCACACCGACCCACCGAAGCGAAACCCACCCATACCTCTACCCCTACATTTACCCCTTACCCAACATTACAGGCAATTTAGCATGGCCAATTCACCTGACCTGCACATCTTTGGTCTGTGGGAGGAAACCGGAGCACCCGGAGGAAACCCACACAGACACGGGGAGAACGTGCAAACTCCACACAGTCAGTCGCCTGAGTCGGGAATTGAACCCGGGTCTCAGGTGCTGTGAGACAGCAGTGCTAACCACTGTGCCACCGTGCCGCCCACAAATATACACAATATACACAAGGAATCAGCCCCACGGCAACCTGTTTCACCTTTGCTCATAAGGCAATCCTTCCGTACAGGGGATCACCCTAGTGAACATTCACTGAACTGCCGCCAATGAAATGACAGCTTTTCTTAAATAAAACTGCTTACAGTACTCCAGATGTGGTCTCACCAGCACCTTGTAGAATTGCAATAACACATCCCTACTCTTATACACCAACCCTCTTGAAATATGTGCCAATATTCCACTAGCCTTCCTGATTACCTACTGCATCTGTGTGCCAGCTTTCTGTGTTTTGTGCGCAAGTACTGAGTCTCTTTGTGTTTCAACTTTCTGCAGTTTTATTCCATTTAAATAATTCTTTGTCCTTCTGTACTCCCTTTCAAAATGAAAACTTCACATTTTTCTATATTATATTTGATTTGACAACTAAGCCAACTTACTTAACAATAGACAATAGACAATAGATGCAGGAGTAGGCCATTTAGCCCTTTGAGCCTGTACCGCCATTCAATATGATCATGGCTGATCATTCCTAATTAGTACCCTCTTCCTGCCTTATCTCCATAACCCTTGATTCCACTATCTTTGAGAGTTCTATCCAACTCTTTCTTAAATGAATCCAGAGATTGGGCCTCCACTGCCCTCTGGGGCAGAGCATTCCACACAGCCACCACTCTCTGGGTGAAGATGTTTCTCCTCATATTAACCTGTCAATATCTCTGTAAAATCTGTTTGTATCCCTAGTTATCTTGAAAAGCTTTCACCAAAGTCATCAACATTCATATGCCACTATTTTGAATCCAAACTCAAAAAATGACATGAACATATATGCACATATCCTCAACACCCATCGTAGTTGACAGGACCCTCAGCCATGACCAATCATTCTCCCATACTTCTGTCCTCACCCCGTCCCCTCCCTGTCAGAACATGATAGGTTCAGGGAAAACCTCTCTCTACATCCCACTAGTTTCCATATTTAAAGGATCATCGTCCTCCATTTCTGCCACCTCCAGTAGGATGCTACCACCAAAGACATCATCTCCTCTCTTCTATTGTCAGCATTCCATAGGAACCATTCCCTCTGAGTCATGCTGGTCCACTCTTCCATTACTTCTAATACTTTCCCACTAACCCCCTCCCCATTAGCTCATTCCCAAGAAATCGCAGAGGTGTAACACTAGACCATTCACTATCTTCCTCCTCAGTATTCAAAGCCCAAACACACCTTCTAAGTGAAGCAATATGTTACTTCTTTCATTTTAGTCAACTGTATTCATTGTTCTTTTACATTAGTGAAGCCAATACAGACTGAATGATCACCTTGTAGAACATGAGGTAGGTCGGATAGCTCAGACCGTTAAAGCGTGATGTTAATAAGTTCAAGGTTGTGGGTTCAATCTCCACTCTGACCACATGCATCGTTGGGATTTGGGGCGGGATGGTGATTCAGTGGTTAGTACTGCCTCACAGTGGTAGGGACCTGGGGGTTTGATCCCTGCCTTGGGTGACTGTGTGGAGTTTGCACATTCTCCCTGTGTCTGCGTGGGTTTCCTTTGGGTACACTGGTTTCCTCTCACAATCCAACAATGTGCAGGTTAGGTGAATTGGCCAAGCTAAATTACCCATAGTGTTCAGGGATGTGTCGGCTAGGTGCAATGTCAGGGGCAAATGTAGAGTAATAGGGGAATGGGTCTGGGTGGGATACTCTTTGGAGGGTCAGTGTGAACTTATTAGGCCGAAGGGCCTGTCTCCATACCATAGGGATTCTATTCTATGATTCTCAATTGAACCTCAGATCTGTTCATTGGAATGACCCCGACCATGCTTCTTATTTCAATAAACCCCTTGCTCCAATGGTTACATTTCCATACTGGGCCTGCTATAGTGAACCAATGAAGCTCAATGCAGGCTGGAGGAACAACGCTTCATTTTCTAACTGGGCACTTTACAGTATTTACGACTCCACGTTGAATTCCACAACTTCAGATAATGATCTCAATTCTCTATTTTTCTTACACTTCATATTCCACCCCCTAGCCATGTCTTGTTTGTGCCTTATTGACAATGCGCTCAGCAGAGTTGACCCATTTTCTCATTTTTATGTCTTCATTTACTCCCATATAAATCATAGCTTTTTCTCATCACTGCCTTCGTTTTGCGCTGTGTATCCCTGCCATCTGTTCTACTTTCTCCCCCTCCCTCTCTATCAATAGCATAAAAACACAACTTTCCAGCTCCTTTCTGTTGTGAAGATCAGTTAATGGATTCAAACCATTGACTTGTTTTCTCTTTCCACAGATGTTGCCAGGCCTGCTGAGTTTTTCCAGTGCTTCTTATTTTTTATTTTAGATTTCCAACATCTGCTGTATTTTGCTTTTATTTATTTATATAGATTTTCATATCTTAATTAATAATGCTCCTGTGAAGCTTTTTGGGATGCCTTACTATGTTAAGAGGTGATGTACAATGTAAACTGTTATTGTTGGAGATTGTGATGCTGGAAAAGCACGGCAGGTCAGGCAGCATCTGAAGAGCGGGAGAAAGGACATTTCGGGAATAAGCCCTTTATCAGGAATGAGATCTGCCATGCCTGCTGTGCTTTTCCAGAATCACACTCTAAACTCCAATTTCCAGTATCTGCAGTCATCATTTTTTCCTTATTGTCAGAGCCCACATTCTAGTTAACATAAATCCAAACTACACTATTGCCCACAATTTGATAACACATTTTCCCTAAATTTGAAACATTGGGCACAATTGATATAGAAGGATCAGTTCTGTGAAGGTGAAACAAGAACTGCGTGTGTTAGATTAGGTCACGGTTCTTTGTTGAAACAGAGTACAGGCACCTTTATTGTGCTTTTGACTTACTCAATGATGACTTGGCAGCACTAAATGTGGCCAATGTATACAAAATGTTCCATTCCTTTCTGCAACATCAACATCCCTCATTCTGGCTCCAAATGACAATAGCCAAAAATATATAAGAAGTTATAAAATTGTTTGGAAGCAATGCCAGTTATTTAAGTGAATTCATTTACACCAGCATTCAGTTCCCTTTTAGAACAACATTTTTTTGGAAAGCAAAAATACATTTGAAGACTCTGCAAAAATAAACTTACCTATCACAGCACCATGAGTAAAAACAATAATATCAATTAACTAACAGGTCTAAATAATCAGTGTATTTCTTAAAAGTTATTTGAATAGTTGTTTTGGGAAATTTGAATTACATAAGAAAATCCCTGTGTTTGACATTTTCATTTCCTCTCCTTTTCAAATGTTCCTCATTACAGCCTATGAATGTAAAAGAGACATTTTCCTGTTTCAATTTCAGAGGAAGTTCAGTATTCAAAAAGTTACAAGTCTGCAGTTATGTTAACAATTACTTTATTGAGTCATCAGGGTTTTCACTATGAATACAATTCAGCCAAACACATCAGAAGAGCATTTTGGCTCATCTAGATTTCGAAACAATGTAGTGCTTGTTTGCACGATAGCAAACCCATTCCATGGAGATCACAGCTCAGAGACTCATTGTAGCAGTGTTGTAGCTCTGACTCTCAGTTTAATCCAGCTTCATGTTGGGAGTACAGAATGAATCAATTCATCATATAATAATTATAACACCCAGGACTTCATGTTTACCTCTTCAGCAACGGTCTTATTTGTCTCTGACCAATTAACTGCACTTTCCTGCAATGGATCAAAAGATCCAGTGGCATTGATGAGAACTTTTAACATACTCATTCTCTACTTTTATGATCCATGTACAAAGATCTAGTGTATGGCAGATTAAATCTATCCATAACAGAAAAAAAAGTCACAATTTCTGATCCATGCAACTAAAGAAACCTATTAAACAGATTATTTTTTCATATGCCTTTATTGGACAGGAAATGCACAACAGAATCAGAAACTTGTTTGCATAAAAGTCATTAATAATTGTATTCATATTGTTCAAGGATTGAAATCTTATGTCCTTGGTTTTCTGAAACACACGCCAGGGGAATTCCACACACAAAAAAAATCAGAGCTGCAATTTAATTCAATTTATTGTTCAAGGTACTCCAGGCATAAACTTGGACTGTTGACCCAGGTGGATATTTAATTATGCATAAAAGTTATTGATGCTATTCTGTCCCAATTGGAAATTTGCTGCAGGTACAATTGTTATGTATTTCCAAAACAAAATAAAGAATTACATCAGCAATATCATTATCCACATCATTACAGAGCAGTGCCAAAAATCACAGCCAAATAGAATAAAGGGAGATGGGAAAATAGAGTTTAACAATCTTCATGGTCCTTAATCCAGCACAGATAATACCAATAGATGTAAAATATGGTCATGTCCTCCCAGTATGAGATAGGCCTGCCACATATCAAGCTTTGTGATGTCTGGAGATGTGAAATGATGAAAAACTGGTCATGTTTAACTAATTTACTAGAATTCTTTGAGGACATTATGAGTGCGATGTCAATGAGGACAACATGTGATGTACCTAGATTTCGAAAGGGGGTTCAACAAAGTGCCGCACAAAAGGTTGCTGCATAAAATAAAGGTGCATGGCCTTATAGGCAATGTATTACCATGGATAGAAGGTTTGATTTCCTCTCTGCCTCAACTCCACTTTCCTTCATAACACTTCAACCCTATATTAATTGAAAATCCTTAAATCTACTCAGTGTCCTGGTATCCACTGCACTCTCCATGATTGAATTCCACAGATCCACCACCCTTTGAGTGAACTAATTTCTTCTCATCTGTGTTTTAAATTTTACCACCCGTTATCCTAAAATTATATCCTGATTTTAGATTGCCCTACAAGGAAAAACATCATCTCTACATCTACTTTGTCAATCCCCTTTAGCAAGTTATATAGCTCAGTTCAGCAGAAGGCAAATACAACCTTGTCTTTTATTTCAATAAGAATGCATAAAAATAGGGAGAAAACAAAAACAAAACTGCAGGTACTGGAAATCCGAAACAAAGACTGAAATTGCTTGAAAAACTCACAGGTTTGACAGCATCTGTGGAGAAAAAGCAAAATTAACATTTTGGGTCCTGTGATCCTTCTTCAAAATGCATAAAAATAGGTATGGCTCGACTAAAGTGTACAAGGCACTGGTAAAACTACTTGACAAAAAAACCGAAAGAACGGCAGATTCTGGAAATCTGAAACAAAAATTGAAATTGCTGGAAAATCTCAGCAGATGTGCCAGCATCTGTGGAGAGAGAACTTGCAGGTAGTGGTGCTCCCATGTATCTGCTGCCCATGTCATTCTAGAAGGATGTAGTCATGTGTTTGAAACCAGTGATGTTTTACAAGGATCAGATCTGTTGTTTGTAATGTTTGTAATATTTGTAAATGATTTGGATGAAAATGTATGTGGTTGATTTGTAAGTTTGCAGATGACAAGAAAATTGATTGAGTTGTGAAAAATGAGGAAGGTTGCCAAAGGATACAGCACAACATAGATCAGTTAGAAAGGTGAGTGGAGAAATGGCAGGTAGAGTTTAATCTGGACAAGTATGAGGTGATGCATTTTGGGAGGTCAAATGCAAGTGGAAAGTATACAGCAAATGTCAGGATCCTTAGGAACATTGATATACTGAGGGATCTTGGGGTGCAAGTGCACAGCTCCCTGAAAGGGGCAACACAAGTGGCTAACTAGGAGAAGAACATTATTTACAGAATTATGGTTCAAATACAGGAAAAAGGGGCTAGTTTAGTTTGGGAAACCTGGTCGGCATAGACAAGATGGACGAGTGAGTATATTTCCATGCTATATGACTTAATGCTTTTTTTTGCTTTCTTGAACAGAAAGCTAATGGTGAGGATAAATAGGTATTTTTCTGGTTGGTGATAAGTAGCCAGCGGTGTACTTCAGGAATTAGTGTTGGGATCACCATTTTTTTAGAATTAACCTAGATCATTTTAAGGACCAAAAGTAGTGTCTCAAAGTTCACAGATGACGCTAAAATGAGTGGTAGAACAAAATGCAGAGGATACTCAATGTTCACAGAGAGTTACAGATCAGTTAAGTGAGAAGGCAAAGGTCTGGCAGATGGAATACAGTGATGCCAAATGCAAGGCCATCTATTTTGGTTGGAATAACTGGACTATTATCTAAATGGTGAAAAATTGCAGCGTGCTGCTGTGCAGAGACACCTGGGTGTCCTTGTGCATGAATCACAAAAAGTTGGTTTGCATGAGAGCAGGTAATTAAGAAGGCAAAATGGAATATTGACCGTCCACCTAACCTGCACATCTTTGGATTATCACAGGAAACCCACACAGACATTGGGAGAATGGGCAAAATCCACACACACAGTTGCCTGAGGTGGAATTGAATCCAGGTTCCTGCCACTGTGAGGCACCAATGTGATCTACTACCCCTCACTTCAATAGACTGTGATGATCTGAAAGAACTGGAAAGAGGGTGGGGAATCTGATAGTATTTATGAAGGTAGACACAGAGTGTGGTAGGATTTGGAGTGGGATGTGGTATGAATGCACTAATGTGGGAAAATTCAGTAATACAAGTTGACAGAAATGAATACACTAGGTAAAACAATGACTGCAGATGCTGGAAACCAGATTCTGGATCAGTGTTGCTGGAAGAGCACAGCAGTTCAGGCAGCATCCAACGAGCAGTGAAATCGACGTTTCAGGCAAAAGCCCTTCATCAGGAATAAAGGCAGAGAGCCTGAAGCGTGGGGAGATAAGCTAGAGGGGGGTGGGGTGGGGAGAGAGTAGCATAGAGTACAATGGGTGAGGGGGGAGGAGACAGCTGCAAATGTGTTGCTGGTCAAAGCACAGCAGGTTAGGCAGCATCTCAGGAATAGAGAATTCGACGTTTCGAGCATAAGCCCTTCATCAGGAATAAGAGAGAGAGAGCCAAGCCGGCTGAGATAAAAGGTAGGGAGGAGGGACTAGGGGGAGGGGCGATGGAGGTGGGATAGGTGGAAGGAGGTCAAGGTGAGGGTGATAGGCCGGAGTGGGGTGGGGGCGGAGAGGTCAGGAAGAGGATTGCAGGTTAGGAGGGCGGTGCTGAGTTGAGGGAACCGACTGAGACACGGTGGGGGGAGGGGAAATGAGGAAGCTGGAGAAATCTGAATTCATACCTTGTGGTTGGAGGGTTCCCAGGCGGAAGATGAGGCGCTCCTCCTCCAGCCGTCGTGTAGTTGTGTTCTGCCGGTGGAGGAGTCCAAGGACCTGCATGTCCTCGGTGGAGTGGGAGGGGGAGTTAAAGTGTTGAGCCACGGGGTGATTGGGTTGGTTGGTTCGGGCGGCCCAGAGGTGTTCTCTGAAGCGTTCCGCAAGTAAGCGGCCTGTCTCACCAATATAGAGGAGGCCACATCGGGTGCAGCGGATGCAATAGATGATGTGTGTGGAGGTACAGGTGAACTTGTGGCGGATATGGAAGGATCCCTTGGGGCCTTGGAGGGAAGTGAGTGTGGAGGTGTGGGCGCAAGTTTTACATTTCCTGCGGTTGCAGGGGAAGGTGCCGGGGGTGGAGGTTGGGTTGGTGGGGGGTGTGGATCTGACAAGGGAGTCACGAAGGGAGTGGTCCTTGCGGAACGCTGATAGGGGAGGGGAGGGAAATATATCCTTGGTGGTGGGGTCCGTTTGGAGGTGGCGGAAATGGCGGCGGATAATACGTTGTATGCGCAGGTTGGTGGGGTGGTAGGTGAGAACCAGTGGGGTTCTGTCTTGGTGGCGGTTGGAGGAGCGGGGCTCAAGGGCGGAGGAGCGGGAAGTGGAGGAGATGCGGTGGAGGGCATCGTCGATCACGTCTGGGGGGAATCTGCGGTCCTTGAAGAAGGAGGCCATCTGGGTTGTGCGGTGTTGGAATTTGTCCTCCTGGGAGCAGATGCGGCGGAGACGAAGGAATTGGGAATATGGGATGGCGTTTTTACAGGGGGCAGGGTGGGAGGAGGTGTAGTCCAGGTAGCTGTGGGAGTCAGTCGGTTTATAATAGATGTCTGTGTTGAGTCGGTCGCCCGAGATAGAAATGGAAAGGTCTAGGAAGGGGAGGGAGGAGTCTGAGACAGTCCAGGTGAATTTCAGGTCGGGATGGAAGGTGTTAGTAAAGTTGATGAACTGTTCAACCTCCTCGTGGGAGCACGAGGCAGCGCCGATACAGTCATCGATGTAGCGGAGGAAAAGGTGGGGGGTGGTGCCAGTGTAGTTGCGGAAGATGGACTGTTCCACATATCCTACGAAGAGGCAGGCATAGCTGGGGCCCATGCGGGTGCCCATGGCAACTCCTTTAGTTTGGAGGAAGTGGGAGGATTGAAAAGAGAAGTTATTCAGGGTGAGGACCAGTTCAGTCAGTCGAAGGAGGGTGTCAGTGGAAGGGTACTGGTTAGTGCGGCGGGAAAGGAAGAAGCGGAGGGCTTTGAGTCCTTCGTGATGGGGGATGGAGGTGTACAGGGACTGGATGTCCATAGTGAAAATAAGGCGTTGGGGACCGGGGAAGCGAAAATCCTGGAGGAGGTGGAGGGCGTGGGTGGTGTCCCGAACGTAGGTGGGGAGTTCTTGGACTAAAGGGGACAGGACCGTGTCGAGGTATTGGGAGATGAGTTCGGTGGGGCAGGAGCAGGCTGAGACAATGGGTCGGCCGGGGCAGGCAGGTTTGTGGATTTTGGGCAGGAGGTAGAAACGGGCGGTGCGGGGTTGTGGGACTATGAGGTTGGAGGCGGTGGATGGGAGATCCCCTGAGGTGATGAGGTCCTGGATGGTCTGGGAGATGATGGTTTGGTGGTGGGAGGTGGGGTCGTGGTCAAGGGGGCGATAAGAGGAGGCGTCCGCGAGCTGGCGTTTGGCTTCAGCGGTGTACAGGTCAGTGCGCCAAACTACCACCGCGCCTCCCTTGTCTGCGGGTTTGATGGTGAGGTTGGGATTGGAGCGGAGGAAGGTGATAGGTCAGGGAGGAGAGGGTGGAGTGGAAAAGAAGATAGGCAGGTTGGACCAGTCCGGACAAGTCATGGTGACAGTGCTGAGCTGGAAGTCTGAAACTAGGATGAGGTGGGGGAAGGGGAAATGAGGAAGCTGTTGAAGTCCATATTGATGCCCTGGGGTTGAAGTGTTCCGAGGCAGAAGATGAGGCGTTCTTCCTCCAGGCGTCTGGTGGTGAGGGAGCGGCGGTGAAGGAGGCCCAGGACCTCCATGTCCTCGGCAGAGTGGGAGGGGGAGTTGAAATGGGCGGTGGGCGGTGTGGTTGATTGGTGCGGGTATCTCGGAGATGTTCCCTAAAGCGCTCTGCTAGGAAGTGCCTAGTCTCTCCAATGTAGAGGAGACCGCATCGGGAGTAACGGATACAATAAATGATATTAGTGGATGTGCAGGTAAAACTTTGATGGATGTGGAAGGCTCCTTTAGGGCCTTGGATAGAGGTGAGGGAGGAGATGTGGGCACTGGTTTTACAGTTCCTGTGGTGGCAGGGGAAAGTGCCAGGATGGGAGGGTGTGTTGTAGGGGGGCATGGACCTGATCAGGTAGTCATGGAGGGAATGGTCTTTGCGGAAGGTGGAAAGGGGTGGGGAGGGAAATATATCCCTGGTGGTGGGGTCTTTTTGGAGGTGGCGGAAATGCCAATGCAATGATGACTGCATTGGCGCCACCTTGTGCTCCCACGAGGAGGTTGAGCAATTCATCAACTTCTCCAACACATTCCACCCTGACCTTAAATTTACCTGGACCATCTCTGACACCTCCCTCCCCTTCCTGGACCTCTCCATCTCCATTAATGATGACTGACCGACTTGACACTGCCATTTTTTACAAACCCACCGACTCACACAGATACCTGGATTACACCTCTTCCCACCCTATCTCTTGCAAAAATGCCATCCCGTATTCCCAATTCCTCCACCTCCGCCGTATCTGCTCCCAGGAGGACCAGTTCCACCATAGAACACACCAGATGGCCTCCTTCTTTAGGGACTGCAATTTCCTTTCCCACGTGGTTAAAGATGCCCTCCAACGCATCTCGTCCACATCCCGCACCTCCGCCCTCAGACCACATCCCTCCAACCGTAACAAGGACAGAACGCCCCTGGTGCTCACCTTCCACCCTACCAACCTTCGCATAAACCAAATCATCCGCCGACATTTCCGCTACCTCCACAAAGACCCCACCACCAGGGATATATTTCCCTCCCCACCCCTTTCCGCCTTCCGCAAAGACCGTTCCCTCCGTGACTACCTGGTCAGGTCCATGCCCCCCTACAACACACCCTCCCATCCTGGCACTTTCCCCTGCCACCGCAGGAACTGTAAAACCAGTGCCCACACCTCCTCCCTCACCTCTATCCAAGGCCCTAAAGGAGCCTTCCACATCCATCAAAGTTTTACCTGCACATCCACTAATATCATTTATTGTATCCATTGCTCCCGATGCGGTCTCCTCTACATTGGGGAGACTAGGCACCTCCTAGCAGAGCGCTTTAGGGAACATCTCCGAGATACCCGCACCAATCAACCACACCGCCCAGTGGCCCAACATTTCAACTCCCCCTCCCACTCTGCCGCCTTCACCGCCGCTCCCTCACCACCAGACGCCTGGAGGAAGAACGCCTCCCGGGGGAACTTTATCAAACGCCTTACTGAAGTCCATATAGATCACATCTACTGCTCTGCCTTCATCAATCTTCTTTGTTACTTCTTCAAAAAACTCAATCAAGTTTGTGAGACATGATTTCCCACGTACAAAGCCATGTTGACTATCCCTAATCAGTCCTTGCCTTTTCAAATACATGTACATCCTGTCCCTCAGGATTCCCTCCAACAACTTGCCCACCACCGAGGTCAGGCTCACTGGTCTATAGTTCCCTGGCTTGTCCTTACCACCCTTCTTAAACAGAGGCACCACGTTTGCCAACCTCCAGTTTTCTGACATCTCACCTGTGACTATCGATGATACAAGTATGTCAGCAAGGAGCCCAGCAATCACTTCACTAGCTTCCTACAGAGTTCTAGGGTACACCTGAGCAGGTCCTGGGGAGTTATCCACCTTTACCCGTTTCAAGACATCCAGCACCTGCTCCTCTGCAATCTGGACATTTTGCAAGATGTCACCATCTATTTCCCTACAGTCTATATCTTCCATATCCTTTTCCACAGTAAATACTGATGCAAAATTTTCATTTAGTATCTCCCCTATTTTCTGTGGCTCCACACAAAGGCCACCTTGCTGATGTTTGAGGGGCCCTATTCTCTCCCTAGTTACCTTTTTGTCCTTAATATATTTGTCCTTAGGAAAACCTTTGGATTTTCCTTAATTCTATTTGCCAAAGCTATCTCATGTCCCCTTTTTGCCCTCCTGATTTCCCTCTTAAGTATACTCCTACTTCCTTTGTACTCTTCTAAGGATTCACTCGATCTATCCTGTCTATACCTGACAGATGCTTCCTTCTTTTGCTTAACTAAACTCTCAATTTCTTTAGTCATCCAGCATTCCCTATACCTACCAGCCTTTCCTTTCACCCTGACAGGAATATACTTTCTCTGGATTCTCGTTATCTCATTTCTGAAGCTTCCCATTTTCCAGCCATCCCTTTACCTGCGAACATTTGCCTCCAATCAGCTTTTGTAGGTTCTTTCCTAATACCGTAAAAATTGCCCTTTCACCAATTTAGAACGTCAACTTTTAGATCTGGTCTATCCTTTTCCATCACAATTTTAAAACAAATAGAATTATGGTTGCTGGCACCAAAGTGCTCCCCCACTGACACCTCAATCACCTGCCCTGCCTTATTTCCCAAGTGTAGGTCAAGTTTCTCTAGTAGGTACATCCATATACTGAATCTCAACTGTACCACTTTCAAACTGATCTCTTTCCTCACTATCTCCCTGGGTCCCACCCCCACCCCCCCCTCCCTCCTCCTCCTCCCCCACCCCCCCATCTTACTAGTTTAAATCCTCCCAAGCAGTTCTAGCAAATTCCCTGACAGTATAGTAGTCCCCTTCCAGTTTAGGTGCAATCCGTCCTTCTTGTACAGGTCACTTCTTCCCCAAAAGAGATTCGAATGATCCAAAAATGTGAATCCTTTTCCCATACACCAGCTGCTCAGTCATACATTCATCTGCTCTATCCTCCTATTCCTGCCCTCACTAGCCCGTAGCACTGGGAGTAATCCAGATATTACTACCCTTGAGGACTCCTTTTTAAATTTCTGCCTAACTCTCTAATCTCTCTTCAGAATCTCAACCTTTTCCCTTCCTATATCGTTGGTTCCAATGTAGACAATGACCTCTTGCTGGCCCCTCTCCCCGGTGAGAAAATTCTGCACCCTCTCTGAGACATCCTTGATCCTGGCACCAGGGAAACAACACACTATTCTGATTTTTCTCTGCTGGCCACAGAAACATCTGTCTGTACTTCTGACTACAGAATGCCCTAACACAATTGATCTCTTGGAAGCCAACATACCCCTCATTGCATTAGAACCAGACTCAATGTCAGAAACTTGGCTGTTCGTGCTACATTCCCCTAAGAATCCATCACCCCCTACATTTTCCAAAACAGAATACCTGATTGAAATGGGTATATCCACAAAAGACTCCTGTCCTAGGTGCCTTCCTCTCTTACCCTTCCTGGAGTTAACCCATCTCTGTGACTGTATCTGAGACCTCCCCACTTCCTATAACTACCATCCATCTCATACTGTTGCTGTTGCAAATTCCTCTTCGCTTCTGTCTACATCTCCAACCGATCCACTTGATCTGATAAGATTCACATTCAACAGCATTTATGGCAGATATAATCCGCAGTAACCCTTAAACTCTCTTTAAACTCCCACATCTGACAAGAAGTACATATCACTGCAAAGGCCATTTTTGCTCCTTCACGATCTACAGACCCAGAAAATAACACCGTCGTATTCCTCTACAAACACTGCACCAGATTAAATTAATATGGCTCATATTTTAAGTTTAATCAAGAGACTTATCTCCAAAAGCATATAATCAAGAAAGAACCCGCTGTACTCACTAATACAGCCTTTCTCTTGGAAAGACTTAAAACAAAAATTAACTTATCTGATTCTGTGCTGTGAACTTCACCCAAACCGGTTCCTCCAGGATGAGTTGTGAAATTCACTGTTTGTTAATTTTCCCAGATGCATTCCGCTGTCCAGCGACACATGAATATCTCTCTCTCTCTCTCTCTCTCTCCTGCACTGTCCTCACCATGTGCTTCCTTTGGCTTTTCTTCTCCCTTTTAAAACTGCTGTTGTTTTGACTTTTTTTCTCCAAAACAATGTAACAGCTTATAAAACAGTAGTTGCTGCTCCTGAAATTCGAGGAAATCACCTCCAGCACCTAAAATACCTCAAAAAAAAGGAGCAGCTCTTACAGACAGAAATTTTTCCCATCCTCCATCTTGGATTACCCAGAATCCTCTGCTCACCGGATCTGCTCAGCTGAGGAGGAACGTGACGGACACCTGGAAATACTCAAGGATGCCCTCACAAGAATGGGGTACGATGCTCAACTCATCAACCGCCAGTTCTGACGTGCCACAGCAAGGAACCGTAATGACCTCCTCAGGAGACAGACACGTGTTGCAACTGACAGGGTACCCTTCGTTGTGCAGTATTTCCCAGGGGCTGAAAAATTATGCCATGTTCTTCGTGATCTGCAACACATTATCAATGAGGATGAGCACCTTACCAAGACCTTCCCCACACCTCCACTACTTGCCTTTAAACAACTGCCAAACCTCAAACAGATCATTGTTTGTAGCAAACTGCCCGGCTCTCAGGACAACTCCATACAACCCTGTCACGGCAGGCACTGCAAGATATGTCAGATTGTGGACATAGATACCACTATTACACGTGGGAACACCTCCCACCTTGTACCTGGCACGTATTCATGTGACTCAGCCAACGTTGTCTATCTTATACGTTGCAGGCAAGGATGCCCGGAGGCATGGTACATTGGGGAAACCGAGCAAAAGCTATGACAACGGATGAATGGGCACCACACAACAATCAACAGACAGGAGGGTTCCCTCCCAGTTGGGGAACACTTGAGTGGTCCAGGACATTCAGCCTCAGACCTTCGGGTGACCATCCTCCAAGGTGGACTTCGGGACAGGCAGCAGAGGAAAGTGGCCGAGCAGAGGCTGATAGCTAAGTTCGGTCCCCATAGGGAGGGCCTCAACCAGGACCTTGGGTTCATGTCACATTACAGGTCATCACCATTGCACTACCCACACACACACACACACACACACACAGATATTCCTACACAGACACACTGTCACATACACACGGACACAGGTACACACAGACGCGCACACAGACACCCACATACACCCTTATAGACACCACACTCCCACGCTCATACATGCACCCCCTCGCAGACGTAAGACACTCTGCACCCACCACACACACACACTTTCTCACACTCAAAACCCCTACCCAAGACAGACAGACAGACACACACAGACAGACAAAGACCCACATGCACACATATATTTTGTGTGGTGAATTTTATTGCAGAGTTACATTGCACTTGTCTCAAAAATTGCATATATTCATGTAGAACTCTGAGCTCAAAAACTGCATGAATTTATGTAAAACTCTGTTATCTCACTTATTAGATTAGAATCAATCTAAACATCAGGTCATAGACAGAGAACACAGGGGGCCAACACCTTCAACATATTGTCTAGCTATCACCATTGTTAACAGCTAACCCGAGAATGCAACTTTAGAAAGAAGGGTTTTGTGATTTACACATGAAAGAAGTGAAACTATCACTGTGTTCTAACAAATGAAAGGCTTAACAGACAATCAATTTTTCAATGTATAATTTCAGTTACATCACACTGCAAATTTTTGCTATAAATTCTGTGTTACGATTGAGCCTCCACAACCACCTGATGAAGGAACGTCGCTCCGAAAACTAGTGTGCTTCCAATTCAACCTGTTGGACTATAACCTGGTGTTGTGTGATTTTTAACTTTGTACACCCCAGTCCAACACCGGCATCTCCAAATCATAAGATAGTGCAATGTCTCTGGAAACACTCTGGAGTATTTTCAGAGGTTTCAGTAAGTTTTTCAATTTTCAACGAATGTTACTGCATCTTCATTTGGAAGGGCAGAAGATTTGTGAACTGCCCACATGCCTTTGGGTCTGCAGTGCAAGAGGGAGATAAAGCACAGTCTGTGGAGACTAAGCCCTGTATGATGCTCTCTGTCAAGTCTGAAAAATGAAATTTTTTTAGAGAGTGCACTGGGTATGCAGTGATGAGTGTTGAAAATAGTTGTGGAGAGTTATAAAGTTTGAGGGCCTGTTTTATTCCACCCCCTCCCCCAACACCCACCACTGAATGTGGAGTGGATGGGGATATGAAACATCGAAGGTCTTTGACAGGAGGTTACCTGGCAGGTCAACTTCTTGGGGACTGGAGACCACCTTTATCAAAGTCCTCTGAAGCAGGACTCATCTGCGATCTAACCCTCCCAAGAACTGGTCCACATACCATGCTTTTCCTCCTAATGTGATATTGCCAAATGTGTGTGCTGCCTATCCCCAACTCCATGAACATAGGAAAATCACAAATCATGAACTATATGCTCAAAAATTGGTATACACCAAGTTTTAGCTCAATATATTTTAGATATTATATGAAATTACTTAGATATGAAGAAGGCAGATAGAATACTAAAGTAAACAATTTACCTTTTAAACAAATTCAGTCAAATTTACTCTGGAACACAGGACATTATTCCATCATATAAACAACTGAGATTTTAAGGGAAAAGAATAAAAAGTTACTTGCATTTTAAAAATATTTCATTAAATGATAGGTTAATGATCTATCTAGTAATTGATTTAGTAAGTTTCTGTTTTATGGTGCTGAGGAAGAGGCAATATTGTATAGGTTGTCAAGGGGATCATGAAAATAACATTAATAAAACTGCAGCTCCCAGACTATTGTTAACATTGCCACTGAAGAGCTCCCTGTAATTATTATCCTTTGTCTTACCGCTGGGATACTTGGTATATAATTTCAGCATACCAGAAATATGCTCCTGTCTTTAAACTTTTTTTTTGTTTTCTTATGTGCTAAATTATAATGCATTATGTATGAAAGAGAATAATAGGTTTCTAAAGTACTTCAAAAAGTGCTTCAGAAGTCTGCTTTTGAGTAGCAACAGTTATTGATTAATTGATTTATTGTTGTCACATGTACTGAGATACAGTGAAAAGTGTTGTTTTGCAAGCTGTGCATAGATAGTACTTTACAAAGTTCTTCAGGGTAGTGGAACAGAGTGCAGAATACAGTGTTACAGGTGCAGAGAGGTGCAGAAAGAGAGAGATCAGAATTAGCGTTTGATAGGTCTGTTCAAAAGTCTGATAACAGCAGGGAAGGAGGTGTTCTTGAATCTGTTTGTGTATTCAAACTTTTTTATACCTTTTGCTTAACAGAAAAGGGTGGAAGATAGCACAGAATTATGCATCACAGAAAGAGGGTATTTATCCATCATTTCTATGGAACAGCTACCTACTTATTCTGGATCTCTGGTGTTCATAAAAACTCAGGAAGAAGTCATTGAGCACCTTAGGCTTGTTCCACCATTCAATTTACCTGGACCGTCTCAGACTCCTCCCTCTCCTTCCTAGACCTCTCCATTTCTATCTCGGGCGACCAAATCAACACGGACATTTGCTATAGACCGACCGACTCCCACAGCTACCTGGACTACGCCTCCTCCCACGCTGCCCCCTGTAAAAACGCCATCCCATATTCCCAATTCCTTCGTCTCCGCCGCATTTGCTCCCAGGAGGACCAGTTCCAATACCGAACAATCCAGATGGCCTCCTTCTTCAAAGACCGCAATTTCCCTCCAGACGTGATTGACGATGCTCTCCACCACATCTCCTCCACTTTCCGCTCCCCCACCCTTGAGCCCCACCCCTCCAACCACCACCAGGACAGAACCCCACTGGTCCTCACCTACCACCCCACCAACCTCCATATACATCGTATCATCCGTCGTCATTTCCGCTACCTCCAAATGGACCCCATCACCAGAGATATATTTCCCTCCTCTCCCCTATCAGTGTTCTGAAAAGACCACTCCCTCTGTGACTCCTTTGTCAGGTCCACACCCCCCACCAACCCAACCTCCACTCCCGGCACCTTCCCCTGCAACCGAAAGAAATGCAAAACTTGCGCCCACACCTCCTCCCTTACTTCCCTCTAAGGCCCCAAGGGATCCTTCCATATCCACCACAAATTCACCTGCACCTCCACACACATCATTTACTGCATCCGCTGCACCCGATGTGGCCTCCTCTATATTGGAGAGACAGGCCGCCTACTTGCTGAACGTTTCAGAGAACACCTCTGGGACCCCTGGACCAACCAACCCAAACACCCCGCGGCTCAACACTTCAACTCCCCCTCCCACTCCGCCGAGGACATGCAGGTCCTTGGACTCCTCCATTGCCAGACCATAGCAACACGATGCCTGGAGGAAGAGCACCTCATCTTCCGCCTAGGAACCCTCCAACCACAAGGGATGAACTCAGATTTCTCCAGTTTCCTCATTTCCCCTCCCCCCACCTTGTCCCAGTCCCAACCCTCAAACTCAGCACCACCTTCCTAACCTGCAATCTGCTTCCTGACCTCTCCGCCCCCACCCCCACTCCGGCCTATCACCCTCACCTTAACCTCCTTCCACCTATCGCACTTCCAACACCCCTCCCCCAAGTCCCTCCTCCCTACCTTTTATCTTAGTCTGCTTGGCACACTTTCCTCATTCCTGAAAAAGGGCTCATGCCGGAAATGTTGATTCTCCTGCTCCTTGGATGCTGCCTGACCTGCTGTGCTTTTCCAGCAACACATTTTCAGCTCATGTCCCTGACTATGCCTGGATAACAAAAAAACTATCTGTCTCTGATTTAGAAGAAGGACAGGTTAGGAAAAAGTTGACAGAATTAGTCAGACAGACCCTGTTGAGGGTTCCGGGGGTAGAGTGAGGGAAGAGTGTTTGGTGAACATGGGGTGTCTCTTGACATGGGCCAAATGATGTCTGATTTGGAGACTCCCAGGAAAATGTGTGAGTTTGCCATTGTAAAATGCCAGCAACAGTGGTGGGAAGAGACTCCTCGGTGGCACAATTAGCCTCTGATTCAGCGTATCATGGGGTCTCACCTCTGTCCCTCTGATTTTTTTGTACTCAGTGGACCTATCACCCTACATGACTGAACAGCCAGTTGAAAACAAAATAAATAAAAGCTTGAGTTACTCAACAGGTCTGGTATCCTTTATGGACAGAAAGCAGAGTTGGTGTTTGAAGTCTCGTGATCCTTCTTCAGAATAGGTCTGAGGGCGTCACTGTTTTTGAAACGTTAACTTGGATTTTTTTTCCACAGATGCTACCAGTCCTGCCAAATTTCTCATACATTTCTGTTTTTGTTTTATATCTTCAACATCCAGAGTTCTCATTTAGATAAAACAAAATGCTTGCTGGACTTTTTTAAAAATAATAAGCTGCTGTTTGAAATATATGGTAGGTTCATCCTCACAACTCATTCATCCTGGTATACAAAGGCTGATGGAGATACACAAAGATGATGTCCGTTTGCATCCTATTTATGATCTATCTTGCACAACGTAAATTGTCTCAATAGAGTCATAGAGATGTACAAAATGTAAAACAGAACCTTAGGTCAAACTTGTCCATGCTGACCAGATAGCCTAATTTAATGTAGTCTCATTTGCCAGCATTTGGCCCATACCTCTCTAAACTATTCTCTACATATAACCACCCAGATGCCATTTAAATATTGTAGTTGTATTAGCCTCCACTACTTCTCTGATTTATTCCTGATGAAGGGCTTTTGCCCGAAACGTGGATTTCGCTGCTCCTTGGATGCTGCCTGAACTGCTATGCTCTTCCAGCACCACTGATCCAGAATCCACTACTTCTTTGGCAGTCCATTCCATACACACCACGGTATGTATGAAAAAGCTGTCCCTGAAGTCCCTTTTAAATCTTACCCCTTTCACCATAAACCTGTGCCTTCTAGTTTTGCTCTCTCCCCACTCCAGGGAAAAGACTTTGGTTATTCACCCTATCCATCCCCCTCATGACTTTATAAACCTCTGTAAGATCACCCCTCAGCTTCTAATACTCCAAGGAAACTAGCCCCAGCTTATTCAGCCTCTCTCTATAGCTCAAAACCTCCAACCCCAGCAACATTCTTGTAAATCTTTCCTGAACCCTTTAAAGTTTCACAACATCCTTCCAATTGCAGGGAGACCAGATTTGAATGCAATATTCCGAAAGTGACCTAACCAGTATCTTGTGCAACTGCAACATGACCTCTCAACTCCTTTACTCGATGCACTGTCCAATAAAGGAAAACACACCAAATATTTTACTAACCTAGCTACCTGGGACTCCACTTGCAAGGATCTATGAACCTGCACTCCAAGGTCTCTTTGTTCAGCAACACTCCCCAGGATCTTCATATTAAGTGTGTCATTGCTGCCCTGATTTGCCTTTCCAAAATGCAGCATCCCACATTTATCTAAATTAAACTCCATCTGCCACTCTTTGGCCCATTGGCCCAAGGTTCCATTGTACTTTGAGGTAACCTTCTTTGCTGCCCACTACACTTCTAATTTTGGTGTCATCTGCGAACTTACTAACTTATTAATGGTTGGAAATATTGATGCAACCAGTTACCACATGCACAATGGAGGATTCCTTACATTTGAGGTGACCATTGTTACATATCAACAGTGATACTGCGTTGACTTGTGTCCATTTGATATTTTTCAGGGCAATGTCTTGACCAGGGCTGGAAAAGAACATGGAGATGGAGGGAAGGGAACCCATTGGGTGGAAGAATAGGTTTGAGAGATGGGAGATATAGGCTCATAAATCAAAAGGCTAAGGCAGCATTGCAGGGTAAATGTAATGTCACGCAGAATAGGACGGAAAGGAATAGAAGAAACAGTAGAAAAACACAGTGACAAACAGGGACAACAGGGAACAAAAGGTTATGAGGCAACATTAATGGCTCTTTAATGATTGCACTTTAAAATTAAAGAATTCTAATTAACAATTTGAATTAACAAACTAACAGTACATATTGAGGTTAATGGGAATGAAATTAAAAATCACACAACACCAGGTTATAGTCCAACAGGTTTACTTGGAAGCACACTAGCTTTCGGAGCAACGCTCCTTCATCAGGTGATAGTGGAGGGCTCGATCGTAACACACAGAATTTAAAGCATAAATTTACAGTGTGATGTAACTGATATTATACATTGAAAACTTGATTGTCTGTTAAGCCTTTCATCTGTTAGAATACAGTGATAGTTTCACTTCTTTCATGTGTAAATCACAAAACCTTTTTTAAAAAGTTGCATTCTCGGGTTAACAATGGTGATAGCTAGACAATATGTTGAAGGTGTTAGCCCCCTGTGTTCTCTGTCTATGACCTGATGTTTAGATTGATTCTAATCTAAAAAGTGAGGTAACGGAGTTTTACATGAATTCATGCAGTTTTTGTGCTCGGAGTTCTACATGAATGTATGCAGCTTTTGATCAAAGTACAATGTAACTCTGCAAGTACAAATTCACTCCACAAAATGTGTGCATGTGGGTCTTTGTGTGTGTGTGTGTGTGTGTGTGTGTGTGTGTGTGTGTGTGTGTGTCCGTGTGTAATATCTGTGTGTGTGTGTAGTGCAATGGTGGTCACCTGTAATGTGACATGAACCCAAGGTCCTGGTTGAGGCCCTCCCTATGGGTACCGAACTTAGCTATCAGCCTCTGCTCAGCCACTTTTCACTGCTGCCTGTCCCGAAGTCCACCTTGGAGGATGGTCACCCGAAAGTCCGAGGTCAAATGTCAAGTGCCCATTCATCCGTTGTCATAGCCTTTGCTCGGTTTCCCCAATGTACCATGCCTCCGGGCATCCTTGCCTGCAACGTATAATATAGACAACATTGGCTGAGTCACATGAGTATCTGCCATGTACAAGATAATGGTGATATCTATGTCCACACTCTCTGACACGTCTTGTAGCGTCTACCGTGACAGGGCTGTATGGAGTTGTCCTGAGAGCCGGGCAGTTTGCTATGAACAATGATCTGTTTGAGGTTTGGCGGTTGTTTAAAGGCAAGTAGTGGAGGTGGGGGGAAGGTCTTGGTGAGGTGCTCATCCTCATTGATAATGTGTTGCAGGTCATGAAGAACATGGTGTAATTTTTCAGCCCCTGGGAAATACTGAACAATGAAGGGTACCCTGTCAGAATGAAGTTATAGTCATTGGGGTGACAGAGTAACAAGGAGATGAAAGATGGAAACTGAAAATTTAGGGGTATGCGTCCTTCCTAAAGGACAGGGAGGAAGGCAGGGTGGTGGTGTGGCTTTGTTAAAAGTAAAAGATCAAATTAGTGCATTGGCAAGAAATAAATGTTCTTAGATTGGATGACATCGAATCCATATGGGATGAGGTGAGAAATAACAAAAGAAAGAAGACATGTGTAGGAGTAGTTTATAGGCCTCCAAACGATAGTTGTTCTGTAGGACAGAGAATAAATCATGAGATAATGAGGCCATGTTGAAAAAGACAGTCAATTAATCACATGTTCTTTTAAACTTCACGTAGGTTGGGAAAATCAGATAGACAGAGGTGGCTGTAAGGAAGGATTCATAGATTCCTTGTCCCTCTATTCTGGACAGCTTCTGAGAGCTGTTATTATTCCAACCAGGAATCGGGCTGTTTTGAATCTAGTAATGTGTAATGTGACAGATTTAATAATAAATTTACAAGGGAACAGTGATCATTACATGGTAGAATTTAGTCGTCAGTATGAGAGTGAGAAACTTTGATCTGAAACAGCTGTACTAAACACATTTGGGCGGCATGGTGGCTCAGTGGTTAGCACTGCTGCTTCACATTGCCAGGGACCCAGGTTTGGGTGACTATCTGTGTGGAATTTGCACATTTTCCTCATAACTGCATGGGTTTCCTCCAACAATCTAAAGATGTGCAGGTCAGGTGAATTGGCCATTCTAAATTGCCTGTAGTGTTGGGTGCATTAGTCAGAGGGAAATGGGTCTGGGTGGGTTACTCTTCGGAGGGTCGATGTAGGCCGGTTGGGCTGAAGGGCCTGTTTCCACACTGTAGGGAATTTAATCACATATCAGGATAATTACGTGGAAATAAGGGTAGAGTGGACTATGAAAGAAGTTTACCTAAAAATAATAATGGTTACAATTTCAGAATTGTTTTAATGAAAAGTTTATGACTCACAGCAAACATATCTCTCAGTCAGGAAAAATTATTCTAGAAAGAGTATACATCAACCATGGTTAACCAGGAAAGATAAGATCAGGAAAATGTGAGATTATGCACTCTGGCAGGAAGAGTGTTACTTAAAGAGGGAAACACTGTATAAAGCTGCACCACAAAAAGCTAGCAAAATGTTCAGTGAGTGATAGGGAAGGTGAATGGAATGTTGGCTTTTATTTCAAAGGGAGAAATAAAAGTAGAAGAAATAGTACGGAAATAAGGAAGCTTTGCTGAAACTATCCAAAGCACTGTTAGAATACTGTGAAAACTTTTGGTCTCCTATTCTAAGGAAAGATACACTGGCATTGGAAACAGTCTGAAAAAGGTCCACTGGGTTGATCTCGGGTAGTATGAGATTTTCTAAAGATGAGAATTTTAGTAGATTGGGCTTGTACTTGTTGGAGCATAGGAGACTGAGAGGTAACCTTATTGAAACATAAAATATTCTTAGAGGACTTGACAGTGTAAATGTAGTGAGGTTGTTCCCCTGTGGGAGAATCCTGGACCAAAGTCCATCATCTCAGGTTAAGGAATCATCCATGTAAAACAGAAATGAGGAGGAGGTTTTATTTTAATCTCAGAATCAGGTTAATTTGTTAAATTCTTCATGACTGAGGGCTGAGTCGTTAAGGCTGAGATAGACAAGCTTCTAATCAGCAACAAAATCAAGAGATTGGGGAAAAGGCAGGAAAGCAGATTTAAGGATTATCAATAAATCCAAGATCCCACTGAATGGTGCAGCAGACTTGATTGGTTAAATGGCCTATCCTCTTATGTCTTATGGTTTTGTATAAAATGTCATCCACTGACCCTATCCTTTGTATTACTTTGGCCATATCTTCAAGAGTCAATCAGTTCACTGACATAACTTTCCCTTTACAAATTGATGCTGATTCTGTTTAATCAGTTTTAGGTGTTTAATCATCCTTCCAAAATGATAGACTCCAGCAATTTATCCAAGACAAGTCCAGTACAATTGTAACACAATTCCCTGGGAAGGACTCATGCTCAAAACATCAATTCTCTGCTCCTCGCATGCTGCCTGACCAGCTGTGCATTTCTAGCACCAGACTTTTTGACTCTGATCTCCAGCATCTTCAGTCCTCACTTCCTCCTACTTAGTTATAACAGTACTGTACAGTTTAAACATTGACATTTACATGGCAATATGAACACTTGCCTAGATATATCCTGCATACAGAAAGGAGCTCAAATCCAACATGATCAATTACCACCCTATCTGTCGATTCTTGATCATCATCAAAGTAATGGAGGTGTCATCAACAGTGCTACCTAGCAGCACCTGCTCAGCAATAACCTGGTCGGTGGCACCCCGTTTGGTTTCTGCCAGGGTCACTCAGCACCTGACCTCATTACAGCCTTGGTTCAAACATGGACAAAAAAGCTGAATTCCAGAGGTGAGGTGAGAATGATAGCCCTTGATATTAAGGCTGCATTGGACTGAGTAGGGCATCAATGAGCCATAGCAAACTGGAATCGATGGTTTCATAGGGCAAACTCTCTGGTGGTAAGCACACCAGAAGACCATTGTTGTCGGAGATCAGTCATCTCAGCTCCAAGACACCTCTGCGAAAGGTCCTCAGAGTAGTTTCCTAGGCCTAACCATCTTCAGCTGTTTCATCAATAACCTTCCTTCAACCATAAGATCAGAAGTGGGGATGTTTGCTGATGATTGCAAAATGTTCAGCACCATTCACAACTCCTCAGATACTGAAGCAATTCATGTTCAAATGCAACAAGATGTGAACAATATTCAGGCTTGGGCTGACAAGTAACATTTGATCCAGGCTATGAGCATCACATACAAGAGACAATCTAACCACCACTCCCAGACATTCAATATTGCTACCATCACTGAATCCCTCATTATTAACATTCTGGGGGTTACCATTGACCATAAACTCAACTGGACTCACCACATAAATACAGTGGCCGCAAGAGCCGGCCAGGGGCTGGGAATATTGCAGTGAACAATTCACTATCTGCCTCCTCAAAGCCTGTCCAACATTTACAAGGCACAAGTCAGGAGTGTGATGGAATATTCCCCACTTGCCTGGATAGGTGCAGCTCCAACAACACTCAAAAAGCTTGACACTATCCAGGACAAAGCAGCAGTTTGGTTGGCACCACATCCAGAAACAGTCACTCCCTCCATTGGAACAGTAGGAGGCCATTCAGCCACTCAAGGCTGTTCTGCCTTTCAATGAGTTCATGATTGAGCTGTGGCAAAGCTCCATATCCTGGTCTTTGGGCATATCTCTTAATAGGAGAAAGTGAGGACTGCAGATGCTGGAGATCAGAGCTGAAAAATGTGTTGCTGGAAAAGCGCAACAGGTCAGGCAGCATCCAAGGAGCAGGAGAATCGACGTTTCGGGCATAAACCCTTCTTCAGGAATGAGGAATGTGTGCCAAGCAGGCTAAGATAAAAGGTAGGGAGGAGGGACTTGGGGGAGGGGCATTAGGAATGCGATAGGTGGAAGGAGGTTAAGGTGAAGGTGATAGGCCGGGGAGGGGGTGGGGGCAGAGAGGTCGGGAAGAAGGTTGCAGGTCAAGAAGGCGGTGCTGAGTCTGAGGGTTGGGACTGAGTTAAGGTGGGGAGGGGAAATGAGGAAGCTGGAGAAATCTGCATTCATCCCTTGTGGTTGGAGGGTTCCTAGGCGGAAGATGAGGCGCTCTTCCTCCAGGCGTTGTGTTGCTATAGTCTGGCAATGAACATGCAGGTCCTTGGCCTCCTCCATCACCAAACCATGGCAACATGACACCTGGAGGAAGAGCGCCTCATCTTCCGCCTAAGAACCCTCCAACCACAAGGGATGAATGATCAACATATGTTCTGGGATGTGGGGACAATATTGGTATTTGGGGTAATTGTGGACCTGAGAGGAATATGGCTAATTCCTTTCTGCTCCCCATTCAGGAAGCTTTTTTTTAGAAAGCGGCCATGGTTTTGATAGCTATGTTTAGGCTTGGTTATCCTGAAAGCAGCAGTCCTACTGCTGACTGCATTTAAGGCAGCCTTTCAGGATATAATTTGAAATAGCAATGAAGGTATTTGAGTTTACAAAGAGCCCAATGTCCTTGTCAAGCATGGATCTTGCCTTAATGTTTAACCTTTATCAATGGGGCAAGTGAAGGTGACATAATCAACAGTATGCTGCTAAAGACTAATGGCAGAACCATTGGACAAAGGTGGCTGAAAGGGTTAATGCTGCACAGCACTTCATATAAGGTCAGAAAAGAACATTGTTGACCTCAAAAAAGTTTCCATGTAATTGTACTTTCCATCTTATCTTCATTCAAAATATAGCCTTGCATTGTATGTCATTGCAAGTTTGTTGCTGAACCACAAAAGGTCAGTGTGTAGCTCTGGTAATTGTTTTTTTAGTTTCCAAATGTACCAACATGCCCTTATGCCAAGAGTATTCGGTATTGTTGAAGAACAAAACATTTAACAGAGATCTATTGCTCAAGGCAAACAAGTTGTAAATGTGCTCCCTACATGATGTACCCAACATATTAACATAATGCAGCTCCTTCTCTGAGAATCTGGACCATATACATATCTGTTATCTGTACTTCCTTCCCCTAAGATTCTTGATTCTAACATTTATCCTGTAGTTATTTATCATCCTGATTTCAATCCACATCCTCATTATTTTATTAGATTTAGATGAGATTACTTAGTATGGAAACAGGCCCTTTGGCCCAACAAGTCCACACCGATCCTCCGAAGAGCAACCACCCAGACCCTTTCTTCACTGAACACTATGGGCAATTTAGCATGGCCAATTCACCTAACCTGCACATTTTTGAACTGTGGGAGGAAACCAGAGCACCTGGAGGAAACCCACGCAGACACAGGGAGAATATGCAAACTTCACACAGACCGTTGCCTAAGGCGGGAATTGAACTCGGGTCTCTGTAGCTGTGAGGCAGCAGTGCTAACCACAGTGCCACTGTGCCACTGTGCCACCCATAAATCTGTTCTCTACTTAGCTTGATACCTGTCATGGTGAACATGTTAGAAACAATCATTACAGACATTATAGTTGATCACTTAGAGAAGAACAAGGAACTTGAAAAGAGTCATCATGGTCTCGTTGAGGGGAAATCATGTTTAAACATTTATTAGACATTTGGAGGGCTAACATGGAGCAGCAGAAAATGGGAGAGATGCTAAATGAGTATCAGTATTTACTGTGAAAAAGTATATGGAAGATATAGACTGTAAGGAAGTAGATGGTGACATCTTGCAAAATGTCCATATTACAGAGGAGGAAGTGCTGGATGTCTTGAAACAGGTAAAGATGGATAAATCCCCAGGACCTGATCAGGTATACTCTAGAACTCTGTGGGAAGCTAGAGAAATGATTGCTGGGCCTCTTGCTGAGATATTTGTAACATCGATAGTCACAGTTGAGGTGATGGAAGACTGGAGGTTGACTTGGAGCCACTGTTTAAGAAGGGCGGTAAAAACAAGCCAGGGAACTATAGACCAGTGAGCCTGATGTTGGTGGTGGGCAAGTTGTTGGAGGGATTCCTGAGGGACAAGATATACATGTATTTGAAAAGGCAAGGACTGATTAGGGATAGTCAACATGGCTTTGTGCATGGGAAATCATGTCTCACAAACTTGATTGAGTTTTTTTTGAAGAAGTAACAAAGAAGATTGATGAGGGCAGAGCAGTAGATGTGATCTATATGGACTTCAGTAAGGCATTCAACAAGGTTCCCCATGGGAGACTGATTAGCAAGGTTAGATCTCATGGAATAAAGGGAGAAATAGCCATTTGGATATAGAACTGGCTCAAAGGTAGAAGATAGAGGGTGGTGATGGAGGGTTGTTTTTCAGACTGGAGACCTGTGACCAGTGGAGTGCCACAAGGATCAAATGCTGGGTCCTCTACTTTTTGTCATTTACATAAATGATTTTGATGCAAGCATAAGAGGTCAGTTAATAAGTTTGCAGATGACACCAAAATTGGAGGTGCAGTGGACAGCGAAGAAGGTTACCTCAGATTACAACAGGATCTTGACCAGATGGGCCAATGGGCTGAGAAGTGGCAGATGGGGTTTAATTCAGATAACTGTAAGATGCTGCATTTTTGGAAAGCAAATATTAGCAGGACTTACACATTTAATGGTGAGGTCCGAGGGAGTGTAGCTGAACAAAGAGACCTTGGAGTGCAGGTTCATAGCTCATGAAAGTGAAGTCACAGGTAGATAGGATAGTGAAGAAGGCATTTGGTATGCTTTCTTTAATTGGTCAGAGTATTGAGTACAGGAGTTGGGAGGTCATGTTGTGGCTGTACAGGACATTGGTTAGGCCATTGTTGGAATATTGCGTGCAATTCTGGTCTCCTTCCTACTGGAATGATGTTGTGAAACTTGAAAGGGTTCAGAAAAGCTTTACAAGGATGTTGCCAAGGTTGGAGGATTTGAGCTATGGGGAGAGGCTGAACAAGCTGGGGCCGTTTTCCCTGGAGTGTCGGAGGCTGAGGGGTGTCCTTTTAGAGGTTTACAAAATTATGAGGGGCATGGATATGATAAATAGACAAAGTCTTTTCCCTGGGTGGGGGAGTCAAGATCTAGAGGGCATAGGTTTAGGGTGAGAGTGGAAAGATATAAAAGGAACCCAAGGGGCAACCTTTTCACGCAGAGGGTAGTACGCGTATGGAATGAGCTGCCAGAGGAAGTGGTGGAGGCTGGTACAATTGCAACATTTGAGAATCACTTGGATGGGTATATGAATAGGAAGGGTTTAGAGGGATATGGGCTGGACACCGGATCATCAACGCCACACTCACAGGAATCCAATTCACGAGAGAAGAAGAAAAGGACAGCCAACTCCCATTCCTAGACGTGATAGTACAGAAAACACCGAACGGAGAATTCACCACAAGGGTACACAGGAAAGCAACACACACAGACCAAGTCCTAAACTATGAAAGTAACCACCTCAACACACACAAACGAAGCTGCATCAGGACACTATTCAAAAGGGCCACAACACACTGCAGCACACCAGAACTGCAAAAAGAAGAAGAGGAACACCTATACAAGGTATTCGCCAAAAACGGATACCCGCGCAACTTCATCAAAAGATGCCTAAGAGAAAGACCACGGAACGAGGACATGCCACAACCAAAAGGACTAGCCACACTACCATACATCAGGAGCGTTTCAGAACTGACAGCCAGACTACTGCGACCCTTAGGACTCATAACGGCACACAAACCAACAGCCACGCTCAGACAACAACTTACTAGAACGAAGGACCCGATACCCAACATGAGCAAAATTAATGTAGTGTACAAAATACCATGCAAGGACTGCACAAAACACTATATAGGACAGACAGGAAGACAGCTAACAATCCGCATACATGAACATCAACTAGCCACGAAACGACACGACCAGCTATCCCTAGTAGCCACACACGCAGACAACAAGCAACATGAATTTGACTGGGAAAACACTACTATCATAGGGCAAGCCAGACAGAGAACAGCCAGGGAATTCCTAGAGGCATGGCATTCATCCACAAACTCCATCAACAAACACATCGACCTGGACCCAATATACCAACCACTACAGCGGACAGCTGAAACTGACAACTGGAAGCAGCAAGGACAGACCACTATAAATACCGGAAGAAACATCAAAGAAGCGCTTCGCAGGAGGCTCCAAAGCACTGATGATGTCACCTAGCCAGGGGACGAAACGTTTGCAACAAAAACTTCCAGCTCAGCGAACAGAACCACAACAAACTGCTATGTCTCCCACAATACCGTTCCTCTGCATTTTGTATAATAGCCTACTGTGGGGAACCTTATTGAACGCCTTGCTGAAATCCATATACACCATGTCAACTGGTTTACTCTCATCTACCTGTTTGGTCACTTTGTCAAAAAACTCAGTAAGATTCATTAGGCACAACCTCCCCTTCACAAAACCGTGCTGACTGTCCCTGATCAGATTATTCTTTTCGAGATGGTTATAAATCCTATCTCTAATAACCTTTTCCAACACTTTACCAACAACTGAAGTGAGACTCACTGGTCTGTAATTACCAGGGTTATCTCTACTACCCTTTTTGAACAAGGGAACCACATTTGCTATCCTCCCGTCCTCAGGCACTATTCCTGTAGACAATGATGATTTGAAGATCAATGCCAAAGGCTCGGCAATCTCTTCCCTTGCTTCCCAGAGGATCCTAGGATAGATCCCATCCAGCCCAGGGGACTTGTCTATTTTCACACTCTGCAGTATTTCTAATACCTCTTCCTTAGAACATAGAACATAGAACATAGAAGGATACAGCGCAGTACAGGCCCTTCGGCCCTCGATGTTGCGCCGACTGAATCCTACCTAACCTATACTAGCCCAATAACTTCCAAATGCCTATCCAATGCCCGCTTAAATGACCATAAAGAAGGTGAGTTCACCACTGATACGGGCAGGGCATTCCATGAACTCACAACCCGCTATGTGAAGAATCTACCCCTAACATCTGTCCTATACCTACCACCCCTTAATTTAAAGCTATGTCCCCTAGTAACACCTGACTCCATTAGCGGTAAAAGGTTCTTAGTATCTACCCTATCTAAACCCCTAATCATCTTATACACTTCTATCAGATCTCCCCTAAACCTTCTCTTCTCCAATGAGAACAGCCCCAAGTGCCTCAGCCTTTCCTCATAAGATTTTCCTACCATTCCAGGCAACATCCTGGTAAACCTCCTCTGCACTCGTTCTAAAGCTTCCACATCCTTCCTATAGTATGGCGACCAAAACTGCACACAATACTCCAGATGAGGCCTCACCAGAGTCTTATACAACTGCAACATGACCTCAGGACTCCGGAACTCAATTCCTCTGCCAATAAAGCCCAGTACACCATATGCCTTCCTCACAGCACTATTTACCTGGGTGGCAACTTTCAGAGATCTGTGTACATGGACACCAAGATCCCTCTGCTCATCCACACTACCAAGTAGCCTACCATTAGCCCAGTAATCCATCATCTTGTTATTCCTACCAAAGTGAACGACTTCGCACTTAGCTACATTGAATTCCATTTGCCACATTTCCGCCCAGCTCTGCAACTTATCTATATCCCGCTGTAACCTACCACTTCCTTCCTCACTATCCACAACTCCACCGACTTTTGTGTCATCCACAAACTTGCTTACCCAGCTTTCAAGTCCTTCCTCTAGATCATTTATAAAGATAACAAAAAGCAATGGTCCCAAAACAGATCCTTGTGGTACACCGCTAGTAACTGCGCTCCAAGATGAACATAATCCATCAACTACTACCCTCTGTCTCCTTCCAGCCAGCCAATTCCTAATCCAAACCTCTAATGTATCCTCAATGCCATACCTCCGAAGTTTTAGCATTAGCCTACCATGGGGAACCTTATCGAACGCCTTACTAAAATCCATATACACAACATCTACTGCTTTACCCTCATCCACTTCCATAGTCACCTTCTCAAAGAACTCAATAAGGTTTGTGAGGCACGACCTGCCCTTCACAAAACCATGCTGGCTATCCCTGATCACGTTATTCCTACCCAGATGTTCATAAATCTTATCCCTTACCATTCTCTCTAAGACTTTGCCCACCACTGAAGTCAGACTCACTGGCCTATAGTTACTAGGGCTATCCCTACTCCCTTTCTTGAACAATGGGACCACATTCGCTATCCTCCAGTCCTCTGGTACTATTCCCGTTGACAATGACGACATAAAAATCCAGGCCAATGGCTCTGCTATCTCCTCCCTAGCTTCCCATAGGATCCTGGGGTAAATGCCATCAGGCCCAGGAGACTTATCTATATTCATCCTTTCCAATATTCCCAAAACCTCTTCCCTGCATATTTCCAGGGCATCCATTCTAATTATTTGTGATTCCATATTCACATCAGCAACAGTGTCCTGTTCCTGAGTGAATACTGATGAAAAGTACTGATTTAATGTCTCTCCAATCTCCTCCGCCTCCACACACAACTTCCCACTACTATCCTTGACTGGACCGATACCTACCCTAGTCATCCTTTTATTCTTGACATACCTATAGAAAGCCTTTGGGTTTTCCCTAATCCTACCAGCTAAAGACTTTTCATGTCCCCTTCTCGCTTCTCTTAGCTCCCTCTTTAGATCCTTCCTGGCTACCTTATAACTCTCAATCGCCCCTACTGAACCTTCACGCCTCATCTTTACATATGCCGCCTTCTTCCCTTTCACAAGGGACTCCAATTCCTTACTAAACCACGGCTGCCTCACAAGGCCCTTTACACCATGCCTGACTGGTACATACCTATCGAGGACACGCAGTAGCTGAACAATCCCCACATCTCATTAGTGTTCTTCTCTTGAAGCCTGTTTTTCCAATCCACACATCCTAAGTCATGCCTCACTGCATCATAATTTCCCTGCCCCCAGCTATAGCTCTTGCCCTGCGGCGCACGATTATCCCTCTCCATCACTAAAGTAAAAGTCACCGAGTTGTGGTCACTGTCCCCGAAGTGCTCACCTACCTCCAAGTCTAACACCTGGTCTGGTTCATTACCTAGAACCAAATCCAATATAGCCTCCCCTCTTGTGAACCTCAATCTCTTCTAGTCTAGATGCAAGTATCTCTGTATCTTCCTCATCAACATTTTCATTTTCTATAGTGAACATTGTCAAAAAATATTTATTTAGTGCTTCCCCTATCTCCTCTGCCTCCACACACAACTTCCCACTATTATCCTTGATTGGCCCTAATTTAACTCTCATCATTCTTTTATTCCTGACATACCTATGGAAAGCCTTAGGGTTAACCCTGATCCTATCCGCCAACAACTTCTCATGTCTCCTCCTGGCTTTTCTGAGCTCTCTTTTCAGATCTTTCCTGACTTCCTTGTAACCCTCAAGCGCCCTAACTGAGTTTTCACATTTTGTCCTAACATAAGCCTTCTTCTTCTTGACCAGGGATTCCACCTCTTTAGTAAACCATGGCTCACACGTTCTATATCTTCATCCCTGCCTGACAGGTACATACTTACCTAGGACACACAGGACCTTTTCCTTCAATAAGCTCCACATTTTTAATGTGCTCATCCTGTGCAGTTTCTTTCCCCATTCTACGCTTCCTAAGTCTTTCCTAGTTGCATCGTAATTTCCCTTCCCCCAGCTGTAACTCTTGCGCGGTGGAGTACACCTATCCCTTTCCATCACTAAAGTAAACCTGATAGAATTGTGATCGCTGTCTCCAAAGTGCTCGCCTACTTCCAAATTTAACACCTGGCCAGGCTCGTTACCCAGTACTAAATCTAAAGTGGCTTCGCCCCTTGTAAGCCTGTCTACATACTGTGTCAGGAAGCCTTCCTGCACACACTGGACAAAAACTGACCCATCCTGTAGGATATGTGGAGCAGTCCGCCTTCCTCAGCTACACTGGCACCACCCCCCACCTTTTCCTCCGCTACATCGATGACTGTATCGGCGCTGCCCCATGCTCCCTCGAGGAGATTGAACAGTTCATCCACTTTACTAAGACCTTCCACCCTGACTTCAAATTTACCTGGACCATCTCAGAGTCCTCCCTCCCCTTCCTAGACCTCTCCATTTCTATTTCGGGCGACCGATTCAACACGGACATTTACTATAAGCCGAGCGACTCCCACAGCAACCTAGATTACACCTCCTCCCACCCTGCCCACTGTAAAAACACCATCCCATATTCCCAATTCCTTCGCCTCCGCTGCATCTGCTCCCAGGAGGACGAATTCCACTACCGAACAGCCCACATAGCCTCCTTCTTCAAAGACCGCAATTTCCCCCCAGACGTGCTCAACAATGCTCTCCACCGCAAGGCCCCAAGGGATCCTTCCATATCCATCACAGATTCACCTGCACCTCCACACACATCATTTACTGCATCCGCTGCACCCAATGTGGCCTCCTCTACATTGGAGAGGCAGGCTGCTTACTTGCGGAACGTTTCAGAGAACACATCTGGGACACTCGGACCAACCAACCCAACCGCCCCGTTGCTGAACACTTTAACTCCCCCTCCCACTCTGCCAAGGACATGCAGGTCCTTGGCCTCCTCCATCGCTAGACATTGGCAACACAACGCCTGGAGGAAGAGCGCCTCATCTTCCGCTTAGGAACCCGCCAACCACAAGGGATGAATGCAGATTTCTCCAGCTTCCTCATTTCCCCTCCCCCCACGTTATCTCAGTCCCAACCCTCGGACTCAGCACCACCTTCTTGACCTGCAATCTTCTTACCGACCTCTCCGCCCCCACCCCCACTCCGGCCTAAAACCCTCACCTTATCCTCCTTCCACCTATCGCATTTCCAACGCCCCTCCCCCAAGTCCCCCCCCCCAACCTTTTATCTTAGCCTGCTTGGCATACCTTCCTCATTCCTGAAGAAGGGCTTATGCCCGAAACGTCGATTCTCCTGCTCCTTGGATGCTGCCTGACCTGCTGCGCTTTTCCAGTAACACATTTTTCAGCTCTGATCTCCAGCATCTGCAGTCCTCACTTTCTCCCATCTATAGTACTCGTACTGTAGTGATCCCAGTCAATATTTGGATAGTTGAAGGCGCCCATGACAACTACCCTGCCTCTCTCACTCCTATCGAGAATCATCTTTGCTATCCTTTCCTCTACATCTCTGGGACTATTCGGAGGCCTATAGAAAACTCCCAGCATGCTGACTTCTCCTTTCCTGTTTCTAACCTCAGCCCATACTGCCTCAGTTAACGAGTCCCCAAATATCCCTTCTACAACTGTAATATTGTCCTTGATCAACAATGCTACACCTCCCCCTCTTTTACCATCTCCTCTGTTCTTACTGAAACATCTGAATCCCAGAACCTGCAACAGTCATTCCTGTCCCTGTTCTAGCCATGTCTCCGTAATGGCCACAACATCGAAGTCCTAGGTACCAACCCACGCTGCCAGTTCACCCATTTTGTTTCGGATGCTCCTTGCATTGAAGTACACACACTTCAAACCAGGTTCTTGCTTGCCTGTGTCAGATACTTGATTTGGGAACTCCCTACTCTCATCCTCTTCTGTACCTGTCCTACAATTTTGGTTCCCATCCCCCTGCTGTATTAGTTTAAATCCACCTGAATAGCTTTTGCGAATTTCCCACCCAGGATATTCGTACCCCTCTGGTTCAGATGAAGACCATCCTGCTTGGAGAGGTCCCACCTACCCCAGAAAGAGCTCCAATTATCCAAAAACCTGAAACCCTCCCTCCTGCACCATCCCTGTAGCCACGTGTTTAACTCCTTTCTCTCCCTATTCCTCACCTCACTAGCCCGTGGTACGGGCAGCAAACCAGAGAAAACAACTCTGTTTGTCCTAGCTCTAAGCTTCCATCCTCACTCCCTGAATTTCTGCCTCAAGTCCACATCTCTCTTCCGACCTATGTCGTTGGTGCCAATGTGGACCACGACTTGGGGCTGCTCTCCCTCCCCTCAAAGGATCCAAAAAGCATGACCAGAGACATCACGGACCCTGGCACCCGGGAGGCAACACACAAACCGTGAGTCTCTCTCATCCCCACAGAACCTCCTATCTGTCCCCCTAACTATCGAGTCCCCAATGACTACTGCTCTGCTCCTCTTCCCCCTTCCCTTCTAAGCAGCAGATGCCCCACTGCTTTCTCCTGGTAAGTCATCCCCCCAATAGTATCCAAAACTGTATACTTATTGTTGAGGGGAATGGCCACAGGGGATCCCTGCACTGCCTGCCTGTGCCCTTTCTGTCCCCTAACTGTCACCCATCTGTCTTTTTCTTCTATCTGGGGAGTGACTACCTCACCGTAAGTCCTGTCAATAACTCCCTCTGCCTCCCAAATGATCCGAAGTTCATCCAACTCCAGCTCCAGTTCCCTAACGTGGTTTTCGAGGAGCTGGTGTTGGATGCACCTCCCACAGATGTAGTCAGCAGGGACACTAGTGGTGATCCTTACATCCCACATTCTGCAGGTGGAACATTCCTCTGCCCTAAACTCCATTCCCATTATTCTAACTCCCGAAGTGACTATGGTAAGGGATTTTAACTTTCCGAACGTAGACTGGGACTGCCATAGTGTTACAGGTTTAGATGGAGAGAAATTTTCTGATTCAATATGTGGATGTACCTACTAGAGAAGGTGCAAACCTTGACCTACTCTTAGGAAATAAGGCAGGGCAGGTGACTGAGGTGTCAGTGGGGGAGCACTTTGGGGCCAGCCACATAATTCTATTAGATTTAAAATAGTGATGGAAAAGGATAGACCAGATCTAAAAGTTGAAGTTCTAAATTGAAGAAAGGCCAATTATGACGGTATTAGGCAAGAACTTTCAACAGCTGACTGGGGGCAGATATTCGCAGGTAAAGGGACAGCTGGAAAATGGGAAGCCTTCAGAAATGAGATAGTGAGAATCCAGAGAAAGTATATTCCTGTCAGGATGAAAGGGAAGGCTGGTAGGTATAGGGAATGCTGAATGACGAAAGAAATTGAGAATTTGGTTAAGAAAAAGAAGGAAGCATATATCAGGTGTAGCCAGGATAGATCGAGTGAATCCTTAGAAGAGTATGAAGGCAGTAGGAGTATAATTAAGAGGGAAATCAGGAGGGCAAAAAGGTGACATGAAATAGCATTGGCAAATAGAATGAAAGAGAATCCAAAAGGATTTTACAAATACATTAAGGACAAAAGGAAAGCTAGGGAGAGAATAGGGCCCCTCAAAGATCCTCCTTCGACACCCTCTTTCGACTGACTGAACTGTCCCTCACCCTGAACAACTTCTCTTTCCAATCCTCCCACTTCCTCCAAACCAAAGGAGTTGCCATGGGCACCCGCATGGGCCCCAGCTATGCCTGTCTCTTTGTAGGATATGTGGAACAGCCCATCTTCCGCAACTACACTGGCACCACCCCCACCTTTTCCTCCGCTACATCGATGACTGTATCGGCACTGCCTCGTGCTCCCACGAGGAGGTTGAACAGTTCATCCACTTTACCAACACCTTCCACCCCGACCTCAAATTCACCTGGACCGTCTCAGGCTCCTCCCTCCCCTTCCTAGACCGTTCCATTTCTATCTCGGGTGACCGAATCAACACGGACATTTACTAGAAACCGACTGACTCCCACAGCTACCTAGACTACACCTCCTCCCACCCTGCCCCCTATAAAAACGCCATCCCATATTCCCAATTCCTTCGTGTCCGCCGCATCTGCTCCCAGGAGGACCAGTTCCAATACCGTACAGCCCAGATGGCCTCCTTCTTCAAGGACCGCAGATTCCCCCAGCCATGATCGACGATGCCCTCCACCGCATCTCCTCCACTTCCCGCTCCTCCGCCCTTGAGCCCCGCCCCTCCAACCACCACCAGGACAGAGCCCCACTGGCTCTCACCTACCACCCCACCAACCTCCATATACAGCATATCATCCGCCGTCATTTCCACCACCTCCAAACGGACCCCACCACCAGGGATATATTTCCCTCCCCTCCCCTATCAGCGTTCCGTAAAGACCACTCCCACCGTGACTCCCCCGTCAGGTCCACACCCCCCACCAACCCAACCTCCACTTCCGGAACCTTCCCCTGCAACCGCAAGAAATGCAAAACTTGCGCCCACACCTCCTCCCTTACTTCTCTCCAAGGCCCCAAGGGATCCTTCCATATCCGCCACAAATTCACCTGCACCTCCACACACATCATCTATTGCATCCGCTGCACCCGATGTGGCCTCCTCTATATTGGGGAGACAGGCCGACTACTTGCAGAACATTTCAGAGAACACCTCTGGGACACCCGGACCAACCAACCCAACCACCCCGTGGCTCAACACTTTAACTCCCCCTCCCACTCCACCGAAGACATGCAGGTCCTTGGACTCCTCCATCGCCAGACCATAACAACACGACGGCTGGAGGAAGAGCGCCTCATCTTCCACCTAGGAACCCTCCAACCACATGGGATGAACTCAGATTTCTCCAGTTTCCTCATTTCCCCTCCCCGCACCTTGTCTCAGTCAGATCCCCGAACTCAGCACCACCTTCCTAACTTGCAATCTTCTTCCTGACCTCTCCACCTCCACCCCACTCTGGCCTATCACCCTCACCTTGATCTCCTTCCACCTATCGCATCTCCAACGCCCCTCCCCCAAGTCCCTCCTCCCTACCTCTTATCTTAGCCTGCTGGACACACTTTCCTCATTCCTGAAGAAGGGCTTATGCCCAAAACGTCGAATCACCTGTTCCTTGGATGCTGCCTGACCTGCTACGCTTTTCCAGCAACACATTTTCAGCTCTGATCTCCAGCATCTGCAGACCTCACTTTCTCCCCTCAAAGATCAGCAAGGTGACCTTAGTGTAGAGCCACAGAAAATGGGGGAGATACTAAATGAGTATTTTGCATCAGTATTTACTGTAGAAAAGGATATGGAACATATTGACTATTGAGAAATAGATGGTGATGTCTTACAAAATGTCCATATTACAGAGGAGGAAGTGCTGGATGTCTTGAAATGCATAAAGGTAGATAAATCCCCAGAACCTGATCAGGTGTACCCTAGAACTCTGTGGGAAGCTAGAGAAGTGATTGCTGGGCCTCTTGCTGAGATATTTGTATCATCGATAGTCACAGGTGAGTTGCTGTAAGACTGGAGGTTGGCTAACATGGTGCCACTGCTTAGGTAGGGTGGTAAGGACAAGCCAGGGAACGATAGACCAGTGAGCCTGATGTCAGTGGTGGGCATGTTGATGGAGGGAATCCTGAGGGACAGGATGTACATGTATTTGAAAAGGCAAGGACTGATTAGGGATAGTCAACATGGCTTTGTGCATGGGAAATCATGTCTCACAAACTTGATTGAGTTTTTTTTTGAAGAAGTAACAAAGAAGATTGATGAGGACAGAGCAGTAGATGTGATCTATTTGGACTTGGGTAAGGCATTCGACGAGATTCCCCATGGGAGACTGATTAGCAAGGTTAGATCTCATGGAATAAAGGGAGAAATAGCAATTTGGATATAGAACTGGCTCAAAGGTAGAAGACAGAAGGTGGTGGTGGAGGATTGTTTTTCAGACTGGAGGCCTGTGACCAGTGGAGTGCCACAAGGATCAAGTGCTGGGTCCTCTACTTTTTGTCATTTACTTAAATGATTTGGATGCGAGCATAAGAGGTACGGTTCGTAAGTTTGCAGATGACACCAAAATTGGAGGTGTAGTGGACAACAAAGAAGGTTACCTCAGATTACAACAGGATCTTGACCAGATGGGCCAATGGGCTGAGAAGTGGCAGATGGAGTTTAATTCAGATAAATGTGAGGTGCTACATTTTGGGAAAGCAAATCTTAGCAGGACTTATACACTTAATGGTGAGGTCCTAGGGAGCGTTGCTGAACAAAGAGACCTTGGAGTGCAGGTTCATAGCTCGTGAAAGTGGAGTCACAGGTAGATAGGATAGTGAAGAAGACGTTTGGTATGCTTTCCTTTATTGGTCAGAGTATTGAGTACAGGAGTTGGGAGGTCATGTTGTGGCTGTACAGGACATTGGTTAGGCCATTGTTGGAATATTGCGTGCTATTGTGGTCTCCTTCCTATCGGAAAGATGTTGTGAAACTTGAAAGGGTTCAGAAAAGCTTTACAAGGATGTTGCCAGGGTTGGAGGATTTGAGCTACAGGGAAAGGCTGAACAAGCTGGGGCTGTTTTCCCTGGAGCGTCGGAGGCTGAGGGGTGTCCTTATAGAGGTTTAAAAAATTATGAGGGGCATGGATATGATAAATAGACAAAGTCTTTTCCCTGGGTGGGGGAGTCAAGATCTAGAGGGCATAGGTTTAGGGTAAGAGCGGAAAGATATAAAAGGAACCCAAGGGGCAACCTTTTCACGCAGAGGGTAGTACGCGTATGGAATGAGCTGCCAGAGGAAGTGGTGGAGGCTGGTACAATTGCAACATTTGAGAATCATTTGGATGGGTATATGAATAGGAAGGGTTTAGAGGGATATGGGCTGGATGCTGGCAGGTGGGACTAGATTGGGTTGGGATATCTGGTCGGCATGGACGGGTTGGACCAAAGGGTCAGTTTCCATGCTGTACATCTCTATGACTCTAAGAGTATATGAAGATTAAAAATAGACATAGTTGTAGTGAGTGGACAAAAAACTGGCAGCTGAATTATAATGTGGTTAAATATGAATTTGTTCATTTTGGCAGAAATAATAACAATTTTATTACTTACGTGGAGAACCCTTGTGGAACGCAAAGACATTTAGGTTTCCCAGTGTATGAGACACAAAGAGCCAGTATGTCGGTGCAGCAGGTAATCAAAAAGGGCTAATGGAATGATGGACTGAACATGAAAGTGGGGATGTCATTCTTCAATTAGACAAGGCAAGGTGCTTGGCCTCCTTATTTAAAGAAAGAGATAATATGTTTGAGGAGGTCCAGACGAGAGTTTCTGTATGTTGCATGGATTGAGTGGATTGTATTATGAGGAAGCATTGGACAGAATGGGCTTGTTTCCATTAGAGTTGAGAAGAGTGAGGAATGACTTGATTGGAATGTGTAAGATTTTGAATGGATTTGATAAGGTCGACAGGGAAAGGATGTTTTCTTTTGTGGGTGAATCCAGAATTAAGTGGTAATGTTTTAAAATATAGGCCAGAAGTGAGGAGATTTTTTTTCTCTGAGGGTTTTACAACCTTGGAACTTCTGCCTCAGAAGGCAGTAAAAATGATGTCATTGAATATTTTTAAGACAGAGGCAGATAGATTCTTGTCAGGTAAGGAAATCAAAAATTAAGAAGGGTAGATGAGAGTGTGGAACTTGAAACATAAACTGGTCAGCCACGATTTTCTTGAATGGGGAGTTGGCTTATGTTTGTAGGGCATATTCTACTAGCATGGCTCTGTAGTTCAGCTTGCAAATAGTTTTGTTGGTTGCATTTTTTGGATATGTTTCAGCTTGAGACTACAAAGACTAGATTACTTGCAATTTTATCATCATTCATGAAGCGTTCTACTTTTCTTTCTGATGTATAATTTTTCATATTTAGCAGTATCATTTGTCATTGTTCTCCCCACTGACAAACATTTCCAACTTGAGCTAAATTCTGAACTTCTGATTCCTAATTTGATTATTTCTGCAGCTTGAACCACTTTTATATTGAATTTCTGAAATTAAGATATTTATGTCATTCCAATAACAAGCCCCAAAGCAATTCATTCAGCACACCCCCATGCCTGAAACAAGTGTTCATTGTTTTCTACCTTTCAATCATTTTCTTATCCAGTCCCAGGGCTACCTTGAATTTCCACAGCTTTGAATGTAAATAGTGGTCTTTTATATGGAATGTTCAACAGTCATGCAAAATACCCAGCAGCAGAGAAATAACAGGAGCTGGTACTTTTGGTGCTGACAACTGATTGTCACACACAAATTACTAATGCAGGTATAAAAATCACACAACACCAGGTTATAGTCCAACAGCACTAACCTTCAGAGTGCTGCTCCTTCATCCGATAACTTTGGAAGGGGATCAAAAGACACAATGTACAGCAAAAGATTACAGTGTCATGCAACTGAAATGATATATTGAATGGGTGACTATCCTCCAAGGTGGACTTCAGGATAGGCAACAACGCAAAGTGCCTGAGCAAAGGCTGATAGGTAATGAACGTGGCCATGAGGATGGCCTCAACCAAGACCTTGGGTTCATGTCACACTACAGGTGACCCCACTACATGATACACTCTCTCTCTCTCTTTCTCTTTCTCTCTCTCTTTCTCTCTCTCTCTCTCTCACACACACACACACACACACACACAAACACACACACACACACACACACAGACACACACATAGACCCTCTCTCACACATGTGTTCTCTTCTGCACTTTGTCCAGCCCAGTCCAACACCAGCACCTCCACATCATACATAGGGATGTATTGGTAGCAGTATCAAGAATAACAACAATGACTACATAGTTAATGTATAACAATGTCTCAGGAAATTTGTCCTTTTTTATTATAGGAGGAATCTTCTGATCTGGAACCAGAAGCAGTTTCACTGTTAGAGTTAAAGACCAACAGCAACATTCCAACAACTGTTCATTGTTTCTAACTCCCACATGGAAACACTAGAAGGTGCAAACACTAGAAAGTATTAGATGTTCATTGAACACAGGAAATTAATAGAAACATGAGGGAAGTGGATTGATGTAACTCTGAAAATGGATGAGGGAGATGCAGTAGATGTAGTGTACCTGGACTTTCAGAAAGCTTTTGATAAAGTCCCCCATAAGAGGTTAATGAGCAAATTAGGGCGCATGATATTGGGGACAAAGTACTAACTTGGATTGAAAGTTGGTTGGCTGATAGGAAACAAAGGGTAGTGATAAACGGCTCTATTTCGGAATGGCAGGCAGTGACCAGTGGGGTACCGCAGGGATCAGTACTGGGACCGCAGCTTTTTACAATATATGTTAATGATATAGAAGATGGTATCAGTAATAACATTAGCAAATTTGCTGATGATACTAAGCTGGGTGGCAGGGTGAAATGTGATGAGGATGTTAGGAGATTACGCGGTGACCTGGGCAATTTGGGCGAGTGGTCAGATGCATGGCAGATGCAGTTTAATGTGGATAAATGTATGGTTATCCACTCTGGTGGCAAAAACAGGAAGGCAGATTATTACCTAAATGGAGGAAAAAGTGAGGTCTGCAGATGCTGGAGATCAGAGCTGAAAATGTGTTGCTGGCTAAAGCGCAGCAGGTCAGGCAGCATCCAAGGAACAGGAAATTCGATGTTTCGGGCATAAGCCCTTCATCAGGAATTCCTGATGAAGGGCTTATGCCCAAAACGTCGAATTTCCTGTTCCTTGGATGCTGCCTGATCTGCTGCGCTTTAACCAGCAACACATCTTCAGCTACTACCTAAATGGAATCAATTTAGGTAAAGGGGCAGTACAGAGAGATCTGGGTGTTCTTGTACACCAGTCAATGAAGGTAAGCATGCAGGTACAGCAGGTAGTGAAGAAGGCTAATAGCATGCTGGCCTTCATAACAAGAGGGATTGAGTATCGAAGCAAAGAGTTCTTCTGCAGCTGTACAGGGCCCTGGTGAGACCACACCTGGAGTATTGTGTGCAGTTCTGGTCTCCAAATTTGAGGAAAGACATTCTGGCTATTGAGGGAGTGCAGCATAGGTTCACGAGGTCAATTCCTGGAATGGTAGGATTACCTTACACTGAAAGACTGGAGTGTCTGGGCTTGTATACCTTGAGTTTAGAAGACTGAAAGGGGATCTGATTGAGACATATAAGATCATTAAAGGATTGGACACTCTGGAGGCAGGAAACATGTTTCCGCTGATGGGTGAGTGCTGAACCAGAGGACACAGCTTAAAAATACGACGTAGACCATTTAGGACAGAGATGAGGAGAAACTTCTTCACCCAGAGAGTGGTGGGTGTGTGGAATGCTCTGCCCCAGAGGGCAGTGGAGGCCCAGTCTCTGGATTCATTTAAGAAAGAGTTGGATAGAGCTCTCAAAGATAGTGGAATGAAGGGTTATGGAGATAAGGCAGGAACAGGACACTGATTAAGGATGATCAGCCATGATCATACTGAATGGCGGTGCAAGCTCAAAGGGCAGAATGGGCTACTCCTGCACCTATTGTCTATTGTGTATTGTCTAACTGCACCACAAATGTAGGATTTTCAAAACTTGATCTTAAGGAAACTTTTCTGTGTGAACATTTTATTTGGGATAGCAATAATTAATTGCAAGAATCTGGCTGCATTCAGGAATGCAGATGAAATTCTGAAAACCATAATGAGAACAATTCAGATCATTAGGGAACAAAACATTTTTGTTTCCTCCAACAACTGAAGGATTCATCAGACATCCTTTAGGGTGTAGGTTTGTAGCTCAGGTTGAGCTTTAGGATGTAGGTTTGCTCGCTGAGCTGTAGGTTTGATATCCAGACGTTTCATTACCTGGCCAGGTAACATCATCAGCGGCGACCTCCAAGTGAAGTGAAGCTGTTGTCTCCTGCTTTCAATTTATATGTTTGTCCTGGATGGGGTTCCTGGGGTTTGTGGTGATGTCATTTCCTGTTTGTTTTCTGAGGGGTTGATAGATGGTATCTAGATCTATGCGTTTGTTTATGGTGTTGTGGTTGGAGTGCCAGGCCTCTAGGAATTCTCTTGCATGTCTTTGCTTAGCCTGTCCCAGTCGTAATGGTGGTTTTGTTTTTCATCCGAGTGTAGGGCTACGAAGGAGAGAGGGTCGTGTCTTTTTGTGGCTAGCTGGTGTTCGTGTATCCTGGTGGCTAGCTTTCTTCCTGTTTGTCCTACATAGTGTTTGTGGCAGTCCTTGCGTGGAATTTTGTAGATGACGTTGGTTTGTACATGGATTGTACTGGGTCTTTTAAGTTTGTTAGTTTTTGTTTGAGTGTTGGTGGGTTTGTGTGCTACTAGGATTCCGAGGGGTCTCAGTAGTCTGGCTGTCATTTCTGAAACTTCTTTGATGTATGATAAGGTGGTTTGGGTTTCTAGCTGTGTTTGGTCTGCTTGTCGTGGTTTATTCATGAGGATTCTGCGGACTGTATTTTTTGAGTATCTGTTCTTCTTGAATACGTTGCATAGGTGGTTCTCCTCTGTTTTCCAAAGTTCGACTGTGCTGCAGTGTGTGGTGGCTCGTTGGAATAATGTTCTGATACAGCTTCGTTTGTGTGTGTTGGGATGGTTGCTGGTGTAGTTAAGTATTTGGTCAGTGTTTGTCGGTTTTCTGTATACCTACGTTTATAGTTCTCCATTGTCCGTTCTTTCGACTGTGATGTCAAGAATGCGAGTTTGTTGTCGGTTTCCTCCTCCTTGGTGAACTTTATGCTTGTGAGGGTGTTGTTGATGATGTTAAATGTCTCTTCTATCTTGTTTTGTTTTGTGATGACAAAAGCATCATCTACATAGCGGACCCAGATTTTTGGTTTGATGGTTGGTAGGGCTGTTTGTTCTAGTCTTTGCATTCCAGCTTCTGCTATAAATCCTGATAGCGGAGATCCCATGGGTGTGCCGTTGGTTTGTTTGTAGATTATGTTGTTGAAGTTGAAGTGGGTGGTGAGGCACAGGTCCACTAGCTTCATGATGTTTTCGTTGGTAATGTGATTGATGGTGGTTGGGGTGTGTGTGTGATGGTCTCTTCTAAAAGTGTGGTAAGTGTTTCCTTTGCCAGGTCGATGTTGATGGAGGTGTACAGTGCTGTTATGTTGAATGAGATCATTGCTTCGTCTTCCTCTATTTTGGTGTCTTTGATGATTTTTAGGAATTCCTGGGTGGAGTGGATGGAGTGCTGTGACTCTTCTACTAGATATTTCAGTCTTGCGTGTAGTTCTTTGGCCAGTCTGTAAGTTGGTGTTCCGGTTAGTGAGTCTATGGGTCTGAGGGGGGCTCCTGGTTTATAGAATTTTAGTAGTCTGTAGAATCGGGGGGTGTTTGTCCTGTCTGGTTGTATTTTCTGAAATTTCGTCTTGTTTAATTATCCAGAATTGTGTAATTTTTTTAGGATATAAGTAATTTTGTTTCCTCGTTGTGGGGTCGGGTCTAGCGCCACCTGTTGGTAGGTGTTGGTGTCTGCGAGTAGTGCGTTGGTTTTCTCTATGAATTCCCTTCTGTTCAGGATGACTGTGAGCCAACCTTTGTCTGCAGGCAACATAACGATGTTTTTGTCTTTTTTGAGGTTTTCTAGGGCTTTCTTTTCTTGTGTGTTCAGTTTGTTCCTTTCCTCTTTCAGCTCAGAGTAGGTGTAATTGTCTGTTTGATCGTTTGTTGTGTTTTTTCTGTGAGATTGTTGTCCTTCAACGTGGTTTCTAATGCAGCTCGGAAATCCTTCTTATCAGATTCTCGGTAATTGAAATTTGGTCCTTTTACTAGTACCGCTTTTTTTGTGTCTGACAGGGTGCGGTCTGATAAGTTCTTTATCCATGCTCCTGTGTTATCGGTTTTGTCTTTGTTTGTGAGTTTGTCAAGTTTTTTCTTTAGGACCTGATTTTTCTTTATCTGTGTTTGTCGTTATTTGGTGCTTATGGCTCATTCCACCATGTCTGTCCACAAACCTGCGTATACAGAAAACCGACAAACACTGACCAAATACTTAACTACACCAGCAACCATCCCAACACATACAAACAAAGCTGTATCAGAACACTATTCCAACGAGCCACCACACACTGCAGCACAGTCGTACTTTGGAAAACAGAGGAGAACCACCTATACAACTTATTCAAGAAGAACAGATACTCAAAAAATACAGTCCGCAGAATCCTCATGAACAAACCACGACAAGCAGACCAAACACAGCCAGAACCCGAACCACCTTATCATACATCAAAGAAGTTTCAGAAATGACAGCCAGACTCCTAGTAGCACACAAACCCACCAACACTCAAACAAAAACTAACAAACTTAAAAGACCCAGTACAACCCATGGACAAAACCAATGTCATCTACAAAATTCCATGCAAGGCCTGCCACAAACACTATGTAGGACAAACAGGAAGAAAGTTAGATACCAGGATACACGAACACCAGCTAGCCACAAAAAGACACGACCCTCTCTCCCTCCTAGCCCCACACACAGATGAAAAAAACCACCATTTCGACTGGGACAACACATCTATCGTGGGATAGGCTAAGCAAAAACATGTCAGAGAATTCCTAGAGGCCTGGCACTCCAATCACAATGCCATAAACAAACACACAGATCTAGATACCATCCATCAACCCCTCAGAAAATGAACAGGAAAAGACATCACCACAAACCCCAGGAACCCCATCCAGGAGAAAGATATAAATAGAAAGCAGGAGACAACAGCTTCGCTTCACTTGGAGGTTGCCACTGATGTTACCTAGCCAGGTAATGAAACGTCTGGATATCAAACCTACAGCTCAGCGAGCAAACCTACACCCTAAACCTCAACCTGAGCTACAAACCTTCACAAACCTTGCATCAGACATCCTTTTGAATGCTACTCTAATGATCATTGAACCATAATTTAATGTCAAAATAGTGGTGAGCTTAATAGTGCATCATGTTACTTATGTGTAAATAGTACACCAAAGTCGCGTAAGGGACAGATACAGTTAAAAGCAAATATCCAAGAGATACAATGACGACACAATTAATGTATAAAAACATCTCAAGAAATTTGTCCTTGTTGTTATAGAAGTAATCTTCTGTTCTAGAACCAGGTTTGACACCGTACACTCTGATCTGAGAATAGTTTTCATCAGATTTCTGTAGGTCTAAGATTTCATTTAGTCGATGAGTATTTCAGATTGAGTTGTTTTTTGTTATGTAAAAGGTTTCAACTTCTTTAACAGAGGTCGAAGCACAGAGGCTGTTGGGAAAGGTTAGTGAGTGCTATTTAAGTAGGTGTGTTCTAGGCCCCAGGTCCTACACAATAGGGCCACCCTCCCACCCTCCTCCTCTAATTAAGAGTCCACAGACTCGCAGCACAAGAAAGAGAGGGTCAAGGGAAGTGTCTGGTGAGAGAAGTGTGAGCCTTTGTCTCAGGAGTCTTCAGCAAAGAGGCTGAGTGAGGAGATTATGCCATAGTTGACGAGGGTGAAGACATGACTGCCAAACTGCTTCAGTGTGCTGTGTGCATGATATGGGAGGTCAGGGACACTGATGGTGTCTCTGGCTCCTATAGGTGTGGAAAGTGTGTACACATTCAGCTTCTGAAGGAGCATGTTGCAGCACTGAAGAAAACAACCTCAGGCTCATCCAAGAGAATGAGAATTTCCTGGACAGGACCTTCAGCAAAACCATTACACAGAGCATACCAGAAGAGAGAAGAGAGATGACGATGTGGAAGGAAGGGAAGATTCAAGTACAAGAGACCCCAGGGGAGGTACCTCTCGTGAACAGGTTGAATCTCTAGGAAACTCTCGAGACAGATGACACTGCCAGTCTGAGAGGTGGACAGGTTTGCCAATCGAAAATTGGCAGGGAGGCAGAGCCAAGGAGTCAGCCATCACACAGAGCTGTGGTAATAGGGGACTCAATAATGAGAGGGACTGAAAGGGGCTTCTGTGGCCACAGGCAGGATTTGAGGATGGTGTGTTGCCTTTCTGGTGCCAGGATCCAGGAAATCACCGACAGAGAACAGGGAATCCTCAAGGGCGAAGGTGAAGAGCCAGAGGTGGTGGTGCATGTTGGTACAAATGATATTGGGAAGAAAAGGAGGGACATTCTACAGTAGGACGTCAGTGAACTGAAAGGAGGCTGAAAAGCAGGACTTCCAGGATGGTTATCTCTGGTTTGCTTCCAGTTCCTTAGGCTAGAGAGGGCAGGAACTGGGAAATAATGGACTTGAATGTGTGGCTGAGGAACTGGTGCAGGCAGCAAGGATTTAAATTCTTGGATTACTGAGGTATGTTTTGCAGGAAGATAAATTATATAAGAGGGATGGGCTGCAGCTTAATAGGCGGGGGACCAGCATCCTGGCAGGCAGGTTTGCCACTGCAGCACAGGTGTGTTTAAATTAAGTAGTGGGGGGGAGGGGAAAACTGGAAATTTAAGAAGGAAGTTAAAGGGAAAGTGAGAATAAGAGAACTTAAGAAAGACAATAGAATCAATGGAGCAGAAAACTCAAGAAGGGATCATACAGTGTGGTCAAGTGAAATAGAGATTGATAGGAAGGGTGAGGGGTGTAACAAATTAAGAATATTATACATGAACGCACGAAGTATAAGAAATAATATGGATGAGCTTGAGGCTCAGTTGGAAATTGGCAGGTATGATGATGCAGGGATAATTGCGACGTGGCTTCAAGTGGAGAGGGCCTGGGAAATGAATATTCAAGGCTATACATGTTATTGAAAGGACAGACTGACGGGCAAAGGGGGTGGGGTGTCCCAGTTGATGAGGAATGATATTCAGTCCCTTGCGAGGGGGAGCATAGAATCAGGAGATGTAGAGTCATTATGGATAAAGCTGATAAATTCTAAGGGTACAAAGACCCTAATGGGAGTTATCTACAGGCCCCCAAACAGTAGTCTGGATGTAGGGTGTAAGTTGATTAAGGAGTTAAAATTGGCCTGTCGCAAAGATATTACTACAGTTGCTATGGGAGATTTCAACATGCAGGTAGACTGGGAGAATTCGGATCTGCTGCAAATGTGTTGCTGGTCAAAGCGCAGCAGGCCAGGCAGCATCTCAGGAATAGAGAATTCGACGTTTCGAGCATAAGCCCTTCATCAGGAATAAGAGAGAGAGAGCCAAGCAGGCTAAGATAAAAGGTAGGGAGGAGGGACTAGGGGGAAGGGCGATGGAGGTGGGATAGGTGGAAGGAGGTCAAGGTGAGGGTGATAGGCCGGAGTGGGGTGGGGGCGGAGAGGTCAGGAGGAGGATTGCAGGTTAGGAGGGCGGTGCTGAGTTGAGGGAACCGACTGAGACAAGGTGGGGGGAGGGGAAATGAGGAAACTGGAGAAATCTGAATTCATACCTTGTGGTTGGAGGGTTCCCAGGCGGAAGATGAGGCGCTCCTCCTCCAGCCGTCGTGTCGTTGTGTTCTGCCGGTGGAGGAGTCCAAGGACCTGCATGTCCTCGGTGGAGTGGGAGGGGGGGTTAAAGTGTTGAGCCACGGGGTGATTGGGTTGGTTGGTTCGGGCAGCCCGGAGGTGTTCTCTGAAGCGTTCCGCAAGTAAGCGGCCTGTCTCACCAATATAGAGGAGGCCACATCGGGTGCAGCAGATGCAATAGATGATGTGTGTGGAGGTACAGGTGAACTTGTGGCGGATATGGAAGGATCCCTTGGGGCCTTGGAGGGAAGTGAGTTTGGAGGTGTGGGCGCAAGTTTTACATTTCCTGCGGTTGCAGGGGAAGGTGCCGGGGGTGGAGGTTGGGTTGGTGGGGGGTGTGGATCTGACGAGGGAGTCACGAAGGGAGTGGTCCTTGCGGAACGCTGATAGGGGAGGGGAGGGAAATATATCCTTGGTGGTGGGGTCCGTTTGGAGGTGGCGGAAATGGCGGCGGATGATACGTTGTATGCGGAGGTTGGTGGGGTGGTATTCGGATACTACTAGACCCCAAGAAAGGGAGTTTGTGGAGTGCCTCCAAGGTGGATTCTTAGAACAGCTTGTTCTGGAGCCTACCGGGGAGAAGGCAATTCTGTATCTGGTGTTGTGCAACGAGCTGGATTTGATCAGGGACCTCAAAGTAAAGGAGCCATTAGGAGGTAGTGACAATAATATGATAAGTTTTAATCTGCAATTTGAGAGGGAGAAGGGAGAATCAGGAGTGTCAGTACTGCAGTTGAACAAAGGCAACTATGGAGCTATGAGGGAGGAGCTGGCCAAAGTTCAATGGTGCAATACCCTAGCAGGGATGGCAGTGGAACAACAATGGCAGGTATTTCTGGATACAATGCAGAAGGTGCAGGATCAGTTCATTCCAAAGAGGAAGAAAGATCCAAAGGGGAGGCAGGGGTGACCGTGGCTGACGAGGGATGTTAAGGACTGTATAAAGGTAAAAGAGATGAAGTATACCACAGCAAAGATGAGCAGGAAGCCGGACAACTGGGAAACCTTTAAAGAGCAACAGAGGATGACTAAAAAGGCAATTTGCGGAGCAAAATGAGGTACAAAAGCAAACTGGCCAAAAATATAAAGGAGAATAGTAAAAGCTTAGAAAAAAAATGTTAAAACTAAAATTGTGCCCTTGAAGACAGAAATGGGTGAATTTATTATGGAGAACATGGAAATGGCAGAAGAGATCTAGGTGTTCTTGTGCATCAGTTAATGAAAGCAAGCATACAGGTAGAGCAGGCAGTGAAGAAAGCTAATAGCATGCTGGCTTTCATAACAAGAGGGATTGAGTACAAGAGCAAAGAGGTTCTTCTGCAGCTGTAGAGGGCCCTGGTGAGACCGCACATGGAGTACTGTGTGCAGTTTTGGTCTCCAAATTTGAGGAAGATCATCCTGGCTATTGAGGGAGTGCAGCATAGGTTCACAAGGTCAATTCCCAGAAAGGCAGGACTATCATATGTTGAAAGATTGGAGCTGCTGGGCTTGTATACACTTAAGTTTAGAAGGATGAGAGGAAATCGGATTGAGATGTATAAAATTATTAATGGATTGGACACTCTGGAGGCAGGAAGGATGTTTCTGCTGATCGTTGAGTCCAGAACCAGAGGACACAATTTAAAAGTAAGGGGTAGGCCATTTAGAACAGAGTTCAGGAGAAACTTCTCCACCCAGAGAGTGGTGGATATATTTCGGAGCAGCGAGAGCCGGGAGGAGGTGACGTTGGTGCGAGCTGATTGTCAGGAAGACCAGTAAGTATATTTAAACGTCTTACCTTCAGGCTCGCGAGGGAGGAGCGAGCAAAAGACTTCTGGGAAGAGTAAGTAGAACAGGTTATATTTGCGGTTTGTGTTACCCGAGACTACTCGGGTAGTGTCTCCCACCCATCCTCCTCCTCTAACCTAAAAGAAGTTGTGGGAGCCAGATTGACAAGGTAAGGTAAATAGTTTATTTTCTAATCCTTTTTTTAGTAGTCACTTTGGGAGTTAGAGCAGTGGTAATGGAGTGTAGGGCAGTGGGATGTTCCTCCTGCAGAATGTAGGAAGTAAGGGTCACCACTAATGTCCCTGCTGACTGCTTCTGTGGGAAGTGCACCCAACACCAGCTCCTCGAAAACCACGGTAGGGAACTGGAGCTGGAGTTGGATGAACTTCGGATCATTTGGGAGGCAGAGGTGGTTAATGACAGGACTTACGGAGAGGTAGTCACTCCCCAGATAAAAGAAAAAGTCAGATGGTGACAGTTAGGGGACAGAAAGGGATCCTCTGTGGCCATTCCCCTCAACAATAAGTATACCGGTTTGGATACTGTTGGGGGGTTGACTTAGCAGGGGAAAACAGTGGGGTATCTGCTGCTCAGAAGGGAAGGGGGAAGAGGAGCAGAGTAGTAGTCATTAGTGTTCATAGGGGAACAGATAGGAGGTTCTGTGGGGATGAGAGAGACTCACGGTTGGTGTGTTGCCTCCCGGGTGCCAGGGATGTCTCTGATCATGTATTTGGGATCCTTCGGGGGGAGGGAGAGCAGTCCCAAGTCGTGGTTCACATTGGCAACAACGACATAGGTCGGAAGAGAGATGGGGACTTGAGGCAGAAATTCAGGGAGTGAGGATGGAAGCTTAGAGCTAGGACAAACAGAGTTGTTGTCTCTGGTTTGCTGCCCGTACCACGGGCTATTGAGGTGAGGAATAGGGAGAGAAAGGAGTTGAACATGTGGCTATATGGATGGTGCAGGAGGGAGGGTTTCGGGTTTTTGGATAATTGGAGCTCTTTCTGGAGTAGGTGGGACCTCAAAAGCAGGATAGTCTTCATCTAAACCAGAGGGGTACGAATATCCTGGGTGGGAAATTCACTAAAGCTATTCAGGTGGATTTAAGCTAATACAGCAGGGGGATGGGAACCAAAATTGTAGGAAAGGTAGAAAAGAAGATGAGAGTAGGGAGTTCCCAAATCAAGTATCTGACACAGGCAAGCAAGAACCTGGTTTGAAGTGTGTGTACTTCAATGCAAGGAGCATCCGAAACAAAATGGGTGAACTGGCAGCGTGGGTTGGTACCTAGGACTTCGATGTTGTGGCCATTACGGAGACATGGCTAGAACAGGGACAGGAATGACTGTTGCAGGTTCTGGGATTCAGATGTTTCAGTAAGAACAGAGGAGATGGTAAAAGAGGGGGAGGTGTAGCATTGTTGATCAAGGACAATATTACAGTTGTAGAAGGGATATTTGGGGACTCGTTAACTGAGGTAGTATGGGCTGAGGTTAGAAACAGGAAAGGAGAAGTCAGCATGCTGGGAGTTTTCTATGGGCCTCCGAATAGTCCCAGAGATGTAGAGGAAAGGATAGCAAAGATGATTCTCGATAGGAGTGAGAGAGGCAGGGTAGTTGTCATGGGGGACTTCAACTATATTGACTGAGAACAGTACAGTACGAGTACTATAAATGAGTCAGTTTTTGTCCAGTGTGTGCAGGAGGGCTTCCTGACACAGTATGTAGATAGGCTTACAAGGGGCGAAGCCACTTTAGATTTAGTACTGGGTAACGAGCCTGGCCAGGTGTTAAATTTGGAAGTAGGTGAGCACTTTGGAGACAGCGATCACAATTCTGTCAGGTTTACTTTAGTGATGGAAAGGGATAGGTATACTCCACCGAGCAAGAGTTACAGCTGGGGGAAGGGAAATTACGATGCAACTAGGAAAGACTTAGGAAGCGTAGAATGGGGAAAGAAACTGCACAGGATGAGCACATTAAAAATGTGGAGCTTATTCAAGGAAAAGGTCCTGTGTGTCCTAGATAAGTATGTAATTGTCAGGCAGGGAGGAAGACATAGAACGCGTGAGCCGTGGTTTACTAAGGATGTGGAATCCCTGGTCAAGAAGAAGAAGAAGGCTTATGTTAGGACAAAATGTGAAAACTCAGTTAGGGCGCTTGAGGGTTACAAGGAAGTCAGGAAAGATCTGAAAAGAGAGCTCAGAAGAGCCAGGAGGGGACATGAGAAGTTGTTGGCGGATAGAATCAGGGTTAACCCTAAGGCTTTCCATAGGTATGTCAGGAATAAAAGAATGATGAGAGTTAAATTAGGGCCAATCAAGGATAATAGTGGAAAGTTGTGTGTGGAGGCAGAGGAGATAGGGGAAGCACTAAATAAATATTTTTCGACAGTGTTTACTATAGAAAATGAAAATGTTGATGAGGAAGATACAGAGATACTTGCATCTAGACTAGAAGAGATTGAGCTGAAAATGTGTTGCTGGTTAAAGCACAGTAGGTCAGGCAGCATCCAAAGAACAGGAAATTCAACGTTTCGGGCCAGAGCCCTGATGAAGGGCTTTGGCCCAAAATGTCGAATGTCCTGTTCCTTGGATGCTGCCTGACCTACTGTGCTTTAACCAGCAACACATTTTCAGCTCTGATCTCCAGCATCTGCAGACCTTACTTTTTACTAGAAGAGATTGAGGTTCACAAGGAAGAGGTATTAGAAATATTGCAGAGTATGAAAATACTCTGGGCTGGATGGGATCTATCCTAGGATCCTCTGGGAAGCAAGGGAAGAGATTGCCGAGCCTTTGGCATTGATCTTCAAATCATCATTGTCTACAGGAATAGTGCCTGAGGACTGGAGGATAGCAAATGTGGTTCCTTGTTCAAAAAGGGCAGTAGAGACAACCCTGGTAATTACAGACCAGTGAGTCTCACTTCAGTTGTTGGTAAAGTGTTGGAAAAGGTTATTAGAGATAGGATTTATAACCATCTAGAAAAGAATAATCTGATCAGGGACAGTCAGCACGGTTTTGTGAAGGGTAGATCGTGCCTAACGAATCTTACTGAGTTTTTTGACAAAGTGACCAAACAGGTAGATGAGAGTAAACTGGTTGATGTGGTGTATATGGATTTCAGCAAGGCGTTCGATAAGGTTCCCCACAGTAGGCTATTATACAAAATGCAGAGGAACGGGATTGTGGGAGACATAGCAGTTTGGATCAGCAATTGGCTTGCTGAAAGAAAACAGGGTTGTAGTTGATGGAACATGTTCATATTGGAGTCCAGTTACTAGCGGCGTACCTCAAGGGTCGGTGTTATGTTTACTGCTATTCGTCATGTTTATAAATGACCTGGATGAGGGCTTAGAAGGGTGGGTTAGTAAATTTGCAGACGACACTAAGGTCAGTGGAGTTGTGGATAGTGACGAAAGATGTAGTAGGTTGCAGAGAGACATAGATAGGATGCAGAGCTGGGCTGAGAGGTGGCAAATCGAGTTTAATGCAGACAAGTGTGAGGTGATACACTTTGGCCGGAGTAATTGGAATGCAAAGTACTGGGCTAATGGTAGGATTCTTGGGAGTGCAGATGAGCAGAGAGATCTCGGTGTCCATGTACACAGATCCCTGAAAGTTGACACCCAGATTGACAGGGTTGTTAAGAAGGCATACAGTGTTTTGGCCTTTATTAATAGGGGGATTGAGTTCCGGAACCAGGAAGTTATGCTGCAGCTGTACAAAGCTCTGGTACAACCACACTTGGAGTATTGTGTACAGTTCTAGTCACCGCATTATAAGAAGAATTTGGAAACTTTGGAAAGGGTGCAGAGGAGTCTTACTAGGATGCTGTCTGGTATGGAAGGAATGTCTTACGAGGAAAGGCTGAGGGCCTTGATGCTGTTCTCGTCAGAGAAAAGAAGGTTGAGAGGTGACTTAATAGAGACATACAAGATAATCAGAGGATTAGATAGGGTGAATAGGGAAAGCCTTTTTCCAAGTATGGGGACGGCAAACACGAGGGGACACAACTTTAAAGTGAGGGGAGATAGGTATAAGGCAGATGTCAGAGGTAGTTTCTTTACTCAGAGAGTAGTAAGGGTATGGAATGCTTCGCCTACATCGGTAGTAGATTCGCCAAGTTTAAGTGCATTTAAGTCGTCATTGGACAGGCAAATTAATGTACATGGAATAGTGTCGGTGGGATGGGCTTCAGATTAGTATGACACGGCAGCGCAACATCGAGGGCCAAAGGGCGCTCGATGTAATGTATTACTGCGCTGTAATGTTCTATGTTCTATGTTCTATGTATGGAATGCTCTGCCCCAGAGGGCAGTGGAGGCCAAGTCTCTGGATATTTCAAGAAAGAGATAGATAGAGCTCTTAGAGATAGTGGAAGCAAGGGTTATGGGGATAAGGCAGGAACAGAATACTGATTGTGGATGATCAGCCATTATCATAATGAATAGTGGTGCAGGCTCGAAGGGCCGAATGGCCTACTCCTGCACCTATTGTCTCTTGCCTAACATCTGCTTATTCAGGCCTGCCTTCTCATACTTTGGCCCAAACCTTATGGTCTCCAGATTGTTGGTGATGGAATATATAACTCAAGATGCACATCGTGTCCACATGGATGTCGCACTGTGTTGACTTCCAAACATATTGCCGAAGGAACTTGAATTTTTGCTAAACAACTACCCTCTCACAGGGGCCTTCCCCAAAAATGCGTCAGACTCAGAGCTAGAGTCAGAGACTTCAAACAATTCTGTGGTACATTCTTGAATAATTACCTGAGAAATTTTAGACAGTTTAAAACCTAGGCTAGCTCTTTGATAACTATAGAACTGATCCCAATCTCTTACACTGATGCTTCAGCCTCTCCCCTTGACTCACTGGGGAGGTGAAGGTCTAGTGATATTAAAACCTTCAGGACCTGGGTTCGAATCCTGCCATAGCAAATAGTGAAAGTTGAATTCAGTAAATATCTGGAATTAAGAATATAAGGATGACCATGAAACCACTGTCGATTGTTGGAAAAAACCCATCTAGTTTACCAATATCCCTTAGGGATGGAAAATATCATCTTTATTTGGTCTGGCCTACATATGACTCCAGACCCACAGCAATGTCATTGACATTTAACTGTCCTGTGGGCAATTATGAGAGAGTGATAAATGTTGGTCTAACCAGTGACATCCACATGCTATGAATGAAAATAAAGGAACCTCTTGACTATCACATTTACATCCTCCCCTGACCACCCAGCCCAACAAACCCCAACATATCATCTATCGTCCACATTACTCACCTGCCATTTAACCAACTTGCTGCCTTACCATCTTCCAGAAGGGCACTGCAGTGGTACTATCCCATCTGTGCGAGGGGCTCTGTGTCCAAATCCCACTTCAGAGCTTGACAGCAAAAGAATGTGTTGAAAAAAGTGTTGATATGTCCATTGTAGGCAGTAAGACTGGGAGTCTCCTGCTTAACCAGAACTTATGGTAACTGCAATGTCTTAGTCTCCTCATGTCAGGAACCTATGATGTGAACATAGAACATAGAACATCTCAATAGCCTGTGGTACGGGGAGTCATAGAGATGTAAAGCATGGAAACAAACCCTTCGGTCCAACCTGTCCATGCCGACTAGATATCCCGACCCAATCTAGTTTCATCTGCCAGCACCCGGCCCATATCCCTCCAAACCCTTCCTATTTATATACCCATCCAGATGCCTTTTAAATGTTGCAATTGTACCAGCCTCCACCACTTCCTCTGGCAGCTCATTCCATATATGTACCAGCCTCTGTGTGAAAAAGTTGTCCCTTAAGTCTCCCTTATATCTTTCCCCTCTCACCTCAAACCTATGCCCTCTAGTTCTGGACTCACCCACCACAGGGAAAAGACTTTGCCTATTTATCCTATCCATGCCCCTCATGATTTTATACACCTCTATGAGGTCACCCCTCAGCCTCTAACGCTCCAGGGAAAACAGCCCCAGCCTGTTCAGCCTCTCCCTGTAGCTCAAATCCTCAAACCCTGGCAGCGTTAAAAATCACACAACACCAGGTTATAGTCCAACAGGTTTGATTGGAAGCATACTAGCTTTCAGAGCGTCGCTTCTTCATTAGGTGGTAGTGGAGAACTCAATCCTAACACACAGAATTTATAGCAAAAATTTACAAACAGATGTAACTGAAATTATACATTGAAAGATTGATAGTCTGTTAAGCCTTTCATCTGTTAGAATACCGTGATAGTCTCACTTCTTTCAAGTGTAAATCATTTTTTTTAAATGTTGCATTCTCGGGTTAGCTGTTAACAATGGTGATAGCTAGACAATATGTTGAAGGTGTTAGATCCCTGTGTTCTCTGTCTATGCCAAGATGTTTAGATTGATTCTAATCTAAAACGTGAGGTAACAGAGTTTTACATGAATTCATGCAGTTTTTGAGCAAAGTACAATTTAACCCTACAAGTACAAATTCACCCCACAAAATATATGTGTGCATGTGGGTCTTTGTCTGTGTGTGTGTGTGTGTGTGTGTCTATCTGTCTGTCCAGGTTGCAGGTTGTGAGTGTGAGAAAGTGTATGTGTGTGTGTGTAGTGAGTGCAGAGTGTCTTAAGTCTGTGAGGGTGTGTGTGTGTGTGTGTGTGTGTGTGTGTGTGTGTGTGTGTGTGTGTGTGTGTGTGTGTGTGTGTGTGGTGCAATGGTGGTCACCTGTAATGTGACATGAACCCAAGGTCCCGGTTGAGGCCCTCCCTATGGGGACCGAACTTAGCTATCAGCCTCTGCTCGGCCACTTTTCACTGCTGTCTGTCCCGAAGTCTGCCTGGAGTGTTCTTCGTGATCAGCAACACATTATCAATGAGGATGAGCACCTCACCAAGACCTTCCCCACTACTTGCCTTTAAACAACCGCCAAACCTCAAACAGATCATTATTCGTAGCAAACTGCCCAGCTCTCAGAACAACTTCATACAACCCTGTCACGGTGGACGCTACAAGACGTGTCAGATTGTGGATATAGATACCACTATTACACGTGGGAACACATCCCACCTTGTACATGGCAGGTACTCATGTGACTCAGCCAATGTTGTCTATCTTATACGTTGCAGGCAAGGATGCCCGGAGGCATGGTACATTGGGGAAACCGAGCAAAAGCTACGATAACGGATGAATGGGCACCGCACAACAATCAACAGACAGTTCCTCCCAGTTGGGGAACACTTGAGTGGTCCAGGACATTTGACCTCGGACGTTCGGGTGACCATCCTCCAAGGCGGACTTCGGGACAGGCAGCAGCGAAAAGTGGCCGAGCAGAGGCTGATAGCTAAGTTCGGTACCCATAGGGAGGGCCTCAACCAGGACCTTGGGTTCATATCACATTACAGGTGGCCACCACTGTACTACACACACACACAGATATTCCTACACACACACACACATACACACACACACACAGGCACTCCTATACACACGTATACAGACGCGCACACAGACACCCACACACACCCTTACAGACACACACACTCCCACACTCTCACATGCATCTCCTCACAAACTTAAGACTCTCTGCACTCACTACACACACATTCATACACTTTCTCACACTCACAACCCCCAACCCAGACAGACACACACACACATACACACACACACACACAAAAGACCCACGTGCACACATATATTTTGTGGGGTGAATTTGTACTTGCAGAGTTACATTGTACTTTGCTCAAAAACTGCATGAATTTATGTAAAACTCCATTATCTCACTTTTAGATTAGAATCAATCTAAACATCATGGCATAGACAGAGAACACAGGGGGCTAACACCTTCAACATATTGTCTAGCCATCTCCATTGTTAACTGCTAACCTGAGAATGCAACATTTTTTAAAAAAAGTTTTGTGATTTACACATGAAAGAAGTGAAACTATCACGGTATTCTAACAGATGAAAGGCTTAACAGACTATCAATCTTTCAATGTATAATTTCAGTTACATCTCACTGTAAATTTTTGCTATAAATTCTGTATGTTAGGATTGAGCCCGAAACGTCGAATTTCCTGTTCCTTGGATGCTGCCTGACCTGTTGTGCTTTTCCAGCAACACATTTTCAGCTCTGATCTCCAGCGTCTGCAGACCTCACTTTCTCCTCCTTTTTCCTTATCACTCAAGTTATCCCATTTTCCCTTTTGCAATCTTCCAATCCTCTGGCACCATTATAGAAACAACATGTATTTCCAGAGCATTAGTCTATCCTTCTGGATTTCTAACTCAGTAACATTAACACTGCTCTGCCACCTGCTGGTGACACTAAACTGTGTGGCATTGTGGATAGTGTGAAGGGCTCTTGTAGGTTGCAACGGGACATTGACAGGATGCAGAGCTGGACTGAGAAGTAGCAGATGGAGTTCAATCTAGAAAAGGGTGAAGTGATTTATTTTGAAAAGTCAAATTTGAATTCAGATTACAAGGTTAAAGGAAAGACTTTTGGCAGTGTGGAGGAACAGAGAGATATTGGGGTCCATGTCCATAGATTCGGTATGTGGATGTACCGACTAGAAAATGTGCAAAACTTGACCTATTCTTGGGAAATAAGGTAGGGCAGGTGACTAAGGTGTCATTGGGGGAGCACTTTGGGGCCAGTGACCATAATTCTATTATATTTAAAATAGTGATGGAAAAAGATAAACCAGATATGTTGTGCAACTCTGTGAATCTATAACTCTATCCTTAAAAGTTGCCACCCAAGTTGTAAGGTTGCTAAGAAGGTGTATGGTGTGTTGGCTTTAATTAGCACTGGAATGGAGTTTAGGAGCTGAAAAGTTATGTTGCAATTCTATAATGCCCTGGTTAGATCACACTTTGTATATTATGTTCTGTTCTGGTCACCTCATTATACAAAGGATGTGGAAGCTTTATAGAGACTGTTGAGGAGATTTACCAGGATGCTGCCTGGACTGGAGGACGTGTCTTCTGAAGAAAGGTTGAGGGAGCCAGGGCTTTTCTCATTGGAGTAAGGAAGGATGAAAGGTGACTTGATAGAGGTGTACAAGATGATGAGAGGCATACATAGAATGGATAGCCAGAGACTTTTTCCCAGGGCATAAATGGCTACCATAATTTTAAGCTGATTGGAGGAAGGTTTAGGGGAGATGTCAGAGGTAGATTCTTTACACAGAGAGTAATGGGTGCGTGGAATGCACTACCAGCAGTAATACTGGAAGGTTTGTGAAGGTTTATAGCTCAGGTTGAGGTTTAGGGCGTAGGTTTGCTTGCTAAGCTGTAGGTTTGATATCCAGACGTTTCATTACCTGGCTAGGTAACATCATCAGTGGTGACCTCCAAGTGAAGCGAAGCTGTTGTCTCCTGCTTTCTATTTATATCTTTCTCCTAGATGGAGTTCCTGAGGTTTGTGGTGATGTAATTTCCTGTTCGTTTTCTGATGGGTTGATGGATGGTATCTAGATCTCTGTGTTCGTTTATGGTGTTGTGGTTGGAGTGCCAGGCCTCTAGGAATTCTCTGGCATGTTTTTGCTTAGCCTGTCCCAGGATAGATGTGTTGTCCCAGTCGAAATGGTATTTTCTTTCATCCGTGTGTGGGGCTACGAGGGCAAGAGGGTCGTGTCTTTTTGTGGCTAGCTGGTGTTCGTGTATCCTGGTATCTAACTTTCTTCCTGTTTGTCCTACATAGTGTTTGTGGCAGGCCTTGCATGGAATTTTGTAGATGACATTGGTTTTGTCCATGGGTTGTACTGGGTCTTTTAAGTTTGTTAGTTTTTGTTTGAGTGTTGGTGGGTTTGTGTGCTACTAGGAGTCTGGCTGTCATTTCTGAAACTTCTTTGATGTATGATAAGGTGGTTCGGGTTCTGGCTGTGTTTGGTCTGCTTGTCGTGGTTTGTTCATGAGGATTCTGCGGACTGTATTTTTTGAGTATCCGTTCTTCTTGAATAAGTTGTATAGGTGGTTCTCCTCTGTTTTCCAAAGTTCGACTGTGCTGCAGTGTGTGGTGGCTCGTTGGAATAGTGTTCTGATACAGCTTTGTTTGTGTGTGTTGGGATAGTTGCTGGTGTAGTTAAGTATTTGGTCAGTGTTTGTCAGTTTTCTGTATACGCAGGTTTGTGGACAGACATGGTGGAATGAGCCATAAGCACCAAATAACGACAAACACAGATAAAGAAAAATCGGGTCCTGAAGAAAAAACTTGACAAACTCACAAACAAAGACAAAACCTATAACACAGGAGCATGGATAAAGAACTTATCAGACCGCACCGTATCAGACACAGAAAAAGCGGTACTAGTAAAAGGACCAAATTTCAATTACCGAGAATCTGATAAGAAGGATTTCCGAGCTGCATTAGAAACCACGTTGAAGGACAACAATCTCACAGAAGAAACACAACAAACGATCAAACAGACAATTACACCTACTCTGAGCTGAAAGAGGAAAGGAACAAACTGAACACACAAGAAAAGAAAGCCCTAGAAAACCTCAAAAAAGACAAAAACATCGTTATGTTACCTGCAGACAAAGGTCGACTCACAGTCATCCTGAACAGAAGGGACTACATCCTCCTACCCGCCCTCGACCTCTTTATAGCCAACTGCCGCCGTGACATCAACCGACTCAACCTGTCCACCCCTCTCACCCACTCCAACCTCTCACCCTCAGAACGTGCAGCCCTCCACTCCCTCCGCTCCAATCCCAACCTCACCATCAAACCCGCAGACAAGGGAGGCGCGGTGGTAGTTTGGCGCACTGACCTGTACACCGCTGAAGCCAAACGCCAGCTCGCGGACGCCTCCTCTTATCGCCCCTTTGACCACGACCCCACCTCCCACCACCAAACCATCATCTCCCAGACCATCCAGGACCTCATCACCTCAGGGGATCTCCCATCCACCGCCTCCAACCTCATAGTCCCACAACCCCGCACCGCCCGTTTCTACCTCCTGCCCAAAATCCACAAACCTGCCTGCCCCGGCCGACCCATTGTCTCAGCCTGCTCCTGCCCCACCGAACTCATCTCCCAATACCTCGACACGGTCCTGTCCCCTTTAGTCCAAGAACTCCCCACCTACGTTCGGGACACCACCCACGCCCTCCACCTCCTCCAGGATTTTCGCTTCCCCGGTCCCCAACGCCTTATTTTCACTATGGACATCCAGTCCCTGTACACCTCCATTCCCCATCACGAAGGACTCAAAGCCCTCCGCTTCTTCCTTTCCCGCCGCACCAACCAGTACCCTTCCACTGACACCCTCCTTCGACTGACTGAACTGGTCCTCACCCTGAATAACTTCTCTTTTCAATCCTCCCACTTCCTCCAAACTAAAGGAGTTGCCATGGGCACCCGCATGGGCCCCAGCTATGCCTGCCTCTTCGTAGGATATGTGGAACAGTCCATCTTCCGCAACTACACTGGCACCACCCCCCACCTTTTCCTCCGCTACATCGATGACTGTATCGGCGCTGCCTCGTGCTCCCACGAGGAGGTTGAACAGTTCATCAACTTTACTAACACCTTCCATCCCGACCTGAAATTCACCTGGACTGTCTCAGACTCCTCCCTCCCCTTCCTAGACCTTTCCATTTCTATCTCGGGCGACCGACTCAACACAGACATCTATTATAAACCGACTGACTCCCACAGCTACCTGGACTACACCTCCTCCCACCCTGCCCCCTGTAAAAACGCCATCCCATATTCCCAATTCCTTCGTCTCCGCCGCATCTGCTCCCAGGAGGATCAATTCCAACACCGCACAGCCCAGATGGCCTCCTTCTTCAAGGACCGCAGATTCCCCCCAGACATGATCGACGATGCCCTCCACCGCATCTCCTCCACTTCCCGCTCTTCCGCCCTTGAGCCCCGCTCCTCCAACCGCCACCAAGACAGAACCCCACTGGTTCTCACCTACCACCCCACCAACCTCCGCATACAACGTATCATCCGCCGCCATTTCCGCCACCTCCAAACGGACCCCACCACCAAGGATATATTTCCCTCCCCTCCCCTATCAGCGTTCCGCAAGGACCACTCCCTTCGTGACTCCCTCGTCAGATCCACACCCCCCACCAACCCAACCTCCACCCCCGGCACCTTCCCCTGCAACCGCAGGAAATGTAAAACTTGCGCCCACACCTCCACACTCACTTCCCTCCAAGGCCCCAAGGGATCCTTCCATATCCACCACAAGTTCACCTGTACCTCCACACACATCATCTATTGCATCCGCTGCACCCGATGTGGCCTCCTCTATATTGGTGAGACAGGCCGCTTACTTGCGGAACGCTTCAGAGAACACCTCCGGGCCGCCCGAACCAACCAACCCAATCACCCCGTGGCTCAACACTTTAACTCCCCCTCCCACTCCACCGAGGACATGCAGGTCCTTGGACTCCTCCACCGGCAGAACACAACGACACGACGGCTGGAGGAGGAGCGCCTCATCTTCCGCCTGGGAACCCTCCAACCACAAGGTATGAATTCAGATTTCTCCAGTTTCCTCATTTCCCCTCCCCCCACCTTGTCTCAGTCGGTTCCCTCAACTCAGCACCGCCCTCCTAACCTGCAATCCTCTTCCTGACCTCTCCGCCCCCACCCCACTCCGGCCTATCACCCTCACCTTGACCTCCTTCCACCTATCCCACCTCCATCGCCCCTCCCCCTAGTCCCTCCTCCCTACCTTTTATCTTAGCCTGCTTGGCTCTCTCTCTCTTATTCCTGATGAAGGGCTTATGCTCGAAACGTAGAATTCTCTATTCCTGAGATGCTGCCTGGCCTGCTGTGCTTTGACCAGCAACACATTTGCAGCTGTGATCTCCAGCATCTGCAGACCTCATTTTTTACTACTACATAGAGAAAGCCAATGCACTACTCGCAGACACCAACACCTACCAACAGGTGGCACTAGACCCGACCCTACAACTAGGAAACAAAATCACATATATCCTAAAAAAATTACATAATTCCGGACAATTAAACAAGACGGAATTCCAGAAAATGCAACCAGACAGGACAAACACCCCAAGATTCTATGGACTACCAAAAATCTATAAACCAGGAGCCCCCCTCAGACCCATAGACTCACTAACCGGAACACCAACTTACAGACTGGCCAAAGAACTACACGCAAGACTGAAATATCTAGGAGAAGAGTCACTCCATCCACTCCACCCAGGAATTCCTAAAAATCATCAAAAACGCCAAAATAGAGAAAGACGCAACGATGATCTCATTTGACATAACAGCACTGTTCACCTCCATCAACAACGACCTAGCAAAGAAACACTTACACACACCAACCACCATCAATCACATTACCAACGAAAACATCATGAAGCTAGTGGACCTGTGCCTCACCACCCACTTCACCTTCAACAACATAATCTACAAACAAACGAACGGCACACCCATGGGATCTCCGCTATCAGGATTTATAGCAGAAGCCGGAATGCAAAGACTAGAACAAACAGCCCTACCAACCATCAAACCAAAAATCTGGGTCCGCTACGTAGAAGACACCTTTGTCATCACTAAATGAAACAAGAAAGAAGAGACATTTAACATCATCAACAACACCCTCACAGGCATAAAGTTCACCAAGGAGGAGGAAACCGACAACAAACTCGCATTCCTGGACGTCACAGTTGAAAGAACGGACAACGGAGAACTACAATCAGGTGATTGTCCTGAAGGACCAGAGCTATGAAAGCTAGTGAGTTTCCAATTAAACCTGTTGGATTATAACCTGGTATTGTATGATTCTTAACTAAGGGATACATACTTAGACTTTGTTCTACTACTGCAATACAAAACAAATAATGAGTTGACTAACTCACAGGCCCTAGTCCATCACAATCACTGTTGCTCTAGCTTGAAGGTCCTTCTTCATTTTACTACACCAGAATTTCTTTGGCTGGTTGGTTTGGTTTGTTCACCTGATAATTGGTAAAATCAACAAAAGTGTCATGAGGTAAAGCATTTCCACTTAGTGAGTGGGTTTGGGATGCACTACCTGAGAGTATATCGACAGTAGGATCAATCAAAGCATTCAAAAGAAAATTAGGAGTTTACCTGTGCATAGTTACAGGGAGAAAGCAAGAGAAAGACATGAGGAGAGATATTTATTTGGAGAACTGGCATAGACACAATCAGCCAAATTACCTCTCTATGTGCTTGACAATTATGTGATGGTGGTGAGGTCGATTCTCCTGTTACTCTGGCAGGGTTTATGTATGTGAGGGAAAATACATGTCTTGCCAATGTCAGTCATGCTTCTGTCACAATGCCCCACGTGAGTTTCTGAGAGATCATATCGGTTGTTTTTTCGAAGGCTATAGATAAATCAACTACAGTCCATTAAGACTTATTAAGGAAAGGCCTCATTTTACCAACTTGCTTGAATTTTTCCAAGGAGGTAACAGAATAGTGGCTATAAAGATAGTAAATTTAATGTTTTACATAAAATCAGCTGGGCTTTTGACAAGTTCACAAATGGCAAACTGGCCAGAAAAGTAAAAGGATCAAAGGGAATTTGACACATTCTTTTTTTTATTCATTCACAGTATGAGGGTGTCATTAGGCTAACATTTATTGTCCAAATCTAATTGCCCAGAGAGAAGTTAAAAGTGAACCACATTGCTGTGGGTCAGGAGTCACATGTAGGCCAGACCAGGTAAGGGATGGCAGTTTCCTTCCCTAAAGGACGTTAACGCAAATGGGCTTTTCCTGACAATTGACAATGGTTTTGTGGTTATCATCAGCCTCTTAATTCCAGATTTTTATTGAATTCAAACTCCATCACCTGCTTTGGAGGGAGTCAACTTCGATCCCGAGAACATTATTTGGGTCTCTGGATTAACAGTCCAACAGTAATACATCATCACCTGCTTTTATAGGTCACATTGACTGGTGAAAAGCTAAGGGCGATGCTCAGTGTTACCAGTTGGGCTCCGCAGTACGGAGTCTCTCACATATCACGGTATATATATCCTATTTTTTAAAGTTGCAGGGAAAGCAAGATCGACTGTTTACAGATGAAGTAAAATTAGCTGTGTGTTGATGGTGGTGAGAAAAGCTGTTGATTATAGGAATAAATTGACAGACTAGTCAGGTCAATGGAAAAGTGGCAAATGGAATCTATTCAAAGAAATGTAAAGAACTGCAATTTGACAAACAAAGGGATGCAGAGTAAATGGTGTGACACTGAAAAATATTGAGGAACAACAGGACCTGCAGGAGTGAATGTTCATAGGTCCCTGAAGGTAGCAGAATGAGTAAACAATAGCCAACATCTTCTGCAGAGCATCAATCATTGCCGAATTACCACTTCACTTGAACGTTTTCACTACTTTACAACTGCTCTTCTCTTCAATGAGTCTCTTTAGACCAGATTCTGCAGAAATACAAAGCACAGCTAAGAGCTCCAATGCAGGGCTGCAGCACTGGGAGAAGACTAAACATGTTCCCCTTTTATGGCACCAGCTTTTCCAACACTAGTTAAGATATCTAGTATAATTGCCAATGAGTGTGTAAGTAGATGACTAAATGGACAAAAAGTGGGTAGAGTGAACTGAATAGCTGAAGGATGGGTAGTTTAGGTGGAAGGTGTTTGTTTGGAACAAAGATGATGCTTGTTTAAAGCAAGAACATGCACAGGAGCCTTTTAACATAGAACATTGAACAGTACAGTGCAGAACAGGCCCTTTGGCCCTAATGTTGTGCCAACCTGTGAACTAATCTAAGCCCATCCCCCTACACTATTCCATCATTATCCACGTGCTTATCTAAGGACTGTTTTAATCTCCCTAATGTGGCTGAGTTACCTACATTGGCAGGCAGGGCATTCCACGCCCTTACCACTCTCTGAGTAAAGAACCTGCCTCTGACATCTGTCTTAAATCTATTACCCCTCAATTTGCAGCTATACCCCCTCGTACAAGCAGATGTCATCATCCTAGGAAAAAGACTCACTGTCCATCCTATCTAATCCTCTGATCATCTTGTATGCCTCTATTGAATACCCTTTTAGCCTTCTTCTCTCCAATGAGGACAGACCCAAGTCTCTCAGCATTTTCTCATAAGATCTTCACTCCAGACCAGGCAACATCCTGGTAAATCTCCTCTGCACCTTTTCCAAAGCTTCCACATCCTTCCCGTAATGGGGCGACCAGAACTGTACACAATATTTCAAATGAGGCCACACTAGCGTTTTGTCCAGTTTCAGCATGACATCACAGCTCTGGAACTCAATCCCTCTACCAGTAAAACCTAATACACCGTATGCCTTCTTAACAGCACTATCCATCTGGGTGGCAACTTTCAGAGATCTGGGTACATGGACACCAAGATCTCCCTGCGTATCCACACAACCAAAAATCTTGCCATTGACCCAGTATTTTGCCTTCCTGTTATTCTTCCCAAAGTAAATCACCTCACATTTATCGGCATTGAACTCCATTTGTCACCCTTCAGCCCAATGCTGCAGTTTATCCAAGTCCCCCTACAATCTGTAACATTCTTCCATACTGTCCATCACTCCATCGACTTTAGCGTCATCTGCAAAAAATGACAAACAGCAGTGGTTCCAAAACGGATCCTTGTGGCATACCACTAGTAATCGGACTCCAAGCTGAATATTTTCCATCATCCACCACTCGTTGTCTTCTTACAGAAAGCCAGGGTCTAATCCAAACTGCTAAATCACCTTTAATGCAATGTTTCCGCATTTTCTCCAACAGCCTACCATGTAGAACCTTATCAAAGGCTTTACTGAAGTTCATGTACACCATGTCAACTGCCCTACCCTCATCCACATGCTTGGTCACCTTCTCAAAAACTCAACGAGGTTTGTGAGACATGAACTGCCCTTCATGAAACCATGTTGATTATCTCCAATCAATTTTTTGCTTGCTAGGTGATTATAAATCCTATCTCTTATAATCTTTTCCAAATCTTTTCCTACAATTGACATAAGGCTCACTGGTCTATAATTACCTGAATCATCTCTACTGCCTTTCTTGAACAAGGGCACAGCATTTGCAATCCTCCAGTCCTCTGGTACTAAACCCGTAGACAATGACGACTCAAAGATCAAGGACAAAGGCTCTGCCATCTCCTCCCTAGGTTCCCAGAGAATCCTTGGATAAATCCAGCCCAGGGGAATTATCTACTTTCACACCATCTTGAATGGAAATTACCTCCTCCTTACTGACCTCGAACCTTTCTAGTCTAATATTTCGTATCTCTTTCTTCTCCTCTGCAATATTCTCCTTTTCCTGAGTGAAAACTGTTGAGAAATATTCACTTAGTAGCTATTTGATCTCCACACAACTTCCCACTTCTGTCTTTGACTGGCCTTATTCTGTTCCTTAAACTAGTTCCACATTTCGATTGTCCCCATCCGCTGTATTTTGCAACCCAATTCTATGGCTCCTAAGTCTTGCCTAATCACAATATAATCGCCCTTCCTCCATCTATAATTTTTGCACTGTGACATGTACCTATCCCTTTACACTGCTAAACTAAATGTAACTGAATTATGTTGCTGCAAAAGTGCAGCAGGTCAGGCAGCATCCAAGGAGCAGGAAAATGGACATATCGAGCAAAGCCCTTCATCAGGAATGAGGCTGGGAGCCTCGGGGTGGAGAGATGAGTTAGAGGGGCTGGGGCTGGGAGAAATGTGATAGGTTGGAGATGAGGGTGGAGCGGATAGGTAAGAAGGAAGACTGACAGATGGACAGGTCATAAGGACTGTGCTGAGCTGGAAGGTTGGAATACTGGAGTAAGAGGCATTAAGGGCTTTTAAGCAACTCTTGGATGGGCATGTGGATGATAGCAAAATGAAAGTTACATAGGTTAGTTTGAGCTTAGAGTAGGATAAACGATTGGCAAAACATCAAGGGCCGAAAGACTTATACTGTGCTGAACAGTTCTGTCTCTCTGGTCGACCATTTACCATTACTATGCTAAATATAATTGAATTAAGTTCATTACCACTGAAATGTACTCCTACTGATCTTGTTGTCACCTGTTCAGCGTCATTCCTAAAATCAATCACAGAACAGTCCTATTTCTTGCTACATACTGACTAAAACCAATTCCATTGAATTCATTTTAAGAATTCTATGCACGCTGTACAATTTGCACTGATTTGATGTTAGTTTGTGTCTTCCCATGCTGATCAGTTTAAGAGGCAGACAAAGCATGTGCTTACATTTGTCTCCATTGCTGTTTTTTCCTGAATAGGTTACTAACCTGGTACCATAAGTTTATAATTTGAGGGATGACTATCATATGATAATACGTTGGCTTTAAGAGGTGTATTTTCTTTCCTGAAGAGAGATTTTGAACCAAAGGTGTTGAGCTGTCTCTTCCAAGCCAATAAAATAAACAACTTGTGAGGCCATGAGATTTTTTTTCAAAGTTGGAACAAATGAAGCAGCATGACTGGGTGGAGTCAGGCACCCAGAGAATCAGAGTTTTAGTTTAACTTCCAGTGGTTATTGGAATTTTGAAATTGGTTGTGGAAGCTTTTTTTTATTTCAAAAATATATTTTATTCATAAAATACTTTGATGATCTATACAAGTGGACATGCTATACAAATGTAAACATTCCATTTCTTTGCATACTGAAACAGAGTAATCATTCCTATTTACAGGTCTGTACAATTACATTCTTTAGCTGAGGCGTCAGCAGAGCCCAAATGACTGTGCAGGTCCCCTGTTCTTGTTTAGGTAGGCAGACGTTACACGGTGGTCTTTCCCCACCGCTCCTTGGTGGCAGTTGCCCCAAGCTTCAGTGCGTCCTTCAACACGTAGTCCTGGACCTTGGAATGTGCCAGTCTGCAACACTCAGTCGGGGTCAACTCCTTCAGCTGGAAGATCAACAGGTTTTGGACCGCCCAGAGAGCATCTTTCACCGGGTTGATGATCCTCCAGGCACAATTGATGTTCGTCATGGTGTGTGTTCCAGGGAACAGGCCGTAGAGCATGGAGTCCCGCGTCACGGCGCTGCTCGGGACGAACCTCGACAAACACCACTGCATTCCTCTCCAGACTTCCTCTGCATAGGCACATTCCAGAAGGAGGTGTGTGACAGTCTCTTCCCCCCGGCAGCCGCTTCGAAGGCAGCGTGCAGTGCGGCTGAGAGTCCAGGTGTGCATAAAGGATCTCACAGGCAGAGCCCTTCTCACCACCAGCCAAGCCATGTCTTGGTGCTTGTTGGAAAATTCTGGCGATGAGGCATTCTGCCAAATGGCTTTGACAGTCTGCTCAGGGAACCGCTCGATAGGATCCGCCCTCTCCTTTTCCCAAAGGGTCTCGAGGACACTTCGAGCTGACCACTTCCTGATGAACTTGTGGTCAAAGGTGTTTTTCTTCATAAACTTCTCCACAAAGGACAGGTGATACGGAACGGTCCAACTACTCGGAGCGTTCCGCGGGAGCAAGGCCAGACCCATCCTTCGCAACACTGGGGACAGGTAGAACCTCAGTACGTAGTGTCACTTGGTGTTTGCGTACTAGGGATCCACACACAGCTTAATGCAGCCACACACAAAGGTGGCCAACAGGGTGAGGGTGGCATTGGGTGTATTTTTTCCCCCATTGCCCAGATGGAAGCTGCCATACCCCTCCCTCTACCAGAGTTTTCTGTTGGTGTTTTCCCTCCTGGACTGGAGGAACATTGCATGTGAGACGATCTATTTTAGTGAATTTGCCTTTGTGAAGGGTGTGTTTATGGCATGTTACTATATTAGAAATGTGTTGTCTAGCAGTTAAATAATCTATTATTCTGTTAAGTTTTCCAGTAGAGTTAAAGATTATACCAATGCTTTTTTTTGTTTGTACTTTAACTATCGTGTAAGAATAAAGGGTGTTTTGCTGAAAGCCTAGTAATGTAAACAAGCAAATCACATCTGAAATGTAGCAACTTACATTTGCTTTACAGTAGATTAAAGTTAGGTTCTAGAATATCTCCTGGATACATTTAAAAGGGTAAAAAGTGAGGTCTGCAGATGCTGGAGATCAGAGCTGAAAATGTGTTGCTGGTTAAAGCGCAGCAGGTCAGGCAGCATCCAAGGAACAGGAAATTCGACATTTCGGGCACAAGCGATACCGAAACGTCGAATTTCCTGTTCCTTGGATGCTGCCTGACCTGCTGCGCTTTAATCAGTAACACATTTTCAGCTACATTTAAAAGGGGTTTGGTCTGGTCCATGATCCACCATCAAGCATAGCTGACCAGTAGACTCTCTCGTGCTTACCACCTACCATAGGTATACGGGAAGACATTCATCGTCATAGCTACCAAGTCATTGAACTCAGAGCTTCAGAGGCACAATGTTACTCATTGCATGACAAGATACCCATAAGGGGCGGTGGATTTAAATCAGAAATGAAAAAGAAGTCCTTCTCTCAAAGGGTCTGGAATTCACAACGGCAGACTGTGGTTGACCCAAGATACTGAATAAATTTCAGAAGATAGACAAATTTTTAATGAGCAACAAGATAAAGGGTGAGGGAGAGCAGGCAGGAATGAGTCGTGAGTTCATGGAATGCCCTGCCAGTAGCTGTGGTGGACTCTCCCTCTTTATGGGCATTTAAACGGGCATTGGATAGGCATATAGAGGATAGTGGGCTAGTGTAGGTTAGGTGGGCTTGGATCAGCGCAACATCGAGGGCCGAAGGGCCTGTACTGCACTGTATTTTTCTATGTTCTATGTTCTATATTCTATGTTCTATGTTCTATGTTCTGTGTGAAGTTGAGGCAAGGTAAGCTCAGCCTTGATCATATTGAATGATGGAGCAGGGGCTGAATTGCCTACCCCTTCTCCCGAATCTCATGCTTTTATGTAAGACCTCGTTCAATCAGCAGCATGACGACATCTCTTTGTCACTTAGTGCAGCTAGACACAGAATCTGAACTTGGGAATTTGATGAGTAAGATAAGTCCATGTTTTGAGGGAGGAGATCCAACCGTAACAATGCGTAGATTAAAATCTAAAATAATTAAGTAGCAATAAGAAGCAGTGAGTGAGCAACTGATGGGAAGGCTGAAATTAAGAGACTTCAAAAGCATGAGTTAGAAGCAAAAGAGAGATCTCCACTATTCAGTTTGGACTGTTACTTGAAAAGTGTGACATCAGAGAGAAACAGGTAAGTGATTAATTGGTGAGTACTGGGCTCATTTCTTATAAAGCTCTTGTAATTTATAAATAAAAATAGTGACCTCATAGCAATATTGATTGGTTGGTGAGTATTTACCATAAGGGTCTATATGCAAAAACCTAGATTAATTCACTAATTTTGGGAACAATATGTACATAACTAGACCATACTGTTATGGATAAGGCCAGACTCCCTCAAAACATTTCAAGAAAGTAACCCGAACCCAAACATTTCTTGTTGTTTTAAGCAGGTGTAACACGGATATTCCAGAAGTGATGTCGTTGACCCAAACACTTCGTTTTAAACAAAAACAGAATTTATTTGTAAGATTACCGAACAAAATCACCAACAAAAAAAGAACAGATTATAGAATAACTTAATCTATCCAAACATCCCAATTATACAGATTATAGATTATAACAGATTATAGAATAACTTACCCTATTCCAAACATGCCAATTATACAGATTATAGATTAAAACAGATTATAGAATAACTTACCCTATCCAAACATCCCACTTATACAGATTATAGATTATAACAGATTATAGAATAACTTACCCTATCCAAACATCCCAATTACACAGATTACAGATTATAGAATTATACAGATTATAGATTATAACAGATTATAGAAAAGCTTACCCTATCCAAACATCCCAATTATACAGATTATAGATTATAACAGATTATAGAATAACATTCCCTATCCAAACATCCCAATTATACAGATTATAGATTATAACAGATTATAGAATAACTTACCCTATCCAAACATCCCAATTATACCAATTATAGATTATAACAGATTATAGAATAACTTACCCTATCCAAACATCCCAATTATACAGATTATAGATTATAACAGATTATAGAATAATTTACCCTATCCAAACATCCCAATTATACATATTATAGATTATAACAGATTATAGAATAACTTACCCTATCCAAACATCCCAATTATACAGATTATAGATTATAGAATTATACAGATTATAGATTATAACAGATTATAGAATAATTTACGCTATCCAAACATCCCAATTATACAGATTATAGATTATAACAGATTATAGAATAATTTACCCTATCCAAACATCCCAACTATACCGATTATAGATTATAACAGATTATAGAATAACTTAACCTATCCAAATATCCCACTTATACCGATTATAGATTATAACAGATTATAGAATAATTTACCCTATCCAAACATCCCAATTATACAGATTATAGATTATAACAGATTATAGAATAATTTACCCTATCCAAACATCCCAATTATACCGATTATAGATTATAACAGATTATAGAATAACTTACCCTATCCAAACATCCCAATTATACAGATTATAGATTATAACAGATTATAGAATAACTTAACCTATCCAAACCTCCCAATTATTCAGATTATAGATTATAACAGATTATAGAATAATTTAACCTATCCAAACATCCCAATTATACAAATTATAGATTATAACAGATTATAGAATAATTTACCCTACCCAAACGTCCCAATTATACAGATTATAGATTATAACAGATTATAGAATAATTTACCCTATCCAAATATCCCACTTATACCGATTATAGATTATAACAGATTATAGAATAATTTAACCTATCCAAACATCCCAATTATACAAATTATAGATTATAACAGATTATAGAATAATTTACCCTACCCAAACATCCCAATTATACAGATTATAGATTATAACAGATTATAGAATAACTTAACCTATCCAAACATCCCAATTTAATGGTTCTATTCCAAATAATTGCAACAATCTCCATAAACGCTCCTTGGCAAATAAGGTAAAATCAAACACAACGTCTTACGGGGAGAGAGAGAGATGGCAGAGAGACTCAAGCATAGAACACCTTCTTCCATGTAGCTGTTCCTTTGGCCAGCTGCCTCAAAGAACTGACTGCTTGCTAAAACCAAACCAAACCAAACCAAACCAGAGAAAGCTGAGCTGAAAGAACTGGCCATTCCAATTTCTTGTACTGGTGGGTTTTTTTTAAACTTGAAAGCCTTTTGCTTAAGGCAGTATCTGTTATATATAACCAAATTGACCTTAAAACCCATCAAGCCAGACCTCTTGGCAACTCTGCCTCATACAACTCTTCTGAAAAGAACTAAGGACACCACAATCATGTTAAAGGAACAGCATCGTCACAATAACAAAGTCCAAAAGCATATAAGTAACTCTTAGAAACCGAGGAGAAGGAGTTGGTTGATGAACAGGTGGGAGTAATTCTATGTAGTAGTATCACATTTATACTAAAGAGTCCAAAAGTAACCCTGAGTTGTGGCAGGGAATCTCAATGGCATGGATGGATCATCCTGCGACATGTGAGGATGCTTTTTGTGACCTGGATGAACATGTTTGCAGGAAGTATCACAAGCTGCAGTTTTTCAGCCTCTGGGATTTGGAAGGTGAGTGATATTCGAATTGTTGTGGTTGAATCATAAAATCCTACCTAGGCAATTCCACCCATCGAGTCCACACTGACCCACCAAAGAGCATCCAATCAGATCCACTCATTTACCCTATCTCTTCATTTCCCACCCTTAATCCACCTAGCCTGCACATCCCCGTGACACAATGGGCAATTTAGCATAGCCAATCCACCTAACCTGCACGTTTTTGGACTATGGGAGGAAACCTACACAGACACGAGGAGAATGCGCAAACTCCACACAGTCACCCGAAGGTGGAATCAAACCCAAGTCTCCAACAGTGTGAGGCACCACTGTGCCACCATGCCACCCCAAAGCTGTGAACTATGTAGATACCATGTTCAAGAAGGTGGTCCCATCATAACGTCGGAGCATGCAGGTAGGTGACCTGGCAAGTGGGTGACCATCAGAAGTCCAGAAGTACCATACAGTTCACTAACTGGTTTCCAATTGTGGATGCTGGTGAAAGTGACTATTCTTCCAAGGAATGTAGCAAGAGTCAGAAGTGGCACTACAAGGGGCTTGGCTGCACAAGTAGTTGGGGAGGGGAAGAAGAGTGGCAGCGAAATAGTGAACATGGAACATAGAACGTTACAGCTTTTGGCCCTCGATATTGCGCCAACCTTTGAAATTAATCTGATGCCCATCTAAGCTACACAGTTCCATTATTATCCATATGTCTAATGCTCATTTAAATGCCCTTAATGTCAGCTAGTCTACTACTTTTGCAGGCAGGCTGTTTCACACCCCTACTATTCTCTGAGTAAGGAAACTACCTCCAATATCTGTCCTAAATCTATCACCCCTCAATGTTAAGCTGTCCCCTCATGTTAGCCTTCACCATCTGAGGAAAAAGGTTCTCACTGTCTATTCGAATTAGCCCTCTGATTATCTTATATGTCTGGATTAAGTCGCCTCTCAACCTTCTTCTCTCCAATGAAAACAACCTCAGGTCCCTTAGCCTTTCCACAACATCCTAGTAAATCTCCTCTGAACACTTTCCAAAGCTTCCACATCCTTCCTATAATGTGGTGACCAGAACTGCGGCCTTACCAGTGTCTTGTACAGCTGAAGAATGACCTCGTGGCTCCGAGACTCAATCCTCCGACCAATGAACACAAACACACCACTTCTTAACAACCCACTCAACCTGGGTGATAGCTTTTAGGGATATATGCAGCTGGGCACCGAGATCTCCTTTCAACTACACTGCCCAGAATTTTACCATTGGCCCAGTACTCTGCATTCCTGTTACTTTTTCTGAAGTGAACTACCTCACACTTTTCCACACTAAACTTCATTTGCCACTTCTCAGCCTAGCTCTGCATCTGAGTGTAGATTAAATATAGAATAAATTGCCTACAGTATGGAAACAGACTCTGAGGCCCAACAAGTCCACACCGACCCTCTGATGAGTAACTCACACAGACTTATTCCCCTACATTTACCCCTGACTAATGCACCTAACACCATTGGTAATTTAGATTAGATTAGACTAGATTCCCTACAGTGTAGAAACAGGTCCTTTGGCCCAACAAGTCCACATTGACCCTCCGAAGAGTAACCCACCCAGTCCCATTTCCCTCTGACTAATGCACCTAACACTATGGGCAATTCAGCATGCCAATTCACCTGACCTGCACATCTTTGGACTGTGGGAGGAAACCGGAGCACCCGGAGGAAACTCACGCAGATACGGGGAGAATGTGCAAACTCCACACAGACAGTAGTCCGAGGTGAGAATCGAACGCTGATCCCTGGCATTAAAGCAGCAGTGCTAACCAGTGAGCCACAGTGCTGCCCCAACATTTTTGTATGTCCCTCTGTAACCCATAACATCCTTCAGCACTACCCACAACTCTGCCTACCTTATTGTCAACCGCAAATTTACTAATCCATCCTTCTATGCCCACCTCAAGATTATTTATAAAATAACAAATGGCAGTGGCTCCAAAACAGATCCTTGCAGCACACCACCAGTCACTGAGCTCCAGGATGAACACTTCCCTTCAACCACCACTTTCTGTCTTCTTTCAGCTCGCCAATTTCTTATCCAAACTGCTAAATCACCTTCAATCCCGAAACTCCATAGTTTGTGCAATAGCCTACTATGTGGAACCTTATCAAATGCCTTACTGAAATCCATATACACTACATCAACTGCTTTACCTTCATCCACCTGTTTGGTCACCTTCTCAAAGAACTCCATAAAGTTAGTGAGACACGACCTACCCTTCACAAAGCCATGTTGACTATCCCTAATCAAATTATTCCTTTTCAGATGATTATAAATCCTATCTCTTGTAATCTTACCCACAACTGAAGTAAGGCTCACTGGCCTATAACTACCAGCGTTGTCCCCGACTCTCTTAAACAAGGGAACAACATTTGCTAACCTCCAGTCTTCTGGCACCACTCCTGTCAACAATGATGACATAAAGATCAAAGACAGTGATTGGAGATTTGATAGCGAGGGAAATAGACAGGAGTGATCAAATAGACAAAACATGCTTCCACCAAATAAGTGGAGTTGCAGAACATAAATCTTAAAATTCAGTCCAATTATCATGAACAAAATGACAACTAATCTTTTTTTTGAAAAAATGCACTATTTCCTAATGCAATCTACAAAGCTAGAGATGTTATTTCAGGATAGTATGCTTCATCCCTGGAGTCAAAGTCAAGGTTGAGTGACAGTCGGGCATTCCTTTGGGGGTCAGGTGAACAACCAACACAGAGGTTATTATCCACCTTAATACCAATGGCACAAATAGAAGGAAGGGGGAGACCCTGAAAGTAGAGTTTTGACAGCTAGGAAAGATATTGAAAGGAAGGATTTCTGAGGTGTCTTATTCAGTATGGAAAGTTTAAGCCTGAGCAAAATGAACAAATAGCTAGAGAAAGGATAAGAAGGAGGTCTTTTCATTTATGGGAATTGAGACCAGTTCTGGGGCAAGTGGGACATATACAAAGATGAGTTATACCTTAGCAGGACCTATGCTAATATCTTAGAATTGAATTGAATTGAATTGAATTTATTGTCACGTGTACTGAGGCACAGTGAAAAGCTTTGTCTTGTGAGCAATACAGGCAGATGACATAGTCAAATAGCATAGATAAGTAAATAATAGATAAACAGACAGGGAGATTCGATGGTGCTGTTGAGGAAGATTTAACCTGTCTTGTCAAGAGATGGAATCTGAAAGGGAATTCAGATAAGAGAAAAACAATGCTTTTTATGAGAGGTAGAAAAGTTGTTAATGAAATTGGAAGGCAATCAAAACAAGCACCTGCATCAAATAGAGTTAAAACAGAATAATGTTAAAAAAGGTAAAATCAAAAGCATTACATATGAATGCACAAAGCATTTGCAATAGTTAGGCAAATTGATGGCATTTGATCTAGTTGCCATTATGGAGATGTAACTGAAGGTTGACTAAGCATGGGATCTAAATATTCAAGAATATTAGACAGGAAGGACAGGAAAAGGGAACAAAGATGAGGTAGTGACGGGAATAAGGGATGGATCAGTTACTTTGATGAGAGAGGATCTTAAATGGGAAGAAAAATAGAACATAGAACATAGAACAATACAGCACAGAACAGGCCCTTCGGCCCACGATGTTGTGCCGAACATCTATCCTAGATTAAGCACCCATCCATGTACCTATCCAATTGCCGCTTAAAGGTCGCCAATGATTCTGACTCTACCACTCCCACGGGCAGCGCATTCCATGCCCCCACCACTCTCTGGGTAAAGAATCCACCCCTGACATCTCCCCTATACCTTCCGCCCTTCACCTTAAATTTATGTCCCCTTGTAACACTCTGTTGTACCCGGGGAAAAAGTTTCTGACTGTCTACTCTATCTATTCCTCTGATCATCTTATAAACCTCGATCAAGTCACCCCTCATCCTTCGCTGTTCCAACGAGAAAAGGCCGAGAACTCTCAACCTATCCTCGTACGACCTATTCTCCATTCCAGGCAACATCCTGGTAAATCTTCTCTGCACCCTCTCCAAAGCTTCCACATCTTTCCTAAAGTGAGGCGACCAGAACTGCACACAGTACTCCAAATGTGGCCTAACCAAAGTCCTGTACAGCTGCAACATCAAGTCCTGTACAGCTGCAACATCAAGTCCTGTGCAGCTGCAACATCATGTAGAAGCAGTTTGGTTGGAACTAACAAACAGCAAAGAGCAGCAAACATTGACAGGAGCTGTTGACAGACCACCCAACCATCGTAGTAAAGTGGGACACAATATCGATCAGGAGCATATAATGAGAGTAATACAGTAATCATGTTAGCTTTAATATAGATAGGGTACAATAGAATTCATTGCCATGGAATACAGTGGAGGTTGGGACGTTAAGTATCTTCAAGGCCGAAATTGATAAATTCTTGATCTTGCAAGGAATTAAGGGCTACGGGGAGAGTGCGGGGAAGTGGCATTGAAATGTCCATCAGCCATGATAACATAAAAAAGAACATAAAAACTAGAAGCAGGAGTAGGCCATCTGAGCCAGCTCCTCCATTCAATAGGATCATGGTTGATCAACTCACGGCCTTAGCTTCACTTGCCTGCCCTCTCACATTAACCCTTCATTCCTTTATTGTTCAAAAAGTTATCTATCTTAGCTTTAAAGACATTTACTGAGGAAGCCTCAACTACTTCACTGGGCAGGGAATTCTGTAGATTTACAACCTGCAGGGTGAAGAAGTTCATAGAACAAAGAATGTTACAGTGTAGCACAGGCCCTTCAGCCCTCGATCTTGCGCCGACCTGTGAAATTAATCTGATGCCCATCTAATCTACACCATTCCATTATTATCCATATGTATGTCCAATGCCCTTAACATCGGCGAGTCTACTACTGTTGCAGGCAAGCTGTTTCACACCCCTACTACTCTCTGAGTAAAGAAACTACCCCTGATATTTGTCCTAAATCTATCACCCCTCAATTTAAAGCTATGTCCCCTCATGATAGCCTTCACCATCCGAGGAAAAAGGCTCTCACTGTTCCTTCTCAATTCAGACCTAAATCTGCTCCCCTGAATTTGGAGGCTATGCTCTCTTGTCCTAGTTTCACCTGCCAATGGAAACAACTTCTTTATTTCTATCTTATCTCTTCCCTTCATAATTGCACATGCTTCTCTAAGATCACCCCCATTCTCCTGAATTCCAATCAATATCATCCCAGTCTGCCCAGTCTCTCTTCATAAGCCAACCCCCTCAACTCCAGAATCAAACTAGTGAACCTCCTCTCTCTCTCCTCTAGTGCCAGTAATCTTTTCTCAAGTAAGGAAACCAAAACTGCACGCAGTACTCCAAGTAAAGCCTCACCAGCACCCTACAGAGCTGCAACATATCTTCCCTGCTTTCAAGCTCCATCTCTTTAGCAATGAGGGGCAAAACTCAATTTGTCTTCTTAATTACCTGCTGCAGCTGCAAACCAACTTTTATCTGATTCATCCACAAGGACACTCAGGTGCAACATGCTGCAATTTCGTACCATTCAAGTAATAATCTGTTTTACTGTTATTCCTACCAAAATGGATGATATGTTAATACTGTACTCCATCTGCCAGACCTTTGCCTACTAATTTAAGCTATCTATGTCCCTTGGAAAAGTTTCCAGTCCTCTGCACACAATAGCTTTGAACATTTTCCCCATATCTGATGTTAAGTTTTAAAAAACTGTCTTTTCCTGCTTTCTGGCTCCTTTCCTTTTGATTTAAGGATTTTATTCACTATCTTTCAATCTAATGATACCATCATCAAATGAAAGGAGTTTGTTTTTGGAAAATTAAACCAAAGCATCAAGTATCTCACTAACAAATTGAATCTCCTTTGGTTGCAGAGTGTCTGTCTTAGGGCAGAGGGAAAGCAATTTAGGAATGAAATGAAAAGGATTTATTACTTTAGAGAGCAGTGAATCTTTAGAGTCAGCCATGAAAGCTCATTCATTGAGTATTCAAGATAGAGATTGATAGAGTTTGGGTGCTAATGACATAAAGGAATATGGGGCAGTGTGGTAGATTATCAACCATTATCTAGAATCGTGGGGTGATTATGAGGGATTGAATTACTTAACTATGCTCCAATGTTCCTATACTCTAATGCAAGATACAGCAGAGTAACAGGGCTGTGTGTGGGCTCTTGCCTGGGGCCCATCCACTCCCATTTGTTTTCCTCCTCTGTTTACTTTTGCTCCTGCTCTTTTTTTTGCTTTATTTTCCTTTCCCTTTGGTTTTTATTTCTTTTCTGTGGCATTTCGATCAGCAGCATCAGCTCAGCAGCGAGACTAGTCCATACATGGACGTGGCTTCTCAGGGCAATAGGAGGTGGTGGCAGCAAGGACATTCGTCTGCCATTCAAGGCCAGTGGCAAGTGCAGAAGGATTGTTCTCCCAGAGTTTGGGCCAGTGGTAGCTGCAGCAAAGCTCCTCAAGTGATCAGGGATGGCAACACTGGCAGTAGCAGACTCTTCAAGATGGTGAAGTCAGCAGTGGCCTGGCAGCAGAGCCAAGGTCTCTTGGTCTTGGGACAAGTGTGGTTTCAGTGATGTCAACGAAGTGGGTCAAGTGCAAAGAGATGGTGCCTAAAATGGGGGCGACTCCTATGTTAGTGGGTCTGGTGCAGGTGGCGGCGAAGCAGTGAAAGTCTCACTCCAGACTGGCTGCCTACATGGACGGGGTCAGAAAGACTGATACTCTGAACTTTTTACTCCTTTATTTTTCTAATTTATTTCTATGACCTATAATGCTGGATTATTTATTTCTTTACTTTTCTAATTTTCTTTTGTGTCCTAAGAATTATATCTTAAGCCTCTGTACCTCAGTGTTTTCGTACCTAAGATGGTGCTATAATGCAGAGACTGTCACCTTTTCACAGTACTCATTTGAGTACATATGACAATAAAGCTAAAAAATTCAATTCAATTTGCTTTTCTGTCTTTCTGACTATTCGGTGATCTATACTACATACCATGCTCAACCCAAATGGCTTGCATTGATTCTTTCACATATCATGCTTCCCACAGCTGGAATTGTTGCTTTAATTAATATTACGTCACCCCTCCTTTTATGCCTCTGTTGATCTCACATGTAAACCATATAATCAAGAATGTCAAGCTGCCTTTTCTGTTCTACTTTAAGTTATATTTCAGTAATGATTATGATATCGTACTTTCATGGTTCTATTTTTGCATTCAGCTCATCTTCTTTATTATGTACTCATTTCATTGACCTTAGTATCACTAAGCTCTGGCAGACTCCTTTGTTAGCTACTTCCTAGTCTGCTTCCTCTGCATTCAGTACGGATTTTGGCCTTTCATTTCTAACTTTGCTTCTCTCTTTTTTGAACTTATGTTCAGGTTTCCATACACCTTGGTTACATCCTTCACCCTAGCAGTAGGAGAAGGCAACAGATCGATCTGGACTGATAAGGAAAACTGCAGAAATATATGTGCCAAAATTCCTATAATTATTGCTTTTCTGGCCTTCGTCTTCCTTGCACTGTATAGCTGAACTAGCCATTGTGCCATAAACTTGCCTGTAGTTGTACTCCTCAGAAAAACTATTGTCCTCACTTGTATTCAAAAATAACAATGGAGTAGAAGGAAAAAAAATCCCCACTGGACTCCTGCACCACCTGACTGCTCCTCCTTATCTGTCTGGCTGTACCCCCATTCCTCCTCTGCCTACATATTTTCTGATGCTTTCAGCAGTCTTCTATATTCTAATGCTTTCATCAATCAAGGCATAGAGTATAACAGCGAGGAAGTAATGTTGAAGTTGTGCAGGGCATTGGTCAGGCCACGCCTGGAGTACTATGTGCAGTTCTGGTCACCTCACTACAGGGACGATGGTGGAGATGCTGGTGTTGGACTGGGGTAGACAAGTTAAAAATCACACAACACCAGGTTATAATCCAATAGGTTTATTTGGAAGCACTAGCTTTCGGAGTGCTTCATAAGGTAGCAAAGGGAGTTCACCAGAATATTGCCTAGGATGGAGAAATTGAGCTTATAAAGGAGAGACTAGATAGGCTTAGTTTCTCAGCAGAGAAGGTTGGGGGGGGGGGGCGGGGGGGGGGGGAGTCATGATTGAGGTGTAAAAGATTATAAGAGGTCTGGAAAGGGTGAATTTGGAGCAGGGTAAAAACAATGACTGCAGATTCTGGAAACCAGATTCTGGATTAGTGGTGCTGGAAGAGCACAGCAGTTCAGGCAGCATCCAAGGAGTGGTGAAATTGAGGAGCAGCTGTTCCCTATATGGGTGGGGGAGGAGGGCAGGGGCGTGGGAGGAGTGTGGTGTGAATCTGGAATGCAGTGCCTGGGAAGGTAGTGGAGGCTGGAAACCTTTAAATGATACTTGCATGAGTATTTGAAATATAACATTCAAGTATATGAGACAAGTGCAGCAAACTGGGATATTGCACTTTTAGTGCAGGTTATGTCAGTAAAGACTCAATGGGCTGAAGGACCTTTTCTGCACTGTACGAATCTGCATCTATATTCTTAAACATCAGAGTGACAACTTGCTAAAACAGGATCTTCCTGTAGCTCACAGCTTCGTGGATGTCTCTATGATGCCAAATTCCTTCAGTTGTCAAAACGTCCTGCACATGTTTGACCAAGGTCTGTCACGGTACATGTTGTGCATTCAATATGACAGAGGTGTCCTTCCTTCCTTGCTTGTTAGGCCATTATTTAAAATTTACTAGACATAAATTGAAATCAACCCATCTGGGAAAATCATTCACTCGCTACTTTTCCATTTGATGAGACATCCAAACACTCCGATTTGGTTGACAATCCTATGTTCAGATACCTGTAACTTTGAACTCACCTTTTAAAACTTTGTTGTGAAAAATGAATTAGGGATGCAAATGGAGGTTGTATGTTTTCCAACTTATCAGGAGGCAGAGAGTAATGGAATAATAATGAGATTTGCTCTATTCTTTAGAATGTTCTTTTACAAATGGGAATGGGTTGTACACAATCTATAAATATATATCTCAACATAAATGTTAAATGCCCAAAGTCCTTCCTTTGTAATTTTGCTTACTGATTGCCGAACCCGTACACTACAGTTGTGTAAGCAGTAGAATAAGGAAGTCCTTGTGGTTAGTCTGTAGTATTTCAATGAATGTGTAGCTGGACTGTGCTTGTGACAAAGTGTTGGCATTGGGGCAGAACTACCAAAAAAATTCCAGACAGTTAAGATGGCTGAATACCTGACAGGGAATATATAACCTGCTCAGTCACCCGCAGTTTGTCTTCTGTTAGGGCCATTCAACTCACGATCTCATTCCAGCCCTGGTTCAAACATGGACAAAACAGCTGAATTCCAGAGGGAGAGTGGCAGTCCTTGACATCAAAGCTGCATTCAGTTGAGTGTGGTATCAAGGAGCCCGAGCAAAACTGGAATCAATGGGAATCAGGTTGCAAACTCTCCACTAGTTGAAGTCATAACTGGCACAGAGAAAGATGGTTGTGGTTGTTAGAGGTCAGTATTTTAAGTTCTAGGATATTTCTGTGGGAGTTCTTTTTTATTCATTCACTGGATGACGGAGTCACTAGCTCAGCATGTATTGTCCATTCCCAATTTGCCCAGAGGGAAGATGATGTGCTAGAAATTTTGGAAAATATTAAGATTGATAAGCCCCCAGGGCCAGACCAGATTTATCCTAGGCTGCTCCGGGAAGCGAAAAAGGAGGATGCTAAGCCACTGGCGAGGATATTTGCCTCCTCCCTCTCCATAGGAGTCATACCAGAGGATTGGAAGGAGGTGAATGTTCCTCTTTTCAAGAAGGGTAATAGGGAAATCCCTGGCAATTACAGACCAATCAGTCTTACGTCTGTGGTCAGCAAAGTTTTGGAAAGAATTCTGAGGGATAGGATTTATGACTATTTGGCAAAGCATAGTGTGATTAAAGGCAGTCAACATGACTTTGTGAGGGGCAGGTCATGCCTCACAAATCTTATTGAGTTCTTTGAGGAGGTGTCAAGACAGGTCGATGACTGACAAGCAGTGGATGTGGTGTATATGGACTTCAGCAAGGCATTTGATAAGGTTTCCCATGGTAGGCTCATCATAAAGTCAGGAAGTATGGGATACAGGAAGATTTGGCTATCTGGATTCAGAATTGGCTGGCTGACAGAAGGCAGAGAGTGGTTGTAGATGGAAAGTATTCTGCCTGGAGGTCAGTGTTGAGTGGGGTCCCGCAGGGCTCTGTTCTTGGGCCTCTGCGCTTTGTAGTTTTTATAAATGACATGGATGAGGAGGTTGAGGGGTAGGTTAGTAAATTTGCAGATGACACAAAGGTTGGAGGTGTCATTGATAGTATCGAGGGCTACTGCAGGCTACAGTGGGACACAGGCAGGTTACAGAGCTGAGAAATGGCAGATGGAGTTCAACCTGGTTAAATGTGAAGTGATACATTTTGGAAGGTCGAATGCGAATGCTGAGTATAGGACTAAAGACAGGATTCTTGGCAGTGTGGAGGAACAGAGGGATCTGGGTGTGCAATTACATAGATCCCTCAAATTTGCCACCCAAGTGGATAGGGTTGTTAAGAAAGCATATGGTGTTTTAGCTTTCATTAACAGGAAGATCGAGTTTAAGAGCTGCAAGGTTTTGCTGCAGCTCTATAAAGTCCCTGGTGAGACCACACTTGGAATATTGTGTCCCGTTCTGGTCGCCCTACTATAGGAAAGATACAGAGGCTTTGGAGAGGGTGCAAAGAAGGATTACCAGGATACTACCTGGACTGGAGAGCTTGCCTTATGAAGAACGATTGAATTAGCTTGGACTTTTCTCTCTGGAGAAAAGGAGGAAGAGAGGAGACCTGATCGAGGTATACAAGGTAATGAGAGGAATAGATAGAGTCAATAGCCAGGGACTTTTCCCCAGGGCAGGATTGACAGGTATGAGGGGTCATAGTTTGAAGATATTAGGAGGAAGGTATAAAGGAGACGTCAGAGGTAGGTTCTTTACGCAGAGAGTTGTGAATGTATGGAATCCGTTGCCAGCTATGGTGGTTGAAGCAGAGTCACTGGGGACATTTAAGCGACTGCTGGACATGCACATGGATAGCAGTGAGTTGAGGGATGCGTAGGTTAAGTTACTATGTTTTACATTAGCATTAGATCTCGGCACAATATCATGGGCCAAAGGGCCTGTTCTGTGCTGTACTTTTCTATGTTCTATGTTCTAAGTTAAGATTTAACCACATTGTTGTGGATCTGAAGTCACATGTAGGCCAGACCATGTAAGGATGTCAGTTTCCTTCCCTACAGGATGATAGTTAACCAGATTTTTCCAACAGTCAATTATGGATGTATGTTCATCATCAGACTCTTAATTCCATATTTTTCTGTTCATTATTTTTGAATTCTACCATCTGCTATGGCAGGAATCAAACCTGGATCCCCAGCACATTACTGCAAATAGTCATACAGATATGCAGCATGGAAACAAATCATTCGGTCAACTCATCTATTTTGACCAAATATCCTAAATTAATCTAGTCATATTTGGCAGCACTTGGCCCATATCCCTCTAAAACCTTCCTATTCATAAAAGCATCCAGATGCCTTTAAATGTTGCACACGCACCACCCTCTGCATGGAAAAGTTGCCCCTTAGGTCACTTTTAAAACTTTCCCCTTTCACCATCAACCTATACCTTCTAGATGCTGCAATCTGAGCTGAAAATAATAAATGCTGGAGATCAAAACGGTTCAAGCCAACACCAATTGTTACAGTTAACCTGACAATGCAACTTTTAAAAAAAGTTTTATGATTTACACCTGAAAGAAGTGAAACTATCATGGTATTCGAACAGATGAAAGACTCCACAAACAATCAAGGTATTTTTCAATGTATAATTTCAGTTACATCACACTGTAAACTTTTACTATAAATTCTGGGTCTTACAGTTGTGTTCTCCACAACCACCTGATGAAGGAGCGGCGCTCCGAAAGCTAGTGTGCTTCCAATTAAACCTGTTGGATTATAACCTCGTGTTGTGTGATTTTTAACTAAGAGAATAGATGGATATAGACAATGTGCAGTCAGATGGGATTAGTTTAGATTTGCATCATGATCAGTGCAGACATAGTGGCTGAATGGCCTGTTCCTGTGTTGTGTTGTTCTTTGTTCCTGTTCAAGCTTACAACTAGCATCTTTGTTGGATTCAGTTAGCTATTATGATGTCAATTTTTGCTTCCTGCATGCACCCCCAACATAGCTTAAATTCAAGGGATGGATGTTATTGATGCTAAGAGAAGTGTGTTACCCATTCAAGACTTGCCAAATTTTCTCGTCAATTTTCTCGCAGTAGAATAAAATATTTAAACAAGCTGTCAAGTGTACAGAATACGTATCAGATAATTTTTACTGATGGATTACATGTCATCCCATTGACCTTGATTTCAGAGAAAGAACTACAAGAATCAATTGGATTCTCTCAGCAGCTGATAGAATTCAAAGGTTGATAGACATTGTCTCCCAGATAAAATTGACACACAATGGGAACAATTTTCATTGCATCTTGATGTAAATATCTTAAGAGAAACATTGTCTTCAAAGATTTTAAAAGTTAAAATAAATGTTGCATTAGTCATGCAGTAATTTTTTGTATTATATGCAAAGTAATCTTAAACCTGGCAAATAGATTTTACAGTATAATTTTCTTTCACAAGCACAGATACTGATAGCTAGAAGACCCAGCCTTTAATATGCGAAGGGTCTTTTTTCTCTATACGTGATGAGAACAGACTACTATCAACTTAAAAGAAAGGCATATGATGTCACATGTTTTATCTTCTTTGCTAAGATTGAAAAAGGCAAACAAGTTACATTACTGCTAAACTGCCTTGCTTCTGCAAAATAACATCATACGTCATGGGTGATGTGATACTGCTGAATTTTATATTTGCTGACTTTTTTCAGGACAAACTATTTCACATTACAAACCTGTATATTTGGGAATTGCTGAGTGAGTGGATTATGGATTGTGTTTGAGGAATTATCACATGATCTCAATTTTCCCAATACAATAAATATACTAGGAAGGTTGTTTGTTGTCAAACTTATTAGATAGATTTTGCTTTCAAAATAATGGTAAGCCTAATTACACTTATTATTATTTATATAAGACCATAAGACATATGAATTAGTTGTGGTTCTGCTCGCCGAGCTGGAAGTTTTTGCTGCAAACGTTTCGTTCCCTGGCTAGGGAACATCATCAGTGCTGTTGGAGCCTCGTGTGAAGCGCTGCTTTGATGTTTCTTCCGGTATTTATATTGGTTTGTTCTTGCCGCTTCCGGGTGTCAGTTTCAGCTGCAGTGATTTGTATGTGGGGTCCAGGTCGATGTGTCTGTTGATGGATGTTCTTGCCGTTTCCGGGTGTCAGTTTCAGCTGTAGTGGATACCCGAGCTACAAATCTTCAATCAGATTTTAAACATATGAATTAGGCCCTTCAGCCCATTGAGTCTGCTCTGCCATTAAATCATGGCTAATACATTTCTCAATCCCGCTTCCACTTTCTCCCCGTAACCCTTGATCCCCTTGATACTCAAAAACCTATCTATCTCAGTCTTAAGTACACTCAATGACCTGGCCTCCATGGCCTTCTATGGCAATGAATTCTATAGATTCACCACTCTCTGGCTGAAGACGTTTCTCCTTATCTATATTCTAAAAGACCTTCCCTTTACTTGAAGGTTATGTGGTCGGGCTCTAGTTTCTCCTACCAATGGTAACATCTTCCCAACATCAATTGTGTATGTTTCAATTAGATCTCTCCCCCACCAACCCTTACCTCTGACACCATGGATCATTATCTTAATTTTGTAGCCTCTTGGGTAGCACCTTGTCAAAGGCCTTGTTGAAGTCCAGGTAAATAACACCCATTGGCTGTCCTTGGTCTAACCTGCTTGTTACTTCCTCAAAGAATTCTAGCAGATTAGTTAGGCATGAACTGCCCTTGATGAAACCATGCTGACTTTGCCCTATTTTACCATACACTTCCAAGTATCCACTTCAGAAATCTCATCCTTCACAAAAGATTCCAGTATCTTAGCCACGACTTAGGTTAAACTAATCAGTCTGTAATTTTCCAACTTCTGCTTTACTATCTTTTTAAACAGGAATGCCACATTTGCGATTTTCCAGTCTTCTGTAACCCTCCCTGATTCTAGCGATTCCTGAAAGATCACCACTGATGCATCCACTTTCTCTTCAGCTAGAACTGAGGTTAGATCTCAGAGGTGTAGTCCATCTGGTCCAGGTGATATATCCACTTCAGGCCGTTTAGTTTTTCTCGCATCTTCTCCTTGATGATGACCACCATACTCAGCTCTGTCCCTTCACTCTTGAACTTTAGGGATATTACTCATGTCTTCCATCGTAAAGACTAAGTTAAAATTCACACAACACCAGGTTATAGTCCAACAGATTAATTTGGAAGTACAAGCTTTTGCAGCACTGATCATTCATTAGGTAGCTATTTTAGTTTATACTTCCTCCACAGTCATCATACTGTTTACTTTTTAATTCTTCAATTTGATTGGTTGAGAAAGAGCACAGTTGTTTGCCTGTTCATTCAGAATATGCAGAATTTTGCTCTGATAGTTTAGGAGTGCTTTATACCTTACCCATTGCAGAACACTGACCAGGGCATTTATTCTTTTTATTTGCTAATGACAGTTTTTGACTGCATTTTAGAAAATCATGAAATACTCCAAATTGCATGACTAAAATATTCGAAGGCCCAACACTAAATGATGATAACAGAAAATGCTGGAGATTACAGCAGGTCAGGCAGCATCAATGGAGCAAAAGCAAGCCAACATTTCTAGTCAAGACAACTCTTCATCAGAGCTGAAGTGAAGAGTGGAGGGTCCAGCATTTATACATAGTTTGAGGGAATCTTTCTGGGGGTGATAGGGATAGGGTACTGATAGAGAAAAGCTGTTTATAATTAAAACTAAGTGATTGGAATGTGAGAGTGGCAGAACAATGGTGTGCTGAATTGCCAGGGAGTAACAAATTAAGAATATTATATCTGAATGCATGAAGCATAAGAAATAATGTGGATTAGCTTGAGGCTCTGTTGGAAATTGGCAGTATTATGTTGTGTGGGTAAACTGGGACGTGGCTTCAAGTGCTCAGAGCCTGGGAAATGAATATTCAAGGCTATAGAAAGGACAAACTGATGGGCAGAGGGGGTGGGGTGTCCCTGTTGGTGAGGAATGATATTTAGTCCCTTGCGAGGGGGAACATAGAATCAGGAGATGTAGAGTCAGTATGGATAAAGCTGATAAATTCTAAGGGTACAAAGACCCTAATGGGAGTTATCTACAGGCCCCCAAGCAGTAGCCTGGATGTAGGGTGTAAGTTGAATAAGGAGTTGAAATTGGCCTGTCGCAAAGATATTACTACAGTTGCTATGGGAGATTTCAACATGCAGGTGGACTGGGAGAATCAGGATGGTACTGGACCCCAAGTAAGGGAGTTTGTGGAGTGCCTCCAAGATGGATTCTTAGAACAGCTTGTACTGGAGCCTACCGGGGAGAAGGCAATTCTGTATCTGGTGTTGTGCAACGAGCTGGATTTGATCAGGGACCTCAAAGTAAAGGAGCCATTAGGAGGTAGTGACAATAATATGATAAGTTTTAATCTGCAATTTGAGAGGGAGAAGGGAGAATCAGGAGTGTCAGTACTGCAGTTGAACAAAGGCAACTATGGAGCTATGAGGGAGGAGCTGGCCAAAGTTCAATGGTGCAATACCCTAGCAGGGATGGCAGTGGAACAACAATGGCAGGTATTTCTGGATACAATGCAGAAGGTGCAGGATCAGTTCATTCCAAAGAGGAAGAAAGATCCAAAGGGGAGGCAGGGGTGGACCGTGGCTGACGAGGGAATCTAAGGACTGTATAAAGGTAAAAGAGATGAAGTATACCACAGCAAAGATGAGCAGGAAGCCGGACAACTGGGAAACTTTTAAAGAACAACAGAGGATGACTAAAAAGACAATATGCAGAGAAAAATTGAGGTACAAAGGCAAGTTGGCCAAAAATATAAAGGAGGATAATAAAAGCTTTCTTCGGTATGTGAAAAGAAAAAAAATTGTGAAGACTAAAGTTGGGCTCTTGAAGACAGAAACGGGTGAATTTATTATGGAGATCATGGAAATGGCAGAAGAGTTGAGTAGGTACTTTGGATCTGTATTCACTGCGGAAGTCACAAGCAATAAATCTCCCGGATGTAATAGTGGCTGAAGGACAAGCGTAATGGATGAATTGAAGGGAATTTATATTAGGCAGGAAATGGTGTTGGAGGGACTGTTAAGTCTGAAGCTGATAAGTCCCCAGGACCTGATGGTCTGTATCCCAGGCATTTAAGGAGGTGGCTTTAGAAATCGTGGCTGCGTTGGTAATCATTTTCCAATGTTCTATAGATTCAGGATCAGTTCCTGTGGATTGGAGGGTGGCTAATGTTGTCCTACTTTTCAAGAAGGGAGTGAGAGAGAAAACAAGGAATAATAGACTGGTTAGCCTGATGTCAGTGGTGGGAAAGATGCTGGAGTCAATGATAAAAGATGAAATTACGACTCATTTGGATAGCAGTAAAGGATAGGTCAGAGTGGATTTACAAAGGGGAAATTGTGCTTGACTAATCTTCTGGAATTTTTTGAGGATGTAACTATGAAGATGGACAAGGGAGAACCAGTGGATGCAGTGTACCTGGACTTTCAGAAAGCCTTTGATAAAGTCCCACATAGGAGATTAGTGAGCAAAATTAGGGCACATGGTATTGGGGGCAAAATACTGACTTGGATTGAAAATTGGCTGGCTGACAGGAAGCAAAGAGTAGTAATGCAGTTTATGTGGAGATTGGTAGGGTGAAAGGTGAGGACGCGGGGTGTTCAGTTCTTGTTGCGGTTGGAGGGGTGGGGTTTGAGGGCAGAGGTGCGGGATGTAGATTAGATGCATTGGAGGACATCTTTGACCACATGAGAAGAGAAATTACGGTCTTTAAAGAAGGAGGCCATCTCGTGTGCTCTGTAGTAGAACTGGTCCTCCTGAAAGCAGATAAAGTGAAGGTGGAGGAATTGGGAATATGGGATAGCATTTTTGCAGGAGGTAGGGTGGCTACGTAGAACAGTCCATCTTCTGTAGTTACCACTCTCCACCTCTTCCTTCACTACATTGATGACTGCATCAGCACCACCTCGTGCTCCCACGAGGAGGTTGAGCAGTTCATCAGCTTCACCAACACATTTCACCCCGACCTTAAATTCACTTTGACCATCTCTGACATCTCCCTTCCCATCCTGGACCTCTCCATCTCCATCAATAATGACCAACTTGACACTGACATTTTTTACAAACCCACCGACTCCCATAGCTACCAGGATTACAACACCTCCCACCCTACCTCCTGCAAAAATGCTATCCCATTTTCCCAATTCCTCCACCTCCACTGTATCTGTTCTCAGGAGGACCAGTTCCACTGCAGAATGCACCAGAATGCCTCCTTCTTTAAAGACCATAATTTCCCTTCCCATGTGGTCGAAGATGCTCTCCATCGCATCTCATCCACCTCCGCCCTCAAACCCCATCCCTCCAACTGCAACAAGGACAGAACACCCCTAGTCCTCACCTTCCACCCTACTAACCTCCACATAAATCGCATCATCCGCCGACATTTCCACCACCTCCAAACGAACCTTCCCATCAGGGATATATTTCCCTCCCACCCCTTTTCACTTTCCGCAAAGACCATTCCCTCCATGACTACCTGGTCAGGTCCACACCCCCCAACAACCCACCTTCCCCCCGGCACCTTCCCTGCCACCGCAGGAATTGCAATACCTGTGCCCACACCACCGCCCTCACCTCTATCCAAAGCCCCAAAGGAACCTTCCACATCCATCAAAGTTTTACCTGCACATCCACTAATATCATATACTGTATCCATTGCTCCCGATGCGATATCCTCTACATTGGGGAGACTGGATGCCTTCTTGCAGAGAGCTTTAGGGAACATCTCCGGTACACCCGCACCAATCAACTCCACCGCCCCATGGCCGAACATTTCAACTCCCCCTCCCACTCTGCCGATGACATGCAGGTCCTGGGCCTCCTCCACCGCTACTCCCTCACTACTGACGCCTGGAGGAAGAATGCCTCATCTTCCGCCTCGGGACACTTCAACCCCAGCGTATCAATATGGACTTCACCAGTTTCCTCATTTCCCTTCCCCCTATCTTACTCCAGTTCCAACCTGTCAGCTCAGCACCATCGTCATGACCTGTCCTACCTGCCAATCTTCCTTCCCACTTATCTGCTCCACCCTCCTCTCCGACCTATTACCTTCATTCCCACCTCCATGCACCTATTGTACTCTTAGTGACCTTTTTCCCAGCCTAACCTCCCTCCCATTTATCTCTCCACCCCAGACGCTCTCTGCCTCATTCCAGATGAAGGGCTTTTCCTCGAAACATCGATTTTCCTGCTCCTCGGATGCTGCCTGACCTGCTGTGCTTTTCCAGAACCACTCTAATCTAGACTCTGATCTCCAGCATCTGCAGTCCTCATTTTCACCATATATACACTTGATTTTCGAAGGCTGAGAGGGGATCTGATTGAGACATATAAGATTATTAAAGGATTAGACACTCTGGAGGCAGGAAGCATGTTTCCGCTGGTGGGTGAGTCCCGAACCAGAGGACACTGTTTAAAAATAAGGGTAGGCTACTTAGAACAGAGTTGAGGAGAAACTTCTTCACCCAGAGAGTGGCGGGTGTATGGAATGCTCTGCCCCAGAGGGCAGTGAAGGCCAAGGCTCTGAGTACTTTCAAGAAAGAGATGGATAGAGCTCTTAAAGAGAGTGGAATTAAGAGTTCTGGGGATAAGGCAGGAACAGGATACTGATTGTGGATGATCAGCCATGATCATAATGAATGGTGGTGCTGGCTTGAAGGGCCGAATGGCCTACTACTGCACCTATTGTCTATAGTCTATTGTCTATTGACTTGAAAGGATAGATAGTCCCACTGGAGGCGGGGAGGGTAGAAAGGCCATGATAACAGAATGTAGCAAATAAAATTAAAAGAAATGGGAGAATGCAACAAGTAAAGTTAAAAAAAAATAAAGTAATGGGAGTTGGTTCACAATTTGAAGGTATTGAATTTAATATTAAGTCTAGAAGGCTGGAATGTGCCTAGTCCAAAGATAAATCTTCCAGTTTACGTTGGGATTCACTGGAGCACTGCAGCATGCCAAGGACAGACATGTGGACCCACGAGCAGAACGGTGTGTTACCATGACCAGCTACGGGAAGATCAGGGTCCGCTTGCACACAGACTGGAGTTATTCTGCAAAGTGGTCACCCAGTCTGCGTTTGGTTTCTCCAATGTGGAGTAGGCCATATTGGGTGCAGCAAAGACAATACACAAGGTTGGAGGAGGTACAGGTGAAATGCTGCTTCACCTGGAAAGTCTGGTAAGGACCTTGGATGATGAGGTGGGAGGAGGTGAAGGGGCAGGTGTTGCACCTTCTACAGTTACATGGGAAATTGTCTTGGGAAGGGGGATTGTTGTTAGTGGTTGTGGAATGGACTAGGGTGTCCCGGAGGGAATAATCCCTGTGAAATATAAACAGGGGGAGTGAGGGTAAGATGTGTTTGGTGGTGTTGTCCTGCTGGAGTTGTCTGAAATAGTGGAGAATGATCGTTTGAATGCAAAGGATGATGGGATGAAAAGTGAGGATGAGGGGAACCTGATCTCGCTGTTGTGAGTGATGGCAAGGGGCAAAGGTGGAAGCATGGGTGAGGACCCTATCAACCATAGTGGGTAGGAAACCTTTAGGAGCTTGTGAAGTGTGGAGGGGGCAACATTTATGCAATAGTGGAAGGGGGTATAGTGGTGCTGGGGTGTAGAGTGCAGGGGAGAAAAATGTTGATAGTTTAGATTAAGTGATCAGATTGTTAGAATGGCAGAACAATGGTGTGTAAACTGTAAGACTGGAAATGACAGACAGTCCCACTGGGGTGGGGTGGGAGGGAGGACATGGTGACAGACAATGTAACAAGCAAAGCTAAAAGAAAGGGAAGGAATGGGTTCACAATCTGAAGGTGTTGAACTCAATACTGAGCCGAGAAAGTGGTAATGTTCCTAGTTTGAAGATGACAAACAGGAGGCTGGTAGAACACAACAAGCCAGGCAGCATAAAGAGGTGGAGAAGTCAATTTTTTGGGTATAATCCTGCTTCAGGAATAGAGATTGGAGCTACAGAGCAGTGAGATTATGATAGGTGAACACAGGGAGAGGGTACGGTCAGGTTGGTTGATGGGAGCAATTAATCCAATTGATGGCTGGAAGGAAGGGTCAGTAGGTGGAATGGAAGGGAGAAGGAAGGGCTGGAAAGAGGGATGGGTAGGGAAGTTATTGAAATTGGAGAACCCAATGTTCTCTGGGCTGTAGGCTGCCCAGGTAGAATATAAGATGTTGTTCCTCCAATTTGTGGTCTGATTCACTGTGACGATGGAGGAAGCCAAGGATGAACCTGTCGGAGAGGGAGTGGGAAGAGGAATTAAAATGGGCAGTGGCTGGGAGGTTATCAGTCCCTGTGGGCTGGCTGAGTTGCTTGGCGAAACATGCCCTGAGTTTATGTTTGGTTTCACCGTTGTAGAAAAGACCACTTTGGGAGCACCAGATACTTGGGTTTGAGGAGAAGCAGGTCAACCTCTGCCTCACCCAGAAGGACTAATTGAGGCCCCTGATGGAAGTAAGGGGGGTGGTGTTCCAGCGGGTTTTGCATCTTTTTTTGGTTGCAGGAGAAGGCTCCCGGGGGTTACGGGGGTTGGTGGGGTGTGTGGCACAAAACAAGGAGTGACAAAGGAAACAGTCCTTGTGAAAGGCAGGGAGGGGTGGGGAGGGGAAGATGTTCTTGGTGGTGGGGTCCAGTTGGAGTTGGCAGAAGTGTTTAAAGATGATGAATTGGATGCAGAGATTGGTGAGGTGAAAGGTGAGGACAAGGGGGATCCCTGTCTTTATTACGTTTGGTGGGGAGGGGTGGTTTAGAGCACAGGAGCAGGGAATGGAGGAGGTACGGTGGAGGGCTGTCTGATTGACACAGTGGGGGGAAGCATTTTCAAAAGAGATGGACACCTGGGGTGTTTGGGAGTGGAATGTCTCCTCATCCGAGGAGACGGAGGAATTGGGAAACGTGCTGGAGTTCTTGTAGGATACTGGATGGGAGGAGGTGGAGTCCACGTAGTCACGGGACTGATGTTGTTCCTCCAGTTTTCACTGTGAGTCACTGGAGTATTGCAACATGCCAAGGACAGACAAGTGGGCATGTGAGCAGGATGTTGCGTTAAAGTGACTGGCCAAAATAATGTTGGGGTCATGCTCATACATGAACCAGGGGTGTTCTGCAACACAGTCACCCAGTGTACGTTTGGTTTCTCTGTTGTAGAGTACGCCACTTTATGTGCAGCAAATACAATATATAAAGTTGGAGGAGATACAGCTGAAATGCTGTTTCACCCAGAAAGGCTACAAGGCCCTTGGATGGTGAATAGGAGGAGGTTAAGGGGCGGATGCTGCACCTTCTGAGGTTACATGGGAAGGTACTATGGGAAATTGGGGTAGTTTTGGTGGTCTAAGAATGGACCAGTGTGTCCTAGAGGTGACAATCCTTGTGAAATGCATACAAGGATGTGAGGCGAAAGTGTGTTTGGTGGTGATGTTCTGCAGGAGTTAGAGTCATAGAGCTGTACAGCATGGAAACAGACCATTTGATGGGTGGCACAGTGGCTCAGTGGTTAACACTGCTGCCTCACAGCGCCAGGGACCTGGATTTAAGTCCAGCCTTGGGCAACTGTTTGTGTGGAGTTTACACATACTCCCACAGTCCAAAGACGTGCAAGGAGAAAGTGAGGTCTGGAGACCAGACTCAAAATGTGTGATGCTGGAAAAACATAGCTGGTCAGACAACATCGTGATTAGATTACTTACAGTAATTCCACACTGTAAGTCTAATCTAATAGTATGGAAACAGGCCCTTCGGCCCAACAAGTCCACACCGACCCGCCGAAGCGCAACCCACCCATACCCCTACATTTACCCCTTACCTAGCACTACGGGCAATTTAGCATGACCAATTCACCTGACCTGCACATCTTTGGACTGTGGGAGGAAACCTTAGCACCCGGAGGAAACCCACGCAGACACGGAGAGAACGTGCAAACTCCACACAGTCAGTCGCCTGAGTCGGGAATTGAACCCAGGTCGCTGGCGCTGTGAGGCAGCAGTGCTAACCACTGTGCCACCGTGCCACCTCCACTGTGCCACCGTGCCACCTGATGAAGAGCTGATACTTGAAACGTCGACTCTCCTGTTCTTCAGATGTTGCCTGACCAGCTGTGCTTTTCCAACACCACACTTTTTGACAAAGTTAGGTGGACTGGCCTTGCTAAGTTTCCCCGTAGTGTTCAAGGATGTATAGGTTATGTGCATTAGCCACAGGAAATGCAAGCTTACAGGGATTAAGTAGGGGGATGGGTCTGGGTGGTATGTTCTTTGGAGAGTTACTGTGGACTTGTTGGGAGGATTAGCCTGTTTCCACACTACAGGGATTCTATGATTCTATGAACTCAAGCATGCCAACAAGGTAAGGTTTTTTTTTCCTCCCCTTATTTAAAGGCGGGCTCCGAGTTTTAGGCCTCAGTCTCTCGGAAGACTTCGCGACGGCTGGTGGGTAAGTTTGGTCGTTTATTTAATAGTTGTAAATTTAAAGTTTTCCTTTAAAAAAGCGGTAGCAGACCCGGAAGGCGCGCTAGGTTACCTGGGTAAGGTTTTTTTTTCCTCCCCTTATTTAAAGGCGTAGGCGAGTCACCCGAGGCACTACACGAGTAGTGCCTCCCACCCTTCCACCTCCTCTAACCTAATTAATAAGACCAATTGTGACTAGCGGGTAAGTGCTGCATTTTCCTTGTTTGTTTCTTTAGATTTAGTTGGTTTTTGTTGTTTTTTTTAAGGAAAGCTTACTTTTAGAGGGATGGCAGTGCAGAGAGGGCAATGTTCCTCTTGCAACATGTATGAGGTGAGGGAAGCCATTAGCGTCCCTGCTGAGTACACTTGCAAGAAGTGCACCCATCTCCAGCTCCTCCAAACCCATGTTAGGGAACTGGAGCTGGAGTTGGATGAACTGCGGATCATTCGGGAGGCAGAGGAGGTCATAGATCGGAGCTTTAGGCAAGTAGTTACTCCGAAAGTTCAAGATAGATGAGTGACAGTGAGGGGGAGTGGGAGGAGGAAGCCAGTGCAGGGACCCCCTGCGGTCATTCCCCTCAAGAACAAGTATACCGTTTTGGATACTTGTGGGGGGATGACTTACCAGGGGCAAGCAACGAGGTTCAGGCCTCTGGCACGGAGCCTGGCCCCGTTGCTCAGAAGGGTAGGGTGGAGAAAGGTAGAGCGATAGTTCTTGGGGACTCGACAGTGAGGGGTACAGACAGACGGTTTTGTGGGGGCGACAGGGACTCACGTTTGGTATGTTGCCTCCCAGGTGCAAGGGTACGTGATGTCGCTGATCGTGTTTTCCGGGTCCTTAAGGGGGAGGGGGAGCAGCCCCAGATCGTGGTCCACGTTGGCACCAACGATATAGGTAGGAAGAAGGGTGAGGATGTAAGGCAGGCTTTCAGGGAGCTAGGTTGGAAGCTCAGAGTTAGAACAAACAGAGTTGTAGTCTCTGGTTTGTTACCCGTGCCACGTGATAGAGTGTCGAGGAATAGGGAGAGAGAGCAGTTAAATGCGTGGCTACAGGGATGGTGCAGGAGGGAGGGATTCCGGTTTCTGGACAACTGGGGTCCTTTCTGGGGAAGGTGGGACCTCTATAAAAAGGATGGGCTACACCTGAACCTGAGGGGCACCAGTGTCCTTGGGGGGAGGTTTGCTAGTGCTCTTTGGGAGGGTTTAAACTAACTCCGCGGGGGCATGGGAACCAGGACTGTAGCTTTAGGGTACAGGACCTTGAGTGTAGGGAGGTTAGGAATAATGTAGCGATCTCTAAGGAGGGTGCCTGTAACCAGAAAGGTGGATTGAAGTGTGTATACTTCAATGCCAGAAGTATAAGGAATAAGGTAGGTGAACTTGCAGCGTGGGTTGGTACCTGGGACTTCGATGTTGTGGCCATTACAGAGACGTGGGTAGAACAGGGACAAGAATGGCTGTTGCACGTTCCAGGGTTCAAATGTTTTAGTAGGATCAGACATGGGGGTAAAAAAGGGGGAGGCGTGGCATTACTTGTCAAAGACAGTATCACAGCAGTGGAATGGACGATGGAAGAGGACTTGCCATCTGAGGTAGTTTGGGCTGAGGTTAGAAATAGGAAAGGTGAGGTCACCCTGTTAGGTGTTTTCTACAGGCCTCCTAATAGTCCTAGAGAAGTAGAGGATAATATTGCGAGGATGATTCAGGAAAAGAGTGAAGGTAGCAGGGTGGTTGTTATGGGGGACTTTAACTTCCCAGATATTGACTGGGAGAGCTATAGCTCGAGTTCATTAGATGGGTCGGTGTTTGTACAATGTGTGCAGGAGGGTTTCCTGACACAATATGTCGACAGGCCAACAAGAGGGGAGGCTATATTGGATTTGGTTCTAGGTAATGAACCAGGCCAGGTGTTAGACTTGGAGGTAGGTGAGCACTTTGGGGACAGTGACCACAACTCGGTGACTTTTACTTTAGTGATGGAGAGGGATAATCGTGCGCCGCAGGGCAAGAGCTATAGCTGGGGGCAGGGAAATTATGATGCAGTGAGGCATGACTTAGGTTGTGTGGATTGGAAAAACAGGCTTCAAGAGAAGAACACTAATGAGATGTGGGGATTGTTCAAGGAGCAGCTACTGCGTGTCCTCGATAGGTATGTACCAGTCAGGCATGGTGTAAAGGGCCTTGTGAGGCAGCCGTGGTTTAGTAAGGAATTGGAGTCCCTTGTGAAAGGGAAGAAGGCGGCATATGTAAAGATGAGGCGTGAAGGTTCAGTAGGGGCGATTGAGAGTTATAAGGTAGCCAGGAAGGATCTAAAGAGGGAGCTAAGAAAAGCGAGAAGGGGACATGAAAAGTCTTTAGCTGGTAGGATTAGGGAAAACCCAAAGGCTTTCTATAGGTATGTCAAGAATAAAAGGATGACTAGGGTAGGTATCGGTCCAGTCAAGGATAGTAGTGGGAAGTTGTGTGTGGAGGCGGAGGAGATTGGAGAGACATTAAATCAGTACTTTTCATCAGTATTCACTCAGGAACAGGACACTGTTGCTGATGTGAATATGGAATCACAAATAATTAGAATGGATGCCCTGGAAATATGCAGGGAAGAGGTTTTGGGAATATTGGAAAGGATGAATATAGATAAGTCTCCTGGGCCTGATGGCATTTACCCCAGGATCCTATGGGAAGCTAGGGAGGAGATAGCAGAGCCATTGGCCTGGATTTTTATGTCGTCATTGTCAACGGGAATAGTACCAGAGGACTGGAGGATAGCGAATGTGGTCCCATTGTTCAAGAAAGGGAGTAGGGATAGCCCTAGTAACTATAGGCCAGTGAGTCTGACTTCAGTGGTGGGCAAAGTCTTAGAGAGAATGGTAAGGGATAAGATTTATGAACATCTGGGTAGGAATAACGTGATCAGGGATAGCCAGCATGGTTTTGTGAAGGGCAGGTCGTGCCTCACAAACCTTATTGAGTTCTTTGAGAAGGTGACTATGGAAGTGGACGAGGGTAAAGCAGTAGATGTTGTGTATATGGATTTTAGTAAGGCGTTCGATAAGGTTCCCCATGGTAGGCTAATGCTAAAACTTCGGAGGTATGGCATTGAGGATACATTAGAGGTTTGGATTAGGAATTGGCTGGCTGGAAGGAGACAGAGGGTAGTAGTTGATGGATTATGTTCATCTTGGAGCGCAGTTACTAGCGGTGTACCACAAGGATCTGTTTTGGGACCATTGCTTTTTGTTATCTTTATAAATGATCTAGAGGAAGGACTTGAAAGCTGGGTAAGCAAGTTTGCGGATGACACGAAAGTCGGTGGAGTTGTGGATAGTGAGGAAGGAAGTGGTAGGTTACAGCGGGATATAGATAAGTTGCAGAGCTGGGCGGAAATGTGGCAAATGGAATTCAATGTAGCTAAGTGCGAAGTCGTTCACTTTGGTAGGAATAACAAGATGTTGGATTACTGGGCTAATGGTAGGCTACTTGGTAGTGTGGATGAGCAGAGGGATCTTGGTGTCTATGTACACAGATCTCTGAAAGTTGCCACCCAGGTAAATAGTGCTGTGAGGAAGGCATATGGTGTACTGGGCTTTATTGGCAGAGGAATTGAGTTCCGGAGTCCTGAGGTCATGTTGCAGTTGTATAAGACTCTGGTGAGGCCTCATCTGGAGTATTGTGTGCAGTTTTGGTCGCCATACTATAGGAAGGATGTGGAAGCTTTAGAACGAGTGCAGAGGAGGTTTACCAGGATGTTGCCTGGAATGGTAGGAAAATCTTATGAGGAAAGGCTGAGGCACTTGGGGCTGTTCTCATTGGAGAAGAGAAGGTTTAGGGGAGATCTGATAGAAGTGTATAAGATGATTAGGGGTTTAGATAGGGTAGATACTAAGAACCTTTTACCGCTAATGGAGTCAGGTGTTACTAGGGGACATAGCTTTAAATTAAGGGGTGGTAGGTATAGGACAGATGTTAGGGGTAGATTCTTCACACAGCGGGTTGTGAGTTCATGGAATGCCCTGCCCGTATCAGTGGTGAACTCTCCTTCTTTATGTTCATTTAAGCGGGCATTGGATAGGCATTTGGAAGTTATTGGGCTAGTATAGGTTAGGTAGGACTCGGTCGGTGCAACATCGAGGGCCGAAGGGCCTGTACTGCGCTGTATCCTTCTATGTTCTATGTTCTATGTAAGCATATCCTCAATAAATCTCGTCCCATTTGGCCCATGTCTCTCTTAAACCCTTCCTGTTCATATACTTATCCAGATGCCTTTTAAATATTGTAATTGTACCAACCTCCAACACTTCCTCTGGCAGCTCATTCCATACAAGCACCATCCTCTGTGTGAAAAAGTTGCCCATTAGGTCCTTTTTAAATCTTACCCCTGTAACCCTAAACCTATGCTCTCTAGTTCTGCACTCCCCTAAGCCGAGGAAAAGACTTTGACTATTTATCCTATCCATGCTCATCATGATTTTATAAACCTCTATAAGGTCACCCTCAGCCTCTGAAGCTCCAGGGAAAACAGCTCCAGCCTGTTCAGCCTCTCCCTGTAGCTCAAATCCTCCAACCCTGGCAACATCCTTGTAAATCCTTTCTGAACCCTTTCAAATGCTACAACATCCTTCCTGTAGCAGGGAGAACAGAATTGAATGCAGTATTCCAAACGTGGACTGACCAGTGTCCTGTACAGCAGTAACATGACCTCCCAACTCCTATATTCAATGCACTGACCAATAAAGGCAAGCATACCAAACGCCGCCTTCACAAAATAAAAACCGAATGATCTCAGGTGCTGTAAATCAGAAACACAAATAGAAGTTGCTGGAAAAGCTCAGCAGGTCTTTTGGCAGCATCTGTGAAGGGAAATCAGAGTAAATGTTTCGGGTCTGGTGACCTTTCCTCAGAATTCCTGATTTCTCTTCACAGATGCCACCAGAACCACTGAGCTTTTCCAGCAACTTCTGTTTTTGTTTGTGTGCTTTCTTCACTGTCCTATCAACCTGCAACTCCATTTTCAAGGAATGGTCTGAAATGGCAGAGAATTATCCTTTTGAATGTGAAGACTGATGGGATGAAAAATGGGGATATGGGGAATCCAATCGTGCTTTTGTGAGTGATGGGAAGGTGTAAGGGTGGAAGCACACATGATGGTTTGGATGCAAATGAGGGCCCTGTCAACCACAGCAGGCAGGAAACCATGGTTATGGAAGAAGGAAGCCATGTCAGCAGCACTGTTTTAGAAGGTGGCATCATCTGAACAGATACAATGTTGGTGAAGGAACTGAGAGAATGGGATGGCATTGTTGCAGGACATGGGGTGAGAAGAGCTGTAGTGAAGGTAGGTATTGTTGGCAGTGGACAGCCTATTCCCTGAAAAAGTGTTGGAGAGATCAAGGAAAGGAAGAGAAATATCGGAAATGGATGATATGAAAGTTAGAGAGGTGGAAATTGGAAGCAAAATGAACAGACTTTTCAAGGTCCAAATGGGAGCTTGAAGCGGCATTGAAACAGTCATTGATGTACTGAAGGGGCCTGTGTTGGACTGGAACGAGGATTGTTCCTCATACCCCATAAAGAAGCAGGGCATAACTGGGACCCTTGCAGGTACCCATAGTCACTCCTTTGACTTGGCAGAGGTGAGATACTGCCTGTGGATAGTTCTCCCTGCTGTCAGGATGTCATCTAAGTAAATGCCAACCTACCAAATGGCGGTCTTGTAAATTGGTTCCAGCCCTTATGAGTATTTATTGTAGCATACCTCTGAGAATCTTGGTCTAAACACAATTGTAAGTAAGCATGGATCATGTCAATCTTCACGAAGGACAAACGTCTTGCCAGCATTGCGTAAAAATCCTCTAACCAGTTTTTATCCAACTTTGAAAATGGTTTATTGTTTGTTTAAAATCTCACACACTTGTCCATCGGGCTTCAAAATCAGTATAACCATTCCACCTATTCCTTTACTTTCTAGCCATCTGATTTTGGCCTCTACTTTTGTCCATTGGTTACTGAACCGGTTTTGCAGAATTGCAGAGTTGTTTTCTGGTCAAGCTGCCAGGTGGCCTTGGTTCTTCTGTTGGTCCCTAGGATTTCCTGAAAACTTCACTCAGGCAGCCATTTTCTAACTGAAAAATATTGAGTCAATTAAGGTGAATCTCTCACAACCAATATCACCCCATCAAGCTGGGGCCTGACCCTTCCACTATAGTCACTGGTAACTGAACCAGCTACTTTGACAAGAGACAGGAACAGAGCTTGTACCCTTAACTTACAAAAGTGTTCAGCCTAGTTGCACAGAGTGAATTTTATTAAAAACTGGATGTTTGCATGAGAAGTGGGTGACCATTTAACCAAGCATTTATCTTGATTGGTTCTGGTTTGGATGTTGCTAAGCATTTTAACTGTTCCAAACTAGATGGAGGTCAAGTATCTAGGGTGTGCACTCTCCAGGACACTGATGTACAAGTTAACTTACTCAATTAAAGCCTAATAGCATTTTGATGTTTTCTGGAATCCACGTATCAATATCAATTGCAATGTCTTACTGGGCATGATCCTGAAGAAAATTGTAACTGTTTGCCAAGACTTGGCTTTATTTTGGAGTTTTGCTATGGGCTGACCCAGAGTTACTCTTATCAGAATATTTCCTGAGTGAGGCTATGCAGTTGTCTGCACTCAATGGTGTTTCCCAAGCTCAGGTGGACTCATGAGGGTGTCAACTTCCATCAGAATACCCAGCAATTCATGTGCTTCACTTGTCCCAATTGCCAATGATAAAGCCAATTATAGCACTGCAGCTGCAGAGGCTGTCAGGGGAATTACGTTGTTTGTCCATAAAAAATGTACATTCTTTTCACATACGAGGCCCAATCCTCAACAGCAGGGTCGAACAAGTCAAGCTTCTCAAACAGAGACATGACGTAGGAAAATGCTTACCCAAAACTTCAAAATGACTTCTGCAAGCAGGTGTCTTCAGGATTGTGCTTTATTCTCTTCACCACTGAAGTAATTCTCCAGAGGCTGGCATTCCATCACCAATCACCCCGTATTTACAAAACCATAGCTTTTGACTAAAGCACTGCCTCTCATTCCGGGGTCTTAATATCCCTGACATTCATCCTTTTTTTATCAGCCAGGGCTCCCTGTTTGGACCAGATTAACAGCCACAAATCAGAGAACTCATTCTATGAGGTCCAGCTGGCTAACTCATTACAGACACTACAGTGGGGGCAGTTCTCTAAAAGTGTACAGTGTATTGATGAGTCTGCACTGTGAGCAGTATTTGCAGTTCTGGTGACTTAACAAAGAACAGAGGTGCATGAAAAGTAGATAACAAACTGAGGGGAGGATGAGGCAACTATGGCTGTCAAGAAAAGCCAGGGCCAACATAAAAGCAAAAGAAAAGTATACAATATGGTGAAGATTAGTGGGAAGCCAGAGTTAGACAAAAGAGAACCAATGGATATGATCTATATGGATATCCAAATACCCCCCGATACTTGTGTACCATGAATGTTACTTCCACTTTGCTCAAATCTAGATTGCCCAAGTAATGTGCATGTGAACAGACTGCTTCAGTACTTCAGAGTGGCGAAGGCACTAAACATTGTGCAGCTATTGGTGAGCATCCCACGTCTGACCTTGGATGGACAGATGATCACTGTTGAAGCAGTTGGAGATGATGGTACCTACAATACTCCCTTGAGGAACTCCTGCAGTGATGTTCCAGAGCTGAGGTGATTATGTCCAACAGCCACAACCATCACCTTTGTTACTTATGACTACAGTCCATGGAGAGATCTCTTGGTTCCCATTTCCTCCAGCTTTGCTGGGGCTCCTCATTGGCCTGCTCAGTTAAATGCTACCTTGCAGATCCCAAACTGAGTATCATTGAGCAGGTTATTGCCAGACAGTTGCCAATTGATAGCACTGTCAACAACCTCTTCTATCACCTGCTGACAGTTGAAAATAGGTTATGAGGATAGTAGAAAACAAATTGCTAGAGAAACTCAGCAGGTCTGAATGCAACTGTAGAAAATAACAGAATTAATTTGGGGCAGCATGGTGGCTCAGTGGTTAGCACTACAGCCTTACAGCACCAGGGACCCAGGTTCAATTCCAACCTTGGGTGACTGTGTGGGTTTCCTCCAGGTGCTCTGGTTTCCTCCCACAGTCCAAAGATGTGCAGGTCAGGTGAATTGACCATGGTAAATTGCCCATAGTGTTAGTTGCATTAGTCAGAGGGAAATGGGTCTGGGTGGGTTATGCTTTGGAGGGTCAGTGTGGACTTGTTGAGCCTAAGGGCCTGTTTCCACACTGTAGGGAATCTAATCTAACTTTTCAAGTCCAGACCTACGAAGGATCACTGGACTAGAAGTGTTAACTTTATGTTCTGCACAGAGGTTGCGAGATGTGCTGAGTTTCTGAAGCACATTTTATTTTTGTTTCAGATTTCCAGCATTTACAGTTCTTTGGTTTAGTTTAGTGGCCTTGTATTTGGTTCAGTTTTCAACATGCTATAACTAAGCAATTTTCCACATTGCTGAGTAGATTGTATTGTTTCAGTTGCACTGTTTAAAATACACAAATTCTGATATACAAGTGTAAGGATGAGGGCTTGTCCCGATACACAAAACAAGAGAAAAACAATACATAAGGCTTTTCCCAATACAATGTTTGAGCAGTTCATTCATTCAGTTGCAAAAAGCTTACTTGAATAACTGGTTTGTATTCAATTAAATCTTTCCACCTTATTCTCCAATTTCATCTTTGTCATTTACATAAATGATTTGGATGTGAAATAAGAGGTACAGTTAGTAAGTTTGCAGATGACACCAAAATTGGAGGTGTAGTGGGCAGCGAAGAGGGATACCTCAGATTACAACAGGATCTGGACCAGATGGGCCAATGTGCTGAGAAGTGGCAAATGGAGTTTAATTCAGATAAATGTGAGGTACTGCATTTTGGGAAAGCAAATCTTAACAGGACGTATATACTTAATGGTAAGGTCCTAGGGAGTGTTGCTGAACAAAGAGACCTTGGAGTGCAGGTTCATAGCTCCTTGAAAGTGGAGTCGAAGGTAGATAGGATAGTGAAGAAGGCGTTTGGTATGCTTTCCTTTATTGGTCAGAGTATTGAGTACAGGAGTTGGGAGATCATGTTGTGGCTATACAGGACATTGGTGAGACCACTGTTGGAATATTGCGTGCAATTCTGGTCTCCTTTGTATCGGAAAGATGTTGTGAAACTTGAAAGGGTTCTGAAAAGATTTACAAGGATGTTGCCAGGGTTGGAGGATCTGAGCTACAGGGAGAGGCTGAACAGGCTGGAACTGTTTTCCCTGGAGCGTCGGAGGCTGAGGGGTGACCTTATGGAGGTTTACAAAATTATGAGGGGCATGGATAGGATAAATAGACAAAGTCTTTTCACTGAGGTCAGGGAGTCCAGAACTAGAGGGTACAGGTTTAGGGTGAGAGGGGAAAGATATAAAAGAGACCTAAGGGGCAACTTTTTCACGCGGAGGGTGGGTACGTGTATGGAATGAGCTGCCAGAGGATGTGGTGGAGGCTGGTACAATTGCAACATTTAAGAGGCATTTGGATGGGTATATGAATAGGAAGGGTTTAGAGGGATATGGGCCATGTGCTGGTAGGTGGGATTAGATTGGGTTGGGATATCTGGTCGGCATGGACGGGTAGGACCGAGGGTCTGTTTCCATGCTGTACATCTCTGTGACTCTATGACTCTTGGTGCTTCCCCCAATTCCAAGACAACAGTTGCAAGCACATTTGTTCAGGAGCATATTTGTCTCTCATTGCCACTGAAACAACTCGGCACAGGCTGGTATCCCATTGCCAAATCACTCTTTATTGAACTGAACTGAACTGAATTGAATTGAAGTGAATTTATTGTCACATGTACCGAGGCAGAGTGAAAAGCTTTGTCTTGCGAGCAATACAGGCAGATCACAAAGTTAAGTAGCAAACATAAGTAAATAATAGGTAAGCAGCGGCAAAAACAAAACATAGGTATAGGTGAATATTAAGAGTTTGTGAGTCTTCAGTATTCTCACCACAGCAGGGTAGAAACTGTTTTGAAACCGGCTGGTGCATGTGTTTAGGCTTCTGTACCTTCTCTAATGGTAGAGGTTGCCAGGGTATGATGGATCTTTGAGAATGCTGGTGGCCTTTCCTTGACAGCGGGCCTGGTAGATGGATTCTATAGATGGGAGGTTGGCCTTTGTGATTGTCCCGGTCAAGTTCACCACTCTCCGTAACCATCTCCGATCTTGAATGGTACAGTTGCCATACCAGATAGTTATACATACAAACAGACTTCAACATTTACACATGCATAGTACTTGACATTGGTCTGGTTTTCTCAGAGCCAGCTCTCAAAGTGAGTAGAAACTCGAACACACTCCATTATTATCTGTCAGCCAGCATTCCTTGATTGGGGCTGTTAACCTGGTCCATTCAGGGAACTCATATTCTATGAAGTCCACCTAGTTGACCTCATTATGACCTCTACAGTGTGGTATATGGGTCTCTGATTAGTGGGAAACTCGTGGGAGAACAATTTTGCAAGGAAATTACAGATAAGTATGAAAATAATACAGCAGTTTGTTGTGCAATGTCCTGGAGTTTATACACAATGTACATTTAGAGAAAATGGTTATGATGTCAATAGCACATTGTAACATATGCTCTAATGGCATAATGGTCTCAGTCTCTACCTTACTGAGTCTTCGATTGCAACATGACTGCTAAGGGAAACCTGTTACAGTTTACATCCAAATTGCTTAGCTTGATCGCAGATAATTAAAAATCTATTAAAGCCTTCAGAACTACATTACGCATGTATAATTCTTGCATTACAGCACTTGGAAAGCCATGAGCAAATTGATGCTGTTCTGTTCTGCAAATTAAGTACCCACAAGGCAGCTTTAGTTTCTTTCTATTTAAAGTTCAAGACTTATCATGATATAAGAAGAAAGTGAGGACTGCAGATGCTGGGAATCAGAGTCGAGAGTGTGGTGCTGGAAAAGAGCAGCAGGTCAGACAGCATCCAAGGAGCAGGAGAATCGACATTTTGGGCAAGAGCACTTTATCAGGAATCTCACTTTCAACTAATTGATCTTAGCCTCACTGCAAAGCCTCTTCCAAGCATGCCTACCTTGAAGAAGTTCTCCTCGTCTTGCTACAAGGATCTCAGTAAGTCTCTCTCACTGCAACCCCCAGGTCATTTCCTCTGCCCTGAAACTGTTCAGCCACGTCCTGAAGCAGAGGTGCTACCACAGTCAGATTTTCCTCCTCAGTGCCTGCCTACAGAACTGACTGATCCCACATGGACTCCAGACTACATTCAGACCAACACAATTTGGGTCTGAACAGGACAACCAGTACCTACTACAAATTCAAAGCCTCCAGAAAGGGTTCTCCCTCCAGATCCTCTGCTCCACATTCGCAGCCATGTGCCATCACCTAATCTCTCTACAGCCAGCCCTGCCTCAGCTCAGGGCCACACTCTCTCAGAACTGCAAAGGACGTCTGCTCTTTTACATCCTCATAAGAATTCACAAACTTAACAAATACTTTTTCTACACCATATCAGACATCAAAAACTGTAAGTACAACAACCTTTCATTTACCCACCTCAATAGTTGGGATTCCTTGACCATTCCAGAAGCTTCCCCCAGTCTCTGGAATTGCTCAGCCACCCTCCAGCCACCACCATCACCACAATGCGCTATTTCCATCCTCACCGTCCAACAGCCCATAGCCATGGCTGACCATACCACTCCACAACCGCCAGCCGGACAACTGCCTCCGTGAGTGCTACTGGATCTACCGCTGTGACTTCTGCAAGATCCACCGCTGCGGAAACCAATGCAAGACCTAACCAGAACATCACTTCCGCCCCCTTTGTTGCCGCCGCCATAGCAACTTCCGCCCCCACCCATCTACATCACCCACGTAAACACCACCAACAGAATCGCCTACAACACGCATTCCGCCACTTCTATCGCTGCAGCTGCCACCGTCGCAATCACTTCCAACCCCAATGATGCCATTCACCTGAACATTGCCGACAGAATCGCTTACGATCACGTAACACCACTTCTGTCCCCACGGATACCACAGTCACCACCTCCACCAACCCCTGATGCCCAGGGTGAGTATCACTTACGTTTCACCAGCCCCCAGTGCTTCATCTTCACCATGGGCATTCAGTCCCTATACATCTCCATCCGCCATGACCAGGACCTCCCAAGCCCTCCGTTTCTTCCTCTCCCGATGTCCCCACCAGTACCCTTCCACTGACACTCTTATTCATTGGCTGAACTGGTCCTTACCTTCAATAATTTTTCCTTTGAATCCTCCCTCTTCCTCCACATGAAAGGGATAGCCATGAGCACCCACATAGGCCCCAGCTATGCCTGTTCATTGACGGTTACATGGAACAGTCCATCTTCTGCAGTTACACCAGCACGACTCCCCACCTTTTCTTCCACCTTATCACGATATAAGTCTTGCATTTCCTTTCCAAAAACTAAAATACAGTTTTAGCCTGTTTCCTGCCATAACACTTAAGATACAATAGGTAAAAGATTTCTTGCAGACTTAGAAGCAAAATTAGCAGTTAACGGCTTCTTACAGACTTAAATGTTGGCAGTCAAAGGATACTGTCAGTTTAAACACAGAGTTTCCTTGATTGATAACATATTTTAAACAAAAAAAACCTGAAATTCCAAACCTAAGGCATTTACCTGTGTGAAAAACTCAGTTGGTTCACCATTTTGTCTCTTCAATTTGTCACCAAAGATTGGGTGACGTCATCACACCTTATTTGGTGTGAACAACTTAGTGGCTGAAAAATGCCCCAAAGCCAGCAACAGTAATTTAAAGGGCAACAACAGTGACAAATAAAGTGGGAAAAAAAAGGAAAGTAAGAATTTCTACAGTGTGGAAACCAGCCCTTCAGCCCAGCAAATCCACACTGACCCTCTGACCCAGACCCATTCCCTTATAAATCTACAAATATCCCTGACTAATGCACCTCGCCTACACATTGTTGAACACTATGGGCAATTTAGCATGGCCAATTTACCTAACCTGCACATCTTTGAACTGTGGGAGGAAACCTGAGCACCCGGAGTAAACCCACGGAGAATGTGCAAACTCCGCACAGTCACCCGAGGCTGGAATCGAACAGGTCCCTGAAGCTGTGAGGCAACAGTGCTAACCACTGAGTCACTGTGCTGCCCCTAAGGGAAAAAAAGGACAGACCGAGAACCAAATGAAAAAAAGGAAGCAACAAGCCCTAAATTGTTCAATTTTTGAACAAAACCAAAAGTCTTAAATTAGAATTGCAAGGCAAACATTTATTATGGATTGGTCGGTGAGTAACAAACTTGCTGAACTCCATTTGTATAAACAACAAAAGTAGCTTTGTTTCACAAATCAAGCAATAAATGATCCTGAGAGGAGATTTCAGAAAATATTACTTGCTGTTAGCAAGGAGAGGTTTCACAGAATGAATTTATCATGTGTCTTTCTGAGGATGATAAAAAGATTCATAAAATACTTAGAGAGTATTTAAGGACCAGCTCAAATTACAATTCAACTTTTAGGTTAACAGACTCCAACTCATGTCATGCAAACAGTCTATTGAAGACATTGTCACAAAATACTGCAGGAAAGGTTAGAAATATTATTTTATTGAAGAAGAATTTACAGAGAAGCTAATTTATTGGTTAATTGTCTCTACACTGATTAAAACTTTCAATGAAAAGATCTTCGAGACAAGATAAAGGGGCCATGCTATTGACACCACACTAGAACATTGAAACCAGCAAAAAGGCATAATGGCAAGTCAGAATCAATCACATGTTTCAGCAAAGTGCACCAAATCACAAAATATACTTTAATTTCATTTAAAGGAACAATAGTAACCCTTAGAGCCTCAAAAATCTAGAACAGTCAAATACACAACCAAATACCAGTCAATTCCATTTCCTTCCATGAAAATCTATCATCTAGCTCCATTTACAAATTGAGCCATTTTCAACCATTCAACTAGAAGTGTTGCAGTTGAATGCCCATTTGCCATTCATAGCCCACAGGTTAATTGCAAATAACAGCAGAATCTGAGAATGATTTGGGCTTTTGTCAGCGACATTGGATAGAACCAAGGGTGCCTGTTAGAAAAGTGGCGTCAAACATGACCCCCATGTTGAGGGCTTATAGTTAGGAGTATCCAGCTGATCGGGAGAAGGGAATTCCGTTTGCACTTTTTGCAATCAGAGATGCACCGAATGAATTGACTAAATGCAGTCCATTTGAATCAGTTTTTGTTCATGAAATGAGAGGACTGTTAAAATTGATTAAGGAGAAATTAATAAGTCAGAATTCAGAGATTTGGACTGTGTGTCAAATTTAAGGGAACGATTAAATAGAGCTGGAGAGTTGGCTGGACAGCATTTAAAAGTATCACAGCATACAATGAAACAGGAAGCAGACAAGAAATCAAAATTCACAACTTTGCAACTGGGGATAAGGTATCGGTGTTACTTCCAGTAACAGGTGAAACTTTACAAGCAAGGTTCAGTGGACCTTATCAAATCGAGAGGAAATTGAGTGAGCGTGAAGGAGAAAATACTGAAAAATCTCAGCAGGTCTGGCAGCATCTGGAAGGAGAGAAAAGAGCTGATGTTTCGAGTCTAACTGACCCAATTGAGTGACGGCGAACTAGTTGATAAGGACTCCAGACAGGAAGAAATCTCAGAGTGTGTCATGGGAATATGCTGAAAAGGTATTTTGATATGGAAGGAAAGCAAGAGGAGAAGGTGTTAGTGATTACAGCTCAGAAGGATGAACCAAGCTCAGGGGATTCTAAATTGGACATTTCCCAAATCAAATTGGACAATGAGGAGGTTGTCAAAAATTGGGATAAATTATTGAGTTAACTTTCAAGAAAGGATCAAGACAAAAGATGGAAAATTATAGGCCAATTAGCCTAACCTCAGTTGTTGGTAAAATTCTAGAATCTATTATTAAGGATAGGTTTCTAATTTCTTAGAAGAGCAGGATCAGATTACAACAAGTCAATATGGATTTAGTAAGGGGAGGTCGTGCCTGAAAAACCTGTTAGAATTCTTTGAAGAGGTGACAAGTAGGTTAGACCAGGGAAACCCAGTGGATATGGTCTATCTAGACTTCCAAAAGGCCTTTGATTAGGTGCCACACAGGAGGCTGCTGAGCAAGGTGAGGGCCCATGGTGTTCGAGGTGAGCTACTGGCATGGATTGAGGATTGGCTGTCTGACAGAAGGCAGAGAGTTGGGATAAAAGTTCTTTTTCAGAATGGCAGCCAGTGACAAGCGGTGTCCCACAGGGTTCAATGTTGGGGCCGCAGCTGTTCACGTTATATATTAATGATCTGGATGAAGGGACTTGGAGCATTCTACCGAAGTTTGCCAATGATACAAAGTTAGGTGGACAGGCAGGTAGTACTGAGGAAGTGGGGAGGCTGCAGAAGGATCTAGACAGTTTAAGAGAGTGGTCCAGGAAATGGCTGATGATGTTCAATGTGAGAAAGTGCGAGGTCTTGCACTTTGGAAAAAAGAATACAAGCATGGACTACTTTCTAGACGGTGAGAAAATTCGTGAAGCCAAAGTACAAAGGGATCTGGGAGTGCTAGTCGAGGATTCTCCAAAGGTAAACATGCAGGTTGAGTCCGTGATTAAGAAAGCGAATGCAATGTTGCCATTTATCTCAAGAGGGTTGGAATATAAAAGCATCGTTGTGCTACTGAGACTTTATAAAGCTCTGGTTAGGCCCCATTTGGAGTACTGTGTCCAGTTTTGGTCCCCACACCTCAGGGAGGACATACTGGCACTGGAGTGTGTCCAGCGGAGATTCACACAGATGATCCCTGGAATGGTAGGTCTAACATACGAGGAACGGCTGAGGATCCGGGGAATGTACTTATTGGAGTTTAGAAAGTTAAGGGGAGATCTAATAGAAACTTACAAGATAATACATGGCTTGGAAAGGGTGGACGCTAGGAAATTGTTTCCATTAGGCAAGGAGACTAGAACCCGTGGGCACAGCCTTAAAATTAGAGGGGGTTAATTCAGAACAGAAATGCGGAGACATTTCTTCAGCCAGGGAGTGGTGGGCCTGTGGAATTCGTTGCCGCAGAGTGCAGTGGAGGCCGGGACGCTAAATGTCTTCAAGGCAGAGATTGATAAATTCTTGATGTCACAAGGAATTAAGGGCTACGGGGAGAATGCTGGTAAGTGGAGTTGAAATGCCCATCAGCCATGATTAAATGGCAGAGTGGACTCGATGGGCCGAATGGCCTTACTTCCACTCCTATGTCTTATGGTCTTAACACCCAACTTAGCAACAACTTGCATTAAATCTTATCTTATGAATATGAGAATTAATAGGCTGGATTTATTAAGGGACTATGGCATTTCCCCATCTTCTAGCTGAAGAGAAGTTCCCACTTTAACTCCCAGCCAATTGGTTGATAGCTGTGCAGTCCCAACAGCTCTATTCTTGGGACTATAAGCAGTCCTATCATGCCAAAAAGCTGAGTTCAGTCCAAGATCAGGGTTTTGGTGAGGGTTTTGGAAAAACACAAGTGAGAGTTAAGAGGGGAGGAATTATATGGTTGGAACAGGGGAGGATTCTACACTTGATCCTGGGGGGCCACAAAGGAGGCTAAAGGAACTTATAGGCATAACTAGTACTTTAGCATGTTCTCTCCTCTGCTATGGGTAAAATGAGCCCAAAGGCAGGCAGCATCGTCTATCCTCCTGTAAAATGTTATGACTTTTATGTGCTCCCTACTGTTTACACAGCCAGTGGAGAGCCAAAATGAAATTCAGCCAATGAAATACAAATTGGGACGATATTTATAACTACATGCGAAATACCAAAACAAAGTGTCCAAAATGGAAATAACGTATGTTTATAAGCGATTTCAAGAAGCTGCAATCCAATTGATAGAACGTGAGAAATAAATTATTATTGTAGAGGAAATCCTTTGGATCAAGAAGTGAAACCAGTAGGCCATAATAGTAATAGAAGCTGGCATAAGGAATCATCTTTAAAGAAAAACTCCAGTAGTAAATTGAGTGTAAAGGGTCAATTTAGTGAGTAAATGTGTATTCATGTTTAAAAGGCCATCCTTGACATATACCTAAAATACATTGATCAAGATGTTGTGCCAAACGCAGGCTAACTGAGTGTTGCAGCTTAAGATCCTATGTTTCTCACCTTGGACTATCTTAAATAATTTGTATTTTAAAGACTGACTTTTCAGTGGGATGGTAACCTCATTCACCTGGAACAGCACAAGAAAAAGCAACACAATATATCTAACATGACAGGAACATGGATAGGAAAGATTCAGAGAAATATGAGCCAAACACAAGCAAATGGGATTATTTCGGTTTGGGAAACCTGGTCAGCATATGGTCTGTTTCCATACTGTATGATTATATGATTCCAGGACATAGGTTTATGAAATTATAGTTATGCCTATAAATTTCTTAGATGACTTTGAGAATGTTTTAGAGTTAATGAAGCAGTTATTTAATTGATATGGTAAGTAGAGTCGTTAAGCATGTAGATGATGCCAAAACGCAGCATATTCTGTTGAGTGCAAGATGAATTTCAAGAAGATGTATGAAGATTTAACAAAATGCAAAAGACAGCAAAGTTAATTAAACATATATAATTAATAAGAAGTGTTACATTTGAATTGTTTTCTGTGTTTCCCTTATAATATGTAGGAATGGAAAATGAAATATGAGTAAATTGCAAATAAACTAATAAATTTGGAGAAGATTTGTAGCTTGAGGTTCTGGACATAAGTTTGCTTGCTGAGCTGGAAGGTTCATTCTCAGATGTTCTGTCACCATACTAGGTAACATCTTCAGTGAGTCCCCAGATGAAGCACTGCTGGTGGTTCCTGCTTTCTATTTATAGGTTTGGGTTTCCTTGGATTGGCAGTGTCATTTCCTGCCATGACATCATTTCCTATGGGGATGTCATTTCCTGTTCCAGGGAAGTGGTAAATCAGCTCCAAGTCAATCGAGTTCCAGTTGGATTGCCATTCTTCTAGGAATTCTCGTGCATGTCTCTGTTTGGTTTGTCCTAGGATTGATGTGTTGTCCCAGTCGAAGCGGTGTCCTTCATTATCTATATGTAAGGATACTAGTGAGAGAGGGTCATGTTGTTTTGTGGCTAGTTAATGTTCATGTATCCTGGTGACTAGTTTTCTGCCTGTTTGTCCACTGTACTGTTTGCTACAGTTCTTGCACGGTATTTTGTAAATGACATTAGTTTTGCTTGTTGTCTGTATAGGGTCTTTCAAGCTCATTAGCTGCTGTTTTAGTATGTTAGTAGATTTGTGGGCTACTATGGTGCCAAGGGGTCTGAAGAGTCTGGCAGTCATTTCCGAGATGTCTTTGATGTAGGGGAGAGTGGATGTGTTTTGTCTGCTTGTTTGGGTTTGTTGCTGAGAAATCGGCAGACTATGTTCATTGGGTACCCAAACTTTTTGAATACATTGTATAGGTGATTTTCCTCTGCCCTGTTTAGTTCCTCTATGCTGCATTGTGTGGTGGCTCATTGGAATAATGTTCTAATGCAGCTTTGTTTGTGGGTGTTGGGATGATTGCTTATGTAGTTCAATATTTGGTCCGTATGCGTTGTTTTCATGTAGACACTGATTTGAATTTCCCCACTTGCTGTTCACTCTATTGTGACATCTAGGAATAGCAGTTTTTTGTTGTTTTCCTCCACTTTAGTAAATTTTATGCCAGTAAGGGTATTATTGATGATTTTGAAGGCTTCCTGTAATTTGTCCATCCTCTGACAAGCCAGACAGAGAAATGCACGAGAATTCCTCGAAGCATGGCATTCTAACCAGAACTCTATCAACAAACACATTGACTTGGACCCCATTTACCACCCCCTGAGAAAAAGAACCAGAAATGACATCATCATAGGATATGACATCACCACAGGAAATAACATCACCAACCCAAGGAAACCCAAACATATAAATAGAAAGCAAGAAACACCAGCAGTGCTTCGTCTGGAGGCTCACTGAAGATGTTATCTAGTATGGTGATGTAACGTCTGAAAATGAACCTTCCAGCTCAGTGAGCACACCTATAAATGAACTACCAAGGTTACAGATAAATCCTGCTAAATAGTGAGGAAACTCAGTACTCCATCATACTACTATATTGCTGGCAAGTGAAAATGGCTCACTAGATATTGGGTTCTCTTTAATTGTTATAAACAAAAAGGTGATGAGGGAACCTTCTCATTTATTTTTATGGTTGAAATGCAAAGTGATGCATAACCAACTCTACCAGACAGCCTTGCTGCAATTGCCACGTCTTATAACTCTGTTTTATCAAAAGCTCTTTATTGCACTTTTGGCATTTAGGTGATACAAAGTATTATGGCCCTGAAGTAAAAGTTGTGATCGACATGTTTAGAATGCTTAATGTGAGAATTGGAAATCCTGCATCCCCATATTTCACTATGAATTAATCCTTATGAAATAAACTGGTGGTGATATCATGAAAATGGGGAGACATGAATTCCAAAGGATTGGGTTCATGACTTGTTCTAATATTTGTAATAAAGTCTTATGATGCATTGATGCTACGTTTATAGTAGAACTGGGATGTTGCCTGAAAAATATCAATTTAACTTTCACATAATTGAAGCTTTAAAGATTATAATATGATGATGCTAACTCCTCATAAACAGCAAAAATTTATACTTTAAAAGTACCTTTTACTTAATTAAATGTCCCAAGACGCTTTATGATATTTCACAGAACTTTTGTATAAATATGACTAAGGGCAGGCAGCCAAAAACCCAGTCAAAAGAAATAGGTTTTTCAGCAGATTTATAAGGTCAGGCAAGCAATAACAAGGTTAAAGGATTTTGGAAATGAAGTCCAAAACATGCTTGCTGAACTGAATTAAACTGAGATATATAAGTCATAAAAAAAACGTTAAAATTTTACACATTAATACCAAATGGCTGGTTTTAGTATTTGACCATGGTCTTCAATTACTAACCAATCACTAACTCTTACTAAAAGAGAAAATGCTGGAAAATATCAGCAGGTCTGGCAGCATCTGTAATGAGCTGACGTTTCGAGTCAAAGTTTGTGAGAAGATTTGTAGCTCGGGTGCTCGTTGTTGTGGTTCTGTTCGTCGAGCTGGGAATTTGTGTTACAGACATTTTGTCCCCTGTCTAGGTGACATCTTCAGTGCTTGGGAGCCTCCTGTGAAGCGCTTCTGCGATCTTTCCTCCAGCATTTGTAGTGGCTTGTCTCTGCCGCTTCCGGTTGTCAGTTCCAGCTGTCCGCTGCAGTAGTCGGTATATTGGGTCCAGGTCGATGTGCTTATTGATTGAATCTGTGGATGAGTGCCATCAAAAAGCACATCGACCTGGACCCAATATACCGGCCACTGCAGCGGACAGCTGGAACTGACAACTGGAAGCGGCAGAGACAAGCCACTACAAATGCCAGAGGAAAGATCACAGAAGCGCTTCACAGGTGGCTCCCAAGCACTGAGGATGTCACCTAGACAGGGGATGAAACGTCTGCAACACAAATTCCCAGCCCAGCGAACAATTTTGAGTCAAAGCTTTGACAAAGGGTCAGTTAGACACGAAATGTCAGCTCTTTTCTCTCCTTACAGATGCTGCCAGACCTGCTGAGATTTTCCAGCATTCTCTCTTTTGGCTTCAGATTCCAGCATCCACAGTAATTTGCTTTTACTAACTGATGGGCTTCAGATTAGTATGACATCTGAAATTGTTCCAATAACCCTGTTCGGTAACGTCCCATTATAGTAGTGGGCAATATCTTACTTGTAAATCTCAAGAAGGCTATTTGTCTTATTTAATTCAAATATTACAGCACATTCCATCTGTTATCATGTAATGGATTAAGAGAAATGTTACTCGAAAGTTCGGACAACAAAGAAGCTACCCAATCTAAATTGCTACTTCAAAGTCAATGGTTTTTCCAATAGGATAGATGCAATGAATGTTGCCTCAGGCAATCTAAACAAAAAAGTCAAATGTGGCATGTCAAACTGCTTAATCTTGTTTTACTTTACTCATGGGACATGGGCATTGCTGGCTGACTAGCATTTATTGCATGTCCCCAGTTGCCCTTGAGGAGGTCATGATGACCTGCCTTCTTGAACTGTTGCAATCTATGTGCAGTAAGGGAGGAAATTCCAGGACATTAACCCAGTGATACTGAAAGAATGGTAATATTTTTCCATGTCAGGATGACGTGTGGCTTGGAGGGCCACTTATGCATGGTGGTATTCCCATGTAAATGCTGCACTTGTCCTTCTAGATTGAAGTGGTCGTTGGTTGGCAGGTGCTGTCTGAAATTCCTTCAATTTTTGCCATGCATCTTGTAGATAGTACACACTGCACTACTGAGCCTCAGAGTTGGAGGGATGCCTGTGGATGTGGTACCAATCAAGTTGACCACTTTGTCCTGGATGGGGTCAAGCTTCTTAAGTTTCGTTGAAGCAGCACCCATCCAAGTATGGGTGGACTATTTCATCACACTCCTGACTTGTGTCCTGTAGATAGTGAACATTTTTTAGTGAGTCAGAAGGTGAGATACTTGCTGTATTTTAGCTCACTCTACTAGTCACTGTGTTTATGTGGTGAGTTCAGTTGAGTTTCTGGTCAATGGTATCCCCAAGTTAATGGTGGAAGATTCAGTGGGGCGGTAGTTAGATCACTTCTTATTCAAGATGGTCTTTGCCTGGCATTTGCATGGCATAAAAGTTGCTTATCACTTGTCAGTCCAAACCTGGATATTGTCCAGATCTTGTTGCATTTCAACTTCAGTGCCTGAGGAGTTACAAATGGTGCTGAACATTGTGCAACTAACAGTAAACATCCCCACCTGTGACTTATGATGGAGGGAAGATCATTGATGAAGCAGCTGAAGATGATTGAGCCAACAACAGTATCTTGTGGATCTCCAGCAGACATATCCTAAAGCTGAGATGACTGACCTCCAACAACCACAACCATCTTCATATATGCCAATTATGATTCAAACCCTTGGAGAGTTTGCCTTGTTGATTCCAGTTTGCTCAGGCTTCTTGGTGCCATACTTGGTCAAATGCAACTTTTAACAGTACCTCCTCCACAATAATTCTCAATGCTGGCTACCCACAAGGATGCACTCTCTGCCTCCTATGGTACTCTCTGTACACTCACAACCATGTAGCTAAATCGGAATGAACACCATCTACAATTTGCTGAATACACCACCATGGTAGGCTGGATATCAAAAAACGATGAGTCAGAGTACAGGAAGGCGATAGAACACTTGGTGTCATGATGCAATGATAACAACCTCTCTCTCAATGTTAGCAAAACAAAATAACTGATCATTGACTTCAGCTAGAAAGGAGGGGAACATGCCCTTATCTACATCAATGGAGCCAAGGTGGAGAGGGTCGAGAATGTCAAGTTCGTAGGAGTGACGATAACTGACAATCTGTCCTGGATCTCCCACATAGATGTGACAGTCCAGAAGGCACAACAATGTCTCTTCTTCCTCAGGTAGCTCGGGAAATTTGGCATGACTAGAAGGACCCTCACCAAGTTTTATAGGTACACCATAGAAAGCATTCTATCCTGGTGCATAATGGCCTGGTACAGCAACTGCTTGGCCAAGGACCATAATAAACTACAGAAGGTTGTGTGCAGAACCCAGATCATCACGGAAGCCAAACTTGAACTCCATTTATGCTTCTTGTTGCCATGGAAAGACTGCTTACATCATCAAAGACCCCTCCAACACTGGTAGCGGACACTTCCAACCTCTTCCATCAGGCAGAACCTGCAGAAGCTTGAACGCATGCACCAACAGGTTCAAGAAACAGCTTCCTCCCTATTGTTATTAGACTGTTGAATGGACCTCTCTAATTTCAAATAATGCCGATCTTGCTAATGATGTGGAGGTACCAGTGTTGGACTGAGGAGGACAAAGTTAAAAATCATACGACACCAGGTTATAGTGCAACAGATTTATTCGAAAATACAAAGTTTCAGAGCACTGCTCCTTCAATGTTGATCTTGCTTTGCATACTTTCTGTGCAGCCCTAACCTTGTAGGCCTTGCTCTGTCTAAGCACCATATGATCAGTATGTCCTTGTTTGCTATGTTCTGCCTGTACTGCTCGCAAAACAAGGCTTTCACTGTATTTAGTTACATGTGACTACAAAATTATGTCAAGAGCTATCATTCTCACCTCACCTCTGGAATTCAGCTCTTTTGTCTATGTTTGAAACAAGGCTGAAATGGGGTCAAGAGCCAAGTGGCCCTGGCAAAACCCAAACTAGGCAACACAGAACAGGTTATTGCTGAGTAGGTGCTGCTTGATAGCACTGTTGATGACACCTTCCATCAGTTTACTGATGATCAAGAATAGACTGTTGGGACAGTAATTGGCCAAATTATCCTGGTTTTTGTATACAGGACATACATGGGCAATTTTGCACATTGTCAGGTACATGTAGTGGATGAACTGAAAGAGCTTGGCGAGGAGAGTGGCAAGTTCTCGAGCACATGTCTTCAATGCCATTGCCGGAATGCTGTGTAGATCTAGACCTCCAGAGAGGAGTCTCTCGATTATGTGATTGGTCAAAAAAATCACTAGGATTACGGTCTACTTCAGCAAGGTTCACTAGTTTATTATGACGTTGGGCACAGGTTTGTCCAGCAACACAGAGGTTAACAGCTTCGGTGTTCTTGGAGAAACTGTGCAATTGACTTTTAACAATAAGCAATTTTATATATTTCTTAAAAGACAGTACAACCTTAATTACAAAGGAAAACCAATGAAATGTAATAAGGTGACATAATAGACAGCAGGTTAATCCAATGATATTTCCTGGGAAACAGTATTGTCTTACGCACATTATGTCTCATGCTTGTGGTTCAAGGTTAGTTGGGGTGGTCAGTTAATGTCTTATTATTCATTTTATGAAGACTTCATTGTCTGCTTCATCTTTTAATTCAGCCAGCTCAGCAAAGCAGGAATGCAGCTTCCAACCATTTTAGCACAGTATTAATCCTGAAGCCATTTTGTTATTTTATATTGAAAAAGCATTTTGTGGTTAATAAAAGCTTGCATAGATTTGTTGCTCCTGACAACAGCCTAAATCCAGATTTTAGATCTTCAGCTGTAAGGGCCCAACTCACTCCCGTCTATTTACAACTGTGCCAGCACCTCTGCTGGGTCTGTCCTACTAGTCGGACTGGACAGGTTCGGGGATAGTAATGGAGGGATCTGGGACATTGTTTGTAAGGTATGAATCCACGAGTATCACTACGCCAAGGTCTTGCTTGACTACTTTGTGTGACAGCTCTACCAATTTTGGTACTAGCCCCCAGATGTTATTAAGGAGTACTTTTCAGGGTAGACAGGGGTGACTCTGCTCTTGTAGCTTCCTGTGCCTAGATCGATGCCAGGTGGTTTGTCCTTTTTAATTTCTTAATTGAGATTTTGCAGCAATTGATACAACTGAGTGACTGGCTAGGCCATTTCAGAGGGCAGTTAATAATTGGCTTTTACTAATGGATCAACCTCCTCTTTGAAGCAAAAACAAATTGGGATAATGTATAACTCTCTACAAGGAATGAAAATTTTAAAATTGCTATATTAGACACCTTGTTTTTGAAAGTACAAAGCATCTAGCAATGAGAAATACTGTTGTAAATGGAAATAAAGGTCTGAATGTTGCGTTGTTTTGGCTGTCAGTTACGTTTTGTTTCACAGACGTTTTCCCACATAAAGCTGAAGAGTTTTCTCATCATGTCCTACCAAACTTGACTCATTAACTACCCAGGAGAAAGTGAGGACTGCAGATGCTGGAGATCAGAGCTGAAAATGTATTGTAGCAGGTCGGGCAGCATCCAAGGAGCAGGAGAATTGACGTTTCGGGCATAAGCCCTTCATCAGGAATGAGGAAGGTGTGCCCAGCAGGCTAAGATAAAAGGTAGGGAGGAGGGACTTGGGGGAGGGGCATTGGAAATGCAATAGGTGGAAGGAGGTTAAGGTGAGGGTGATAGGCCGGAGTGGGGGTGGGGGCGGAGAGGTCAGGAAGAAGATTGCAGGTTAGGAAGGTGGTGCTAAGTTCGACGGTTGGGACTGAGACAAGGTGGGGGGAGGGGAAATGAGGAAACTGGAGAAATTTGAGTTCATCCCTTGTGGTTGAAGGGTTCCTAGGCGGAAGATGAGGCGCTCTTCCTCCAGCTGTCGTGTTGCTATGGTCTGGCGATGGAGGAGTCCAAGGACCTGCATATCCTTGGTGGAGTGGAAGGGGGAGTTGAAGTGTTGAGCCACGGGGTGGTTGGGTTGGTTGGTCCGGGTATCCCAGACGTGTTTTCTGAAACATTCCACAAGTAGGCGGCCTGTCTCCCCAATATAGAGGAGGTCACATCGGGTGCAGCGGATGCAGTGAATGATGTGTGTGGAGGTGCAGGTGAACTTGTGGCAGATATGGAAGGATCCCTCAGGGCCTTGGAGGGAAATGAGGGGGGAGGTGTGGGTGTAAGTTTTGCATTTCTTGCGGTTGCAGGGGAAGGTGCTGGGAGTGGAGGTTGGGTTGGTGGGGGGTGTGGACCTGACGAGGGAGTCACGGAGGGAGTGGTCTTTACGGAACGCTAATAGGGGAGGGGAGGGAAATATATCCCTGGTGGTGGGGTCAGTTTGGAGGTGGCGGAAATGACGATGGGTGATACAATGTATCAGGAGGTTGGTGGGGTGGTAGGTGAGGACCAGTGGGGTTCTGTCCTGGTGGCGATTGGATGGGCGGGGCTCAAGGGCGGAGGAGCGGAATGTGGAGGAGATGCGGTGGAGAGCATCGTCAATCACGTCTGGGGGGAAGTTGTGGTCTTTGAAGAAGGAGGCCATCTGGGTTGTTCGGTATTGGAACTGGTCCTCCTGGAAGCAGATGCAGCAGAGACGAAGGAATTGGGAATATGGGATGGCATTCCCCGATCTCCGTTCCTGCCCCCGTGCCTAACCCCACCCCCACTCCCAGCTGCAGCCGCACACCAGGTCCTAGCTCCCAGCCCTGCCGTGTTTTCACCATCCCTCCAGTTCTACCCCTCTCTGAGCATGTAAGATCAATCCTCGGCAGAGGCCTCACCTTCATTCTCCTACACTCCCGGATTAACGAGTTCAACACGCGGCGAGACATCGAACAATTTTTCTGCCACCTTCGCCTCCGCGCCTACTTCTTCAACCAGGATTCCTGCCCACCCTCTAACGACCCCTTCTCCCGCCTCCAACACACCCCATCCACCTGGATACCCTGTGCTGGCCTCTTATCTGTCCTCAATCTCTTCATAGCCAACTGCCGCGGCGACATTAACCGCCTCAACATCTCCACCCCTCTTACCACTCCAACCTCTCACCCAACCCCAATCTCACTGTCAAACCGGCAGACAAGGGAGGTGTGGTAGTAGTTTGGTGCACCAACCTTTACACCGCTGAGGCTAAACGCCAAGTCACAGACACCTCCTCCTACTGACTCCACCTCCCACCACCAAACTATCATCTCTAAGACCATCCATCACCTCAACAACTCTTCACCATGGACATCCAGTCCCTATACACCTCCATCTCCCATCATGAAGGACGCAAAGCCCTCCGCTTCTTCCTTTCCCGCCGCACCAACCAGTACCCTTCCACTGACACCCTCCTTCCACTGACTGAACTGATCCTCACTCTGAACAACTTCTCTTTCCAATCCTCCCACTTCCTCCAAACCAAAGGAGGAGCCATGGGCACCCGCATGGGCCCCAGCTATGCCTGCCTCTTTGTAGGATATATGGAACAGTCAGACTCCTCCCTCCCCTTCCTAGACCTCTCCAATTCTACCTCGGGCGACCGAATCAACACAGACATTTACTATAAACCGACCGACTCCCACAGCTATCTAGACTACACCTCCTCCCACCCTTCCCCCTTTAAAAACACTATCCCATATTCCCAATTCCTTCGTGTCCGCCACATCTGCTCGCAGGAAGACCAGTTCCAATACCGAACAACCCAGATGGCCTCCTTCTTCAAAGACCGCAAGTTCCCCCCAGACGTGATCGACGATGCTCTCCACCACATCTCCTCCACTTCCCGCTCTTCTGCCCTTGAGCCCCGTCCCTCCAATCGCCACCAGGACAGAACCCCACTCTCTAGTCCTCACCTACCATCCCACCAACCTCCATATACATCGTATCATCCGTCGTCATTTCCGCTACCTCCAAAAGGACCCCACCACCAAGGATATATTTCCCTCCCCTCCCCTATTAGCGTTCTGAAAAGACCACTCCCTCTGTGACTCCCTCGTCAGGTCCACACCCTCCACCAACCCAACCTCCACTCCCAGCACCTTCCCCTGCAACCGCAAGAAATGCAAAACTTGGGCCCACACCTCCCCCCCTTACTTCCCTCCAAGGCCCCAAGGGATCCTTCCATATCCGCCACAAATTCACCTGCACCTCCACACACATCATTTACTGCATCCGCTGCACCTGATGTGACCTCCTCTATATTGGGGAGACAGGCCGCCTACTTGTGGAACGTTTCGGAGAACACCTCTGGGATACCTGGACCAACCAACCCAACCACCCCGTGGCTCCACACTTCAACTCCCCCTCCCACTCCACCAAGGACATGCAGAGCCTTGGATTCCTCCATCGCCAGACGATGGCAACACGACGGCTGGAGGAAGAGCGCCTCATCTTCTGCCTAGGACCCTCCAACCATAAGAAATGAACTCAAATTTCTCCAGTTTCCTCATTTCCCCTCCCCCACCTTGTCACAGTCCCAACCGTCGAACTTAGCACCACCTTCCTAACCTGTAATCTTCTTCCTGACCTCTCCGCCCCCACCTCCACTCCGGTCTATCACCCTTACCTTATCACCCTCACCTTAACCTCCTTCCACCTATTGCATTTCCAATGTCCCTACCCCAAGTCCCTCCTCCCTACCTTTTAGCTTAGCCTGCTTGGCACACTTTCCTCATTCCTGAAGAAGGGTTCGTGCCCGAAACGTCGATTCTCCTGCTCCTTGGATGCTGTCTGACCTGCTGCACTTTTCCAGCAACACATTTTCAGCTCATTAACTACCCAGCCTGCCCCAAAGCACTCCTCTCATACAAGTCTAGCACTATTCTAACCACCTGCCATTCCCAGAAGTACTCACTACTCATTGGAAATCCCCCAAATGACCAGCATTCCTGGCACCATACAAGGCCACTGTATGCCTAGACAAGTATTGAAGATTGGCATTGCTGCTCACAGACAAAGAAATAGCACAGTAGCCACAAAGTATGCTGCTCCTGACACTAACAGGCATGGTTGACACTAACTTGTACATACAACTCTATTCACACTCTATTCACTGTTTAACCATCAAACCACGCAGTGTTAACTTTGTCGTAGCTTATCTCATCTAACCTCCATCAAGTAGTCACTGCTAATCTGTCCTCAGTGCCCACTGTATACCCAGACCTTGTCACTGTCCAGGAGGGTATCTTCACATACAGGTATGCAATCGGACAATTTAAAAAAATGTCTTTATTTACAGCCAGCAAGCACAAGTACAAATGAATAATTAGAGGCTACAGCTACCTTCACAATGTAAACAAAATTATGACTGATAGCCAATGATGATCTCATACTCCATGGTGATCTGCTGCACCCAACTTTCAAATATTGGAAAATGGCAAAAATCAGGGCTTGTTTACCTTGTAGCTCTCACCAGAGCTGAGCTCTTTCACCATAAGGAAAGAGTCCTTCTACTCCTCAAAGTCCTCCAAAAAATGATCCTGTTTCTGTAGTCACTCATCATAATATCTTGTTATTTATTTACAGCATGTCAGAATGATGTGATACATGCTGTCTAGGCTACACTGAAGGACAAAGCTCCCACTAAGTGTGCACACGCAGTTGCTCTGATGTGCTCAGCAATGGGATCCACCTGGTCTTCAGTTATCTCACACCAGAATCTCCAACTGCCCTTTTATCTGTGCACTCACATTTTTTTGCACTTCTTCAACAAAAAAAATCAGTGGAGCACACACACTGCTAAAATTAAAACCACTCAGTCCCAGGAGTCATTGAACTGCTTCTTCGTTGATGGTATGGGAACCTCCCCAGTAACCTTTGTCCATGTTCAATGACAAGGCCCAGGAACGTGACTTGGGCTTTTGCAAACTCACTCTTAGCCAGGTTTGTCACCAAGCCCACTTCCTGAAGTCAATCGAACAATCCTGATAGATGTTTCAAATGTTTCTTTCACATGTGACTAACAATCATCAGATTGTTGATGCGCACCATGCTATTGGGTATTCCTGAAATAATTTTATTGATTATCTTTGAAATATAGCTGGTACATTTTTCATACCAAATAGCATGACTTTAACTGGGTATAGTCCATTTGGTATCACAAAAGCCAAAATTTCCTTTGCACTTTTGAATAAAAGTACCTCCCAATATCCTCTGAGAAAGTCCAACTTAGAAGTATAAGTTGCTTATCCAACCTTCTCAATACAGTCTTCCAATCATGGAATAGGATATGAACCAGACTGTGTAACTGCATTGTCTTTGCAATAGTCCACACATAATCATTGGGGAATATTTGGTTTTGGCATCATTACTATGAGTGAGCTCCATTCGCTGCAACTCACTTTGATTATACAGTCTGTTCTGCTATAACGCGATAGTTGTGGTCTCATGCAATCTTGTGTTATACAAAATTGTGCGATAGAAATAATGGGGCCAATGGAAAAAATAGGGTGGGGCATACCACCAAAAACATCAGTAAAATCAAAACAAAAATAGTAGTTAGCCTAACACACATGATAACATTTAAGTCTAAGTAAATGTTAAAATCATACATATTAATGAAATAATACAATAAATTTAATTTCAAGAAGTTTCTGAGTTTGCTCTGTTAGAGTACTGTATTAAGACAGGGGCTGAGAGTCATCATCAGCATCATCATTACTTTCAGCTGAGTTCTGGTTGTAGGGATATGACGAAAGAAAATATTTAGTCCAGAAGTGGATGGCTGTGATTCATTGCCCTCCGATTGTTTCTTGGGGGTTGGCTTAAAAAAGCCATTTAGTTTTTGCTGCTTTGCCATCTTTCTTCTTTCACGAAGAAGCTGTTCATGGCCAGGTAAGACTTTATGACATGTACTGCTATCCTGATATGTTCTTCATTGTAGTCATTGTCTTCTAAGAGCTGCAACTGGTTCTCAACTTCCCTCAGATAGAAGACAAGAGAGAAGTGGAAAGTTCTCGTGGTGCTGCGTCCTGGACGTCATCATCTTCATCTTGAGTTTCAATTTCCACCACAACAACAAGTCATTGTAGATCAGTTTCCATTTCTTCAAATCCAACTTGCTTTGCAAGAGTGACACAATGTTCTTTGATTGCTGGAAGGTCCCCTGACAATTCAACGCCTTTAAAATGGTGAAGGCAATCTGAGCAAAGCTTCCACCAAACTGCTTGCAAGCAGTCCTTACTGATATCACCCCAGGTCTCCACAATGATGCCAATAGCATTCTTAGTGTTAAAGCTCTTTCAAAATTGAAGAACATTGTCTTGCCCAAAACGTCAACTCTCCTGTTCCTCAGATGATAGCTGACCTGCTGTGCTTTTCCAGCACCATACTCTGAACTCTCTCCTCATTATACCCTTCAATAGCTGCAATCAGCTTCCTGAATGTGCACCTTAAATTATAATCATTAAAAGCTGCTATTGCACTCTGGTCCATAGGTTGAATAAAAGAGGTTGTATTTGGAGGCAGAAATTGCCCTTTGATGTTTTCAGAAAGGTCACCAATAGTGGGTGGATGGCTTGGTGCATTGTGTATACTGAAGAGAACCTTGAAATCCAAATCTCTTCTCCTGCTATAATTTCTGAAAACATGCTCGAAAACATCAACAATAAAGTCTGAAAAAATTTGCCCCATTTCCAACCTCTTTTGCTTGACCTGAAGTAAACACCTAGAGTGGACTTAAGGTATCCAGGGATGGAATTGCATTATAGCCAACAGGAGTCCATGTTTTAAAAACAATCATTCCCCAATTCACCAATCGCATGACAGCTGAATCGTATTGACGAAATGCACGTTGTAGGAGGATGACCTGGATTGTCTTTGAGCATTCTATCCCTGTTTGGACCTGTGTCAACATTAGATGGTTAAGTATATAAGGATGTTGTTTAATTAGAACAGCATTTCCTCTATCTACATCATACATAATCAGATGAATACTTCCCAGCTTATTCCCTCATATCTCCCCATGTGATTGTAATAACTCTTTCAGGTAAGTTAGATTTTCTTCCAAAAGCTAAATCAATAATTTATCCGAATTTTTGAAATTTCCTAATTTTCCAACTTAATTTGAGGAATGTCCAATTCAGAATCATCTCAACTTGATTCTTTACTTTGTGTTGTAACCAGTAACACATTCTTCTTTTGCTTTCCTTCCCTATCAAAATACCTTTTGAGTATATTCACATGACACACTCTGAGATTTTTTTCTATCTGGCATTCTTACCAAATAATTCACCTCACTTGATTTCCTTTCAATTTGATAAGGCCCTCTAAACCTTGTCTTTAAAGGTTCACCTACCACTGAGAATAACACTAACACATTACCTCCACTAGAAAATTACAAATTTTGATTTCTTGTCTGCTTCCTGTTTTATCACATGCTGTGCTATTTTCAAATGCTAGATAACCAACTTACCTGCTATGTTTAATATTTCCCTAAAATTTGATACATAGTCTAAATGTGTGATCTCAGAACTCTAACTCACCAATTTCTCCTTAACTAATTTCAGTGATGCTCTCACCTCATGCCTCAAAACTAATTCAACTGGACTGAATTTAGTTGATTCATTAGGTACATCCCCAATTGCAAAAAAAGTGCAACTAGAATTCATTTATTTCAATCCTCTGGATTGTGTTCAATATAAGCCCTCAACATGATCTTGAAAGTTTGATGCCACCATTCTAATTCTCCTTGCGATTCGGGATGATATGCAGTGGATTTGAATTGCTTTATTTCTAAGCAATCCATTGATTGATGATTGTCACATGTACTGAAGTACACTGCAAAGCTTTGTTTATGAGCAGTACAGGCAGATCATAATAAGCAAGGATGTACAGGACAAAAAATTTAGACAGAGGCACACAGATAACATTACATAGGGTGCACTAGAGAAATAAATGTTAGCCAAGTCAGCATTATTTGAGAATAGACAGTCCATTCAATAGTAGAATAATGGCCAGGAAGAAGCTTTTCCTGAACCTACTGGTATGTGTGTTCAGGTTTCTGTATCTTCTGCCTGACAGAATAGGTTGTAGGAAATCATTAGCAGGGTGCAAAGGCTCTTTGATGATGTTCATAACCTTTCCATGGCAGAAAGCCATGTAAATGAATCCCATGGTTGGAAGGGTGGCTCCAATGATGGGCTGGGCTTTGCACACCACTTTCTGTAGTTTCCTATGATCCTATGAAGAGGTGTTGTTGTGCCTACTTGACTGTCACAACTATATGGGAAGGCCAGTGTTATGAAGATGTGGGTGTACTGTATCTTTAAGAGAGTTGAAAGCTAGCAGAACTATGTGACAGCACCCAAGTGTTCTCAATAAGGTATCAATGTAACACTTGATCAAAAGCTAGATTAACTGGGTTGCCAGATTCAAATTAGGCCAATCAGTTTAAATTATACCACAAAAAATAACAAACTCCAATCCAGTTTGTATTTAGTATATTGACAATATTAAAAACCAATGACACAATCCAATGCTTTGAGAGTATAAGAACTGCCAAGATTGAACAGTTAGGAGGAGAACTGCCACACCATCAGCATGTAGAGACTGCCCAAAAATGCTCTCTTAAAGGTACCTTTGTTGATCAATAACCTGTGAAGCAGAATCCCCAAGAAGAAAACAAGAAGACAGGAATACAGAGAAGAACTGAACGCTGCCTGTTTTTGAGATCAGCAGTTTTATTTTGTAACTCTTAATCATGGGTTTTATTGGACCAGTGTTGCAGAAGGGGAAGGTAAAAGATAAGTTAGAGGAAGGAGTTGTAAATAGTTGTTAGTTAATTATTCTCTGTTATACTTTAAGAAATAAGGTTGTTAGTTTTTAATTTAAATAGTTCTTGACCTCTCAAATTTTCACAGATTACTGCATGGGATAAATCTCTTCTGTGTTGCTGGTTTAAATTAAGCAGGAAGGTTTACCCTGTATTGTAACACCAGGACAGGTTGTTGGTTATCGTCACTCGAAGGAACTTAACGCTCTCCATCCTCACGACCTCAGCTCTCTGTTGATGTAGAGGAGACGTGTTCTACTCTTTTCTTACTAAAGTCAATGATCAATTCTTTAGTTTTGCCAATGGTGAGAGAGAGGTTGTTCTCATTGCACCACATCACCAAGCCCTCTATCTCCCTTCCGTATTTTGACTCGTCATTGTTAGATATCCATCCTACCATGATGGTGTCATCAATGAACTTATAGATGGTGTTCATTCGGAATTTGGCAACACAGACAAGGGTGTACAAGGAGTATATAGAGGATTGAGGTTGCATCTTTGGGGGCTCCAGTGTTGAGCGTTATTGTGGAGGAGGTGCAGTTGTCATTCTTTGCTGATTATGGTCCATGGGTCAGAAAGCTGAGGATCCAGTTACAGAGGGTGGAGCCGAGACAAAGGTCAGGGAGTTTTGAAATTAGTCTGGAGGGGATTATGGTGTTGAAGGTGGACCTGTAATTAATTAGCAGGAGTCGGATCTAGGTGTCCCTTGTCGTCCAAATGCTCCAGGGATGAGTGCAGAGCTATGGAGGTAGCATCCGCTGTGGACCTGTTAGGCCGTAGGCAAATTGTAGAGGTTTGAGGTAGACTGGGAGACTGGAGTTGATGTGGCCCATGACTTCTTTGAATAACTTTGATGTAAAACTTGATTCTTGATCTAATTGTATTTCTGTGCGTCATCCGTATCTAGTAAAAATATTTTGCATAATTCTTCTGTAATCCTTTTAGCCATTATACTGTGTAATGGAATGGCCACTGGAAATCTAATGAATACATCCATTATTGTCAACAAATACTGATTCCCACTTTTTGTTTTAGGTAGTGATCCTTCACAATCCATTAAGACCCTTGTAAACAGTTCCTCAAATGTAGGAATGAGTATTAATGGTACTAGTTTATCACTGCCTGAGATTTTCCAATTACCTGACATGTATGACATGTCCAGCAAAAGTCAACTACATCCTGATGCAGTCCAAGCTTACAAAAATGCTTTTGTATTTTGGCTTGAGTTTTCATTACTGCCAAATGAACTCCTACTGGTAATTTGCGTGCCCCCGCTAAACCTCCTTTCTATAACTCACTGGTAATATAATTTGATTAATCGCTACCCATTTCTCATCCATATCAATATGAGATGGTCTCCATTCCCCTATCAAGATGCCACTTTTAAGATTAGATTTCCTACAGTGTGGAAACAGTCCATTTGACCCAATAAGTCCACACTGACCCTCCGAAGAGTAACCCTGTTTCCCTCTGACTAATGCACCTAACACTATGGGCAATTTAGCATGGCCAATCCATCTGACCTGGATTGTGGGAGGAAACCAGAGCACCCAGAGGAAACCCACGTAAACAATGGGAGAATGTGCAAACTCCACACAGAGAGTTGCCCGAGACAGGAATCAAACCCAGGTCCCTGGTGCTGTGAGGCAGCAATGCTAGCCACTGAGCCACTGTGCTACCACAAAGATAGTAGTATTCTGGGATACAGTCAAATTCTTTTTCCAAGTACGCTTTTTGGTACAACTTCTTTAGTTTTTCATACTTCTATTGTAATTCAGCTAATTTCTCTGAATTAGAAATATCCATTTTGTCCTCTTCCTGTTCTTTCTTTATCTCAACAATTTGATCAAATATAGTTTCTGATAATTAAACTTTGACTTTCTTATCTTTAATCCTTGATTTCTCCTCCTGCTTCAACCTAAGGCTTTTTGAACTTATCAGGAAAAATGCCAGGATATACTTCCTATTGCCTGATATTCCACTGGTTTTCAACCCTAGTAGGCATCACTCCCACCTGTGATCTGGCAATATAATTACCGGGAATAAATTGTATTCCTGGAACTGAGAATTTCTGTGTTACTTCTATCACCACTTCACCATTTTTCGCCAGGTTCTCCAAACTCACTTTATCTAATGGAACGCTGCTCTTCTCATCATGAATTCCACATATTACCACTTTGTTCTGGTAATATTCCTTTTGAATTACATATCTCTTCATCTCTCATATCAAAGATCGGCTAGCTCCTGTATCTCTTAAAATCATAATTTCTTTACCTATTCCTCCTGGCATACATGAGTAAACGTTACCCACACAGGTAAAGTGACTGTATGGAGTTTGCACATTCTCCCTGTATCTGCATAAGTTTCCTCTGGGTGCTTTGATTTCCTCCCACCCCATCCAAATATGTGCAGGTCAGGCGAATTGGCCATGCTAAATTACCTTGTAGTGTCCAGGGATTTGCCGGCTAAGTGATAGTCCATGAGAAAGGCAGGGTTACAGGGATAGAGTAGGGTAGTGGATCTGGGTGAGATGCTCTTTGGAGGATCAGTGTGGATTTGTTGGGATGAAAGCCCCAGTCCATTCAGCCTCTCTCTATAACTCAAATCCTCCAACCTGGCAACAATTATACTGAAAAAAATGAGACAGCATGATGGTTCAGTGGTTAGCCCTGCTGCCTCACAGTGCTAGGGACCTCGGTTTCATTCCAGCCTCAGATGACTATCTGTGTGGAGTTTGCACATTTTCCTTGTGTCTGTGTGGGTTTCCTCCGGGTGCAGGTCAAGTGATTTGGCCAGACTAAATTGCCCATAGTGTTAGTCGGGGTAAATACAGGGGTAGGGGAATGGGTCTGGGTGGGTTACTCTTCAGAGGGTCGGTGTGGACTTGTTAGGCCAAATGGTCAGTTCCCATACTGTAGGGAATCTAATCTAATCTTTGTAAATCTCTTCTGCACCCTTTCAAGTTTAACATCTTTCCTTTAGCGAGGAGAGCAAAATTGCACACAATATTCCAAAAGTATCCTGTACAGCTGTAACATGACCTCCCAACTCTTACACTTAATGCACTGACCAACTTGTACAAAACACTTTCTACCACTATCCTATCTACCTGCAAATCCACTTTCAAGGAACTAGAAACCTGCACTTCGAGGTCTCAGTTTGGCAACACTCTCAGGACCTTACCATTAAATGAGCAAGTACAGCCCTAATTTGGTTTACCAACAAGTAGTACCTCATGTATACTCAAACTACCACTCCTCAGCCCATTGGCCCATCTGATCAAGGTCCCATCTCTGAGATAACATTCTTTACTGTCTCTCCTTAGATTCATAAATCATTGTAGGCTTCTAGTACTTGCTCAAATGTACTTAAGATGATTTTTTTTCACCCCTTCATACACCCCTGTTGTCTCCTCTGATGGTGATGCAAATACTTCATTAGATCTACATACCCTTTTCATTTGAGCCAACACTGCCCACATGGTCACTGGCCATTTCATGAGTTCTACCACTTTCTCAAATAAAATGAACTTTGGCAATATTGGGACAGATTCAAATAGATCTTCATCAGGCCTTTGGCTATGATGGGATTACATTCCATCATAGTCCTCATCACTACACCTATCTTTCACCTCTGTTTCCACCATTTTAAGTCAACCTTGAATGTTCAGTTCTGAAATAACTACCCAGAAGTTAGTATTCCATCACCAAGTCACACTTTATTTATTTGTGCACAGTACACTGGCTGTGACCAGCCAGCACGGAGTCAGTCCCCTGAACTGAGGAGAATCTAAATCTCCTGGTTATATTTTTCTTTTCCTTTCTATTTTTTGCCTCTGTTTTCTTACCCCTACCCTACAGCCATATAGCAGTAGTGTTTATTCTTCCCCACAACACCCGTGTCGTATGTGTGTATAAGTGCAGGAGTCAGTGAAAACGCCATGTCCAAGGCAATTTTATTCAACATTTCCCCCCCCCCCAGGAAAAACATCCATCTGGCTCGGGAATTATTGCCAGGTAGAGCCCAGTAGGGGCAATGCCTTATGTAATGAAGTTGAAAGCATGTATTGTACCTTTAAGAGAGAGTGAAGGCCGGCACCTGTTATGTGACTAACAGTAGTCACAGAGTGTGCTGGAAAATTGAAAGATGTAACATATTGTTGTAACTAGATGCCACATTGTTTCACCGCAGTTCAAATTTAACCAATCTGTTTAAATTATGCCCCAAGATACTAATACCCAATTGAATTTCAATTTTACTGTTTTGACAACATTAGACCAATGAGATGATCTGATGTTTTGGGGTATAAAAAGCAGGCATTTCGGACAGTTAGGCAGAGAAAGAGCACCACCTGCCATTGTCAGACAGACTGCCCGAAAACCCTCTCTGTAAAAGGTACCTTTTTCGTATGATACATCTTTGCAGCAAAAGATCGAAGGCGAGATCTACAAACAGGAAATCAATAGAGACAACAGCCGCTGTCTAGTTTTGAAAATTGATTTGAAAATAAATGCAATAGGGGATTTATCGGATCAGTATATTGTTATAGAGTGGGCGATAGATAACAAATCTTTAAGTCAAAGGAGGCTGAGCGTTGTAAATAGTTATTGCTTAATATTCACTTTTGGAGTTAAAGAATAAAACTGTTTTTTTTAAATAGTAGAATTTAGGTATTTCTCTGTCACTCGTACTAAACAGATCATGAGGCCAGGTTAACTTTTCTGTGTTTGGTTTAATTATCAGAAGAATTCACCGCTGTGTCATAACACTTATGTAAAAGAAAACATGATGGGGAGGTTAGGGATCAAATCAAAATGAAGTTGGAGAAGGAATTAAAGCACTCCAACCCCTGTGGTGCCCACATCTTCCCTGAAGACCTTGAGAGCTTTGGAAGATGTCACATGCTCCTTCTCCAGGGACACCCAGGCCGGAACATAACTACAGAAGATGGGCAGGCAGTCAGCCATAATGACCCCGTCCATTGCCTACTGCGTAGACCTGTTAATGGCCAGCCTGACCAGGCCCAGGAGCAGACCCACGAGGAGGTCATCCAACCTGCCCTCCCCACTGTGCACAGGGTACCCGAAGATCAGGAGTGTGTGGCTAAAGTGCAACCAAAAACAGGAGAAGATTCTGCAGATAACTAAAAAGAGAATGCAAATGTCCACATCCATGGACTCCACAGCACCACGGAGCCAACAGGTGGGCTGGACATCCGTGAACCATCACAATCTGGGGTTACAGGAGACTGCTACATGCAGCACCCTCCACCCCAGATTTCCAGAGAAAGGAGAAGAACCCCCATGTAAAGAGCCCTCCACTGAGGATCCACACTTCCCAGTAGCAAATAGGCATGCCTCGGTATGTCTGGGTGGTGGATGAAGAAGAGGTAGATAGTGTGTAGCAGCAGTCTGTACAGGGTTCGCCTTTTCTCCCCTCTAAAATCCATTCTAAGTTCCAGAAGCAGCTCAGGTTGTGGGGCACAGGTTCCTGCTGGAGGTATGGGACCTTGGGACCAATGTGAAATTCCATCCCAGCAGGGATACACACAGACAGGATTCCACTGCACACCTGAGCATCCACCAACTGGTCACAGTGTTGGGACTGAGCACCATCGTTTTAAGATGTTCGATGGCAGAGACCGCGAATTGGATGTCTACCGCCACCCTGCTCACTGATTCCTATGGCAAGGCCCCTGCATGTCCCTAAACCTGGCCCTCACCTCCGACAGTCATTCTAACCCGTGAGTGTGGAGGTGCGGATTCCTGAGTAACTGCAGTGGGTAGGCGCGATGCGATTTGACCATGCTCCAGACAGTGCTCAGGTCTTGGTAAAAGACAGGCAGTGTCCTGAGAGCAACCTCTAAACCGTCACAGTCAATGAACAGGAGCTGCGTGTCATAGTTGAGATTACGCACCTGGCTAGAAAAAATACATCGCCAGGGCGCACCACCTGTGGGGGCAGGGGGAGGCTCAACATAGAGATATCGCTGCAAGGTCTGAAGGTGAAAAGTTGCTATCTGGGTGTGGACGCATACCAGCGACTGACCGCCCTCCTCAATAGGGAGACGCAGGACATGCGCAGCAACCCAGTGCATCTTTTTATCCCAGAAGAAGTGAACCAACGTTCTCTGGATGTCAGTGACAAAACCAGGAGAGACCAAAGTGACCAGCCGGTACCACAGCATGGCGGCCACCAGCTGGTTTATGACCAGCACTCGGCTCCTGTAAGATAGCACTCGGAGCAGTCCTGTCCAGCGGCCTAGGCGAGCCGAGACTTTGGCCTCCAGCTCCTGCCAGTTGGCCGGCCAGGACTCCTCTGTCGGGCTGAGGTAGACCCCCAGGGTAGAGGAGATGGGTGGTACTCCAGCTGAACCCCCGAAACTCCTCCGGCAGGGAGTCCACCCACCACGGACCGACCAGTAGCCCGGAACATTTGGCTCAGTTGATCCTGGCGGAAGACGCTGCTGAGTACACGGCCTGGCGCTCGCGCATCCTCCCCAGGTCAGCCGGGTCGGTGAAAGTGAGGAGCACTTCGCGGCGTAGGCAGAGAGGACCACCCCCGTGCCCGCGCCGCGCAGAACCAGCCCCGAAAACCTCCTCCGCAAAAGGCGCAGGAAAGGCTCCACGCACAGGGAATACAGTTGGCCGGACAGGGGGGCAACTTTGACATACTCCTTTTCCAAAGCGAAGGGGCGCCATCAGGGCCCGGTTAACTTTAGCCAGACACACTGCGGCAGTGTACAAAATTCAGATCTGGGGTGACGAACTGCATCCCTAATCCGAATGCCCACAGAGTCCCGAGCAGATACTCGTGATTGACTCTGTCCAACGCCGTCTCCTGATCGAGAGACAGGAACATGTCAGCAGACCAGCCCGTCGACAGAAATGGACCAGGTGGACGCTGTCATGTATCCTCCAGCCCAGGACTGTGTAGGACTGGTCTGGGTGAATCATGTGGGCCAGCACGGAAGCCAGGCAAGAAGACAGCACCTGGTGAAGATTTTGTAATCTATGCCAAGGATGGAGACTGGACACCAGTTCTTTAAGGAACGAAGGTCCCCCTTCTTCGGCACAAGGATGATGACCACCCTGTGCCAAGAAAGGGGCAGCTCTCCGGCAGTCAGAAACTCTCCCAGGACCTATGCATAGTCGCTCCCCAGGAGGTCCCAAAATGCCCTGAAGACAGTTAGCCCATCCAGCCCTGGGGACTTGCCCCTCAAGGGTGCCAGTCTTCTCCTTTAACATGACGGGAGCGCCGAGTCTTCCGGCATCCTCCCGGCTGAGCTGCAGCAGGCCTTCCCACAGAACTCTGCGAGCATCCTCACTGGACAGATCCAGAGAGAACAAAGCCATGTAGGAAGAGCAAATTTGGGCCCTGATACTCTCCGGATCCAAGACAAGGGACCCGTCGTCGGCCAGCAGCACAAGAAGCTGCTGACAGGTGCCACACCTTTTTTCCAGTGAGTAGAAGGGGGAGCCACGGTCCAGGTCCTGGAGGAGCTGGATCCGCGACCTCATGTACATGCCCCGAGCCCCGACGAGCTGCAACTCCCGGAGTGCAGCCTTCTTCTCTTTGTACATCCCGCACAGGGCCAGGTCCACATCTGGCTGACCGAGACATGACTCCAGATCGAACACCTCTTTCTCCAACTCCTTGATCCTAGTTTTCCGCATCTTCATCAACCCCCTTGTTTACTCCTGACAGAAAACGCAGACGTGAGCCTTGCCCACGTCCTGCCATAGCCTCAGGGAGGGGAAACCTCCCCTCTTCCTTCTCCAGCTGGCCCAGAACTGACAAACAAGTCCCGAAACCACTTGTCCTCCAGCAGCAGGTTGTTAAAGTGCCAGTATGTGGACATGAGCCGGGTATCAAATGGAAGGAGCTCTGCCCACACCAGGTGATGGTCCGTGCACAGCACCTGCTGCATGAGGCCATTGGAAAACAGGAGGTGTACGCCTGGGAAATGTACAGGCAGTTGATTCTGGACACTTCAACTCCAGGCTTCTGGAAGGTGAAGATGATGGAATCAGGATGGAGATTCCACCAGACGTCCACCAGGTCAAAGTACTTGACCAAGTCCCTGATCCTCCTCCCCAATGCCAACCAGACCAGTGTATTGCCATGGATTGGGTGCAGCCATCCCGGATTGGGCGAGTCCAGCCCAGATTGGGTGGGTCCAGCGCAGATTGGGCGAGTCCAGCCTGAGCGTGGAGCAGGGCCAGCCCAGGTGGACCAGACGACCAGCCCAAAATCTTCCCAGCAGCCAAGAGGCAGCCGGATTCCACCACAGTGACCACGATAACCCTCAACAAAGTCTTGTACTTCCTCAATGGAGGTGATGGGGAGTTTGGTGAGGGAACACGAGAGAGACCAAAACCTTGCTAGAGACCAACTCCGTGTTGTCTGCAGTGCCCATCACCAAACCCAAACCTTTCTCTGGACGGTTGTCCTCAGCCACCGGCCCAATCTTCACTGTGAAAGTGGGGGCTGAGGTAATGGTCACTGTCCTCGAGATTGCAGTTGAAATCTCCCTCTAGAACAAATCACTGGCCCTTGTCAATGGAGGCGAGATGAGCAGACACTGCTCCGTAGAAGTGTGTTTGCCTCAACCTGACCGTGGGAGCGTAGATGTTAACAAAGTGAATCACCGTGCACCCAGCTGCCCCGTTTGCTGAAGCAAACAGCCTGGCACAGGTTGTCTGACCCCCAAGACCTCCGGCTGAAAATGTGGGGCCAACTAGATAGCCACCCTGTTAGATCTGCGGGTGAGGTGACTCACATCAAGAACCCCTTGCCACTCCAGGATCCAGGTGGCTTCATTTTCCAGTGTAGCGCGGGTTTCCTGTAGGAAGCACACTGCATACTTCCCATCCCGAAGGACTGAGAAGGTTTGGAATCTGTGCTGTGGCTCCCTGCTGCCATTGATGTCGAAGTGCTATGGTAGTCTTCATGTCAGCAGTAGTGAGCAACTGTTACCAAAAACATTAAAAAGTGCTCATTACAAGGAGGGGAATCGGCATACCTGGAGCCTGGTTGGGAACCTTGGGGTTGGGGTTCCCTTGCTAGAATGATGCTGGCGTAGCCATAGAGGCATTATTGTGCCAGGGTGAGGTGGACCAAGGTTCTGACTCCGACAGGCCAATGAGGTAACTGCAATGGGGTGGGGGGAATAGGGGAATGCTACCTCTGTCTTGGGGCCCCCTTTGCAGTGTTCTCATATTATTGTGTGGGGAGGGGGAGCCGGTAGAGCAGTGCCACCTGTAGCCGCTGGTGAGGGCTGGACAGCCTTCAGGGTTGGGTAGTTCTGAGATTAGATTAGATTAGATTAGACTTACAGTGTGGAAACAGGCCCTTCGGCCCAACACATCCACACCGACCCGCCGAAGCGCAACCCACCCATACCCCTACATTTACCCCTTACCTAACAGTACGGGCAATTTAGCATGGCCAATTCACCTGACCTGCACATCTTTGGACTGTGGGAGGAAACCGGAGCACCCGGAGGAAACCCACGCAGACACGGGGAGAACGTGCAAACTCCACACAGTCAGTTCTCCTGTACATGCCCCACCTCTCGGCAGAGGTGGCACTGCAAGCCATCCACCATCCAGAAGATGCAGTAGGCCATGCCTTTGTGGATCCAAGCAAATAAAGACTGGGCGCTGGACTGGGTCCTTCAGTCAGAGCAGAAGCAACTTGATCCCTGACCAGACACCCCCCCAATCATTGTCAGTGGGAGAGGAGGAGCTCACAGTTAATGAAGGACAGAACATTGGAAACTACAACCCTCTGGGCTGTTAACTCCAGAAGGTCAACAGGCAAACCTGTGTTGCACACTGTGAGGCCCTTCTCAATGGCCAAGTGCACACTAGCTACCACGTTCTGTCGGTCTGAATAATGATGTCCAAATGGGGATGATTTTGACCTTACAGTCTTTTGTCAGGAGTTAAAAGGGGGAACGGGGACACAGCTGTGCCTAAAGCAGTGGCTACCTTGGCATAGGTGTGTCTAGGCCCTGCCACCTTGTGGATGGCCATGCCAATGGGGGGGGGAATGTAATAGAGGCTGGGGGAGGAACAGTAGTGCTGCAAGATGCTGCAAGATGCTGCAAGATGTCAGTATTACAGTGGGATCCAGGCAACAACGACAGTCCTCAGGTGGGGCTGAGGCAGGTCTCAGACAGCAGCAGCAAATCCAGGAGGCTCAGTGGCAACAGCAGCAGAAGGCGAAAGCCTAGGCATTGGCAGCACCAGCAAAGGGGGAAGGCCCAGGTATTGGCAGCACCAGCAGAGGAGGAAGGCCTAGGTATTGGCAGCAGCAGCAGAGGAGGAAGGCCCAGGTATTGGCAGCACCAGCAGAGGGGGAAGGCCCAGGTATTGGCAGCAGCAGCAGAGGAGGAAGGCCCAGGTATTGGCAGCACCAGCAGAGGGGGAAGGCCCAGGTATTGGCAGCACCAGCAGAGGAGGAAGGCCCAGGTATTGGCAGCACCAGCAGAGGGGGAAGGCCCAGGTATTGGCAGCACCAGCAGAGGAGGAAGGCCCAGGTATTGGCAGCACCAGCAGAGGGGGAAGGCCCAGGTATTGGCAGCAGCAGCAGAGGGGGGAGACTAGGCATTGGCAGCAGCAGCAGAGGGGGGAGGCCTAGGCATTGGCAGCAGCAGCAGAGGGGGGAGGCCCCGGCTGCAGTAACAGTTGAACTAGGAGGCTTACACAGTCAAAAAAAAGTCAAGTTGACAGCAAAATCCAAAAGGATAAGCTTCTTCCTCCGCAGTACATTGGCAGTGGCCACTCAGCTCGGAATCAGTCACCTTAACTGAGGAGATTCTAAATCTCCTGGTTATATTTATATCTAAATTTAAAGGTTACATAAGATTACAACACATAACACCAATTATCACTGAGAATTAGAGACGCCAAAATTGGACACCCCAAACCTCAAAGTAAACAATAACGAAAAACATTACATAAACCGGAATGAAAGCGTTACGCAGGAAATTTTTTTGGTTTAGAAAAATTACTGTAATACACTTAACACAATGCATCAAAAGAAAACATCCCCGGGAGATAAAAGGTTGAGCAGTAAGGCAAAATCCAGAATTCATAACAACAGACACTGTGTATCAGAATACATTACTGAAAGTTAGGCAGAATATAAAGCAGTCCATAAAATCACATCTCATTTTGAGCAGTAATACAAAACAATTTAAAAACACGCACAACTCACAGGGCTGGCTCTCGGCCACCATCTCCTGGTTTTTTCCTTATTCAAGTTCACAGAAGGTTACAACACAGAACAATCACTGTATAGCAGAGAAATAGAGATGCCAACATAGGACAATCCAAACCTCACAGTAACCAAGAACAAACCAGTATAGAGAATGCAGCAAAACTGTTACACAGGTCATCCCTTCCTCTTAGAAAATGTACTCTCATAAACAAAATACATCACATTAAAAGAATACACAACATCCCCCAAAAATAAACAGCAAGATAAACTCCATAATGCATAACAACGGACACTGTGCATCAAAGCACATCATTGAAAGTAAGGCATAATATAAAGTAATGCATAAAATCACATTTCATCTTGAACAATGATACAAAACAATTAAAAGAAACAACCCACAGGCCTAGTGTTTGGCCACTCTACGCACCTTCCAATTTTTGGCTGCCATCTCCTGGTTAAATAATTTTTTATTATAATTTTACAAAAATACAAAACAGTCAACAGTTAACAACCAAAAAAAATTCACAGTGAAATAGGGTTTGGCAAAACCAAACCAGAAACCTCACTGTATAAACAATTTACAGGGAAATGGGAAGAAATTGACTGGGAGAGATATAGCTCGAGTTCATTAGATGGGTCGGTGTTTGTACAATGTGTGCAGGAGGGTTTCCTGACACAATATGTCGACAGGCCAACAAGAGGGGAGGCTATATTGGATTTGGTTCTAGGTAATGAACCAGGCCAGGTGTTAGACTTGGAGGTAGGTGAGCACTTCGGGGACAGTGACCACAACTCGGTGACTTTTACTTTAGTGATGGAGAGGGATAATCGTGCGCCGCAGGGCAAGAGCTATAGCTGGGGGCAGGGAAATTATGATGCAGTGAGGCATGACTTAGGATGTGTGGATTGGAAAAACAGGCTTCAAGAGAAGAACACTAATGAGATGTGGGGAGTGTTCAAGGAGCAGCTACTGCGTGTCCTCGATAGGTATGTACCAGTCAGGCATGGTGTAAAGGGCCTTGTGAGGCAGCCGTGGTTTAGTAAGGAATTGGAGTCCCTTGTGAAAGGGAAGAAGGCGGCATATGTAAAGATGAGGCGTGAAGGTTCAGTAGGGGCGATTGAGAGTTATAAGGTAGCCAGGAAGGAGCTAAAGAGGGAGCTAAGAGAAGCGAGAAGGGGACATGAAAAGTCTTTAGCTGGTAGGATTAGGGAAAACCCAAAGGCTTTCTATAGGTACGTCAAGAATAAAAGGATGACTAGGGTAGGTATCGGTCCAGTCAAGGATAGTAGTGGGAAGTTGTGTGTGGAGGCGGAGGAGATTGGAGAGACATTAAATCAGTACTTTTCATCAGTATTCACTCAGGAACAGGACACTGTTGCTGATGTGAATATGGAATCACAAATAATTAGAATGGATGCCCTGGAAATATGCAGGGAAGAGGTTTTGGGAATATTGGAAAGGATGAATATAGATAAGTCTCCTGGGCCTGATGGCATTTACCCCAGGATCCTATGGGAAGCTAGGGAGGAGATAGCAGAGCCATTGGCCTGGATTTTTATGTCGTCGTTGTCAACAGGAATAGTACCAGAGGACTGGAGGATAGCGAATGTGGTCCCATTGTTCAAGAAAGGGAGTAGGGATAGCCCTAGTAACTATAGGCCAGTGAGTCTGACTTCAGTGGTGGGCAAAGTCTTAGAGAGAATGGTAAGGGATAAGATTTATGAACATCTGGGTAGGAATAACGTGATCAGGGATAGCCAGCATGGTTTTGTGAAGGGCAGGTCGTGCCTCACAAACCTTATTGAGTTCTTTGAGAAGGTGACTAAGGAAGTGGATGAGGGTAAAGCAGTAGATGTTGTGTATATGGATTTTAGTAAAGCGTTCGATAAGGTTCCCCATGGTAGGCTAATGCTAAAACTTCGGAGGTATGGCATTGAGGATACATTAGAGGTTTGGATTAGGAATTGGCTGGCTGGAAGGAGACAGAGGGTAGTAGTTGATGGATTATGTTCATCTTGGAGTGCAGTTACTAGCGGTGTACCACAAGGATCTGTTTTGGGACCATTGCTTTTTGTTATCTTTATAAATGATCTAGAGGAAGGACTTGAAAGCTGGGTAAGCAAGTTTGCGGATGACACAAAAGTCGGTGGAGTTGTGGATAGTGAGGAAGGAAGTGGTAGGTTACAGCGGGATATAGATAAGTTGCAGAGCTGGGCGGAAATGTGGCAAATGGAATTCAATGTAGCTAAGTGCGAAGTCGTTCACTTTGGTAGGAATAACAAGATGATGGATTACTGGGCTAATGGTAGGCTACTTGGTAGTGTGGATGAGCAGAGGGATCTTGGTGTCCATGTACACAGATCTCTGAAAGTTGCCACCCAGGTAAATAGTGCTGTGAGGAAGGCATATGGTGTACTGGGCTTTATTGGCAGAGGAATTGAGTTCCGGAGTCCTGAGGTCATGTTGCAACTGTATAAGACTCTGGTGCGGCCTCATCTGGAGTATTGTGTGCAGTTTTGGTCGCCATACTATAGGAAGGATGTGGAAGCTTTAGAACGAGTGCAGAGGAGGTTTACCAGGATGTTGCCTGGAATGGTAGGAAAATCTTATGAGGAAAGGCTGAGGCACTTGGGGCTGTTCTCATTGGAGAAGAGAAGGTTTAGGGGAGATCTGATAGAAGTGTATAAGATGATTAGGGGTTTAGATAGGGTAGATACTAAGAACCTTTTACCGCTAATGGAGGCAGGTGTTACTAGGGGACATAGCTTTAAATTAAGGGGTGGTAGGTATAGGACAGATGTTAGGGGTAGATTCTTCACACAGCGGGTTGTGAGTTCATGGAATGCCCTGCCCGTATCAGTGGTGAACTCTCCTTCTTTATGGTCATTTAAGCGGGCATTGGATAGGCATTTGGAAGTTATTGGGCTAGTATAGGTTAGGTAGGATTCGGTCGGCGCAACATCGAGGGCCGAAGGGCCTGTACTGTGCTGTATCCTTCTATGTTCTATGTTCTAAATCCCCAATCCCACTTTAACTTACCGAGGAGAAAACAGCACACAGAAATACATACATGACAAATCCAATCTACCGAATAATAAAACAATGTATATTGCACATACATCCGATAAACCAACAAACGGCCCGCCCCTTCCACCTTTCAGCCACACAAGGCAGCCCGCCCCTATGCACCTTCTGGTTCTTGGCTGCCCTCGCCTGATTATTTTTTATTATCAATCAGTCAACAGTGAACAACAAACAACAATTTATGGTGAAAATGGGCAGCAAGGCCAAACTCTAAAACCCACTGTACAACTAGTTCAACTAGTACAACTAGTACAACTAGTACAACTAGTTCACAGGGAAATGCGGGTGAAACCCAAATCTCTTTTTTTTTGAAGAAACATCGAGTGCAGAAAACTTTACTCACATTCCACCACCAGGAAGGAAAAAGCACCCGAGTGGCCAGTGACAAGCTGTCCCCTTCTCTTCAAGGGCATTGCCTACAAGACCGAAAAAGTGAAGGAGCGGGGTATAGAGACTAAATCAAAATAGTATTGGTGAAGAAATAAAACATTCCACATCCTGCGGTGCCCACATTCCTCTGAAGATATCTCTCCTGGTCAGTCTTTTTTCTTCTATTTTTCTCTTTTTCTTTTTTTAAACTCTCTCATGGTTTTTTCTTTTGTTTTGTTTTAAACCCTCTCCTGGTTAACATTTTTTTCTAAGTCCCCTATTTAAATGTCTTTGTTATTGCTGTGAAGATGTGGGTGTACTGTACCTTTAAGAAGGTAGAAGTGTTCTGAAAAAAAAGTAACATTTGGTTGAACAACTTCATTAGCTGGTTGCCTGGAGACAAAAACAAACTTGAATTCAATCAATCAGTTTAAATTATATCCCAAAATATCAACCTCCAATCAAATTTGAATTGAATATATTGACAATCTTAGAAGTCAGTGACACAATCCGATGCTTTGGGGTTATAAGACCAGGGAAACTTGAGCAGTTGGGAGGAAAACTGCCAAGCCACCAGCATGTAAAGATTGCCTGAAAAATTAGTAACCTGTGAAGCAGAATCCCCAAGAAGAAGAAAGGAAGAGAGGAATACAGAGAAGAACCGAACGCATCCTGGTTTTGAGATAAAAAGATTTGTTTTGTAAATCTTAATCGTGAATTTTTTTTGGACTATTTTTAAAATGTTTTAAAATGTTTATTTATTCCCCAAAACCCATGCCTTGTCTGTGCAGGTGTAAGACACAGTGAAGAACAACAGGTGTACAAATCTTTAGTTGCATTCTACCATCAGGAAGAAAGGAAACACCTGAGTGGCCTGTGACAAGCAACATCCTTCTCATCAAAGGGCACTGCTCAGTGATCAAAAATGTGAAAGGGAGGGCAGGGATTAAATCAAAATAGAGTTGGAGGGGGAAATAAAACATTTCACACCCTGTGGTGTCCATCTCTCCCTGAAAACCTCAAGGATAGACATAGCGTGCTTCTCTTCTGGTTAATGTTTTTCTTTTTTTTAACCAAAGAACACAAAAATAAAGAAGAAAAGCCACATCTCCTTCCTCAGCACCTGTCTAAGGAACCGACTGATCCCACACGGACTCCGAAAGACAGGCCGCTTACTTGCGGAACGCTTCAGAGAACACCTCTGGGCCGCCCGAACCAACCAACCCAATCACCCCGTGGCTCAACACTTTAACTCCCCCTCCCACTCCACCGAGGACATGCAGGTCCTTGGACTCCTCCACCGCAGAACACAACTACACGACGGCTGGAGGAGGAGCGCCTCATCTTCCGCCTGGGAACCCTCCAACCACAAGGTATGAATTCAGATTTCTCCAGCTTCCTCATTTCCCCTCCCCCCACCTTGTCTCAGTCGGTTCCCTCAACTCAGCACCGCCCTCCTAACCTGCAATCCTCTTCCTGACCTCTCCGCCCCCACCCCACTCCGGCCTATCACCCTCACCTTGACCTCCTTCCACCTATCCCACCTCCATCGCCCCTCCCCCTAGTCCCTCCTCCCTACCTTTTATCTCAGCCTGCTTGGCTCTCTCTCTCTTATTCCTGATGAAGGGCTTATGCTCGAAACGTCGAATTCTCTATTCCTGAGATGCTGCCTAACCTGCTGTGCTTTGACCAGCAACACATTTGCAGCTGTGATCTCCAGCATCTGCAGACCTCATTTTTTACTCGAAGAAAAACAGAAGGCAAACATCTCCTTAGCCAAGGGAGCTCTCTTCTTCCTCACAGTACATTGGAGACTCTGAATCCCCTGTTTATGTCCTTTTTCCCCACACTACTGCCGAACAGTTTTTATTTATTCCCCAACACCCATATTGTGTGTGCAGGTGTAGAACACAGTGAAGAACAACGAGTGCAGAAATCTTTATTCATTTTCCACCACCAGGAAGAAAGGAAACACCCCAGTGACCAGTGACAGGCAGTGTCCTTCACATCAAAGGGCAATGCGGCGTGATCAAAGGGAAAGGAAGGGAAGGGATTAAATTAAAATTGCGTCAGTGGGGGAAATAAAACACTGGACACCCCGCAGTGCCTGTCTCTCCCTGAAAACCTTGAGGGTGTTGGTAGGCTCAGCGTGCTCCTCTCCTGGTTAAAATTTTTGTTATTTTTCTTTCATCTTTCTTTTAACTGAGAAGATTCTAAATCTCTTGGTTATACATTTTTCCTTTTTTTTATTTTTCCCACATTACCGCCCAACAGTGGTACTACTTGTATTTCCCCCAGCACCCATGATGTATTTGTGCAGGTGTGCGACACAGTGAGAGACACAAGGTGTACGAATCTTTATTCAATTTCCACCACTAGGAAGAAAGGAAACACCCCGAGTGGCCAGTAACAAGCAGTGCCCTTCACATCCAAGGGCAATACTGCGTGATCAATAAAAGAGAAGGGGAGGGCAGGGATTAAATCAAAATAGAGTCAGCAGGGGAAATAAAACACGCCATTCCCCATGATGCCCACCTCTCCCTGAACAGCTGAAGGGTGTTGGTAGACGCCACGTGCTCCTTTCTTGGTTAAATTTTAAAAATTTTTTTAGTTACATATTTTTTCTTTTTCTTTATTTTTCATTAGCATCCATGTTGTGTGTGTGCAGGTGTGAGACACAGTGAAAGACAACAGGTGTGTAAATCTTTATTTAATTTCCATCACCAGGAACAAAAGAAACACCCGAGTGGCCATTGGCAAGCAACACCTTTCTCATCAAAGGGCAATGTTGCGTGATCAAAAAAGTGAAGGGAAGGGTAAGGGTTAAAGCAAAATAGAGTTGGAGGGGAAAACAAAGTACTCCAATCCCCATGGTGCCCACCTCTCCCTGAACAGCTCAAGGGTGTTGGTAGACACCACCTGGTTAAATTTTTTTTCTTCTTTTTTTTTCTTTTTAACCCCCACATTACCGCCTAACTGCGGTAATGCTTATTTTTTTCCCCAGGACCCATGGTGTGTGTGCAGGTGTGAGACACAGTGAGACACAAAGTGCACAAATCTTTATTCAATTTCCACCACCAGGAAAATAGGAAAACACCCGAGTGGCCAGTGACAAGCAGTGCCCTTCACATCAAAGGGCAATGCTGTGTGATCAAAACAGTGAAGGGGAGGGCAAAGACTAAATCAAAATAGCATTGGAGGGGGAAATGATGCACTCCACTCCCTGCGGCGCCCACCTCTCCCTGAACAACTCCAGGGTGTTGGTGGACACCGCGTGCTCCTTCTCCAAGGACACCCGGGCTCTAACGTAACCGCGGAAGAGGGGCAAGCAGTCGGCCCTAACGACCCCCTCCACGGCCCGCTGCCTGGACCTGTTTATGGCCGGTTTGGCCAGGCACCACATGGTTAAATTTTTTTGTGTAACACCAGCCAGCACAGAGTCAGTCCCCGAAACTGAGGAGACTCTGAATCTCCTGGTTATATTTTATTAAACAAATACAAAACAGTTTACAAAAAACAGTTACAGCTGTACAAGAGACAGCAATTTTACAAGGGAGAGGAGCAGCAAAGCTAGGCCCCAAACCCTACCGTTCAACCATTTTACAGGGAGGTGAGGACAAACCTCAAATCCCAGTTCCACATAAGACAGTGACACCAACATTTGTACGTTAAACAATACGGTTACATACAGAAGTGCAGACAATACAGACCCAGCAAGCCCCCACCCCTCCCACCTTCCGACCACTCTAAGGCAGCCCGCCCCTACCCACCTTCCAGTTCTCAGTCCATCCCGTGCCCCTTCCAGTTCTCGGTCCGCCCTCACACACCTTTCGACCACCTCTAGGACAGCCCGCCCTGGAACCCGCCCGGGGTGACAGCGGTTTGGACGGCTACCCGCCTTCTGGCTCTCGGTCTGCCCCTACGTACCATTGGGCTCTCACCAACCCTGTTGCGTCTCCGACTAGTGGGCTATCCTAGCACACCTTTCGACCACCTGTAGGGCAGCCCATCCCCTTCGCTGGGATAACAGCGTGTAGGGTAGACCACCTGGTTAAATTTTTTATTTGATCAAATCCCCTATTTATATATATTTTTTAAAACCCCCACACTACTGCCTAACTGCGGTAGTGCTTATTATTTTTATCCCCAGCACCCATGGTGTGTGTGTGCGCAGGTGTGAGACACAGTGAGAGACAAGGTGTACAAATCTTTATTCAATTTCCACCACCAAGAAAGGTAGGAAAACACCCGAGTGGCCTGTGACGAGCAGTGCCCTTCACATCAAAGGGCAATGCTGTGTGATCAAAACAGTGAAGGGGAGGGCAGGGACTAAATCAAAATAGAGTTGGAGGGGGAAATGATGCACTCCACTCCCTGCGGCGCCCACCTCTCCCTGAACAACTCCAGGGTGTTGGTGGACACCGCGTGCTCCTTCTCCAAGGACACCCGGGCCCTAACGTAACCGCGGAAGAGGGACAGGCAGTCGGCCCTAACGACCCCCTCCACGGCCCGCTGCCTGGACCTGTTTATGGCCAGTTTGGCCAGGCCCAGGAGCAGACCCACGAGGAGGTCTTCAGACCTGCCCTCCCTCCTCCGCACCGGGTGCCCGAAGATCAGGAGCGTGGGACTGAAGTGCAACCAAAAGCAGAGGAGAAGGTTTTTCAGAAAATCAAAAAGGGAGTGCAAACGCCCACACCCAACATACACATGGTCCACGGACTCCACAGCGCCACAGAACAAGCAGTTGGGCTGGGAGTCCGTGAACCACCGCAATCTGCGGTTGCAGGGGACTGCTGCGTGCAACACCCTCCACCCCAGATCCCCGAGAGAAAGGGGGAGGACTCCTGCGTAGAGGGCCCTCCACTGGGGATCCCCACCGCCCGGTGGCAAATGGGCACGCCAGGGCGTGTCCGGGCGGTGGATGAGGGAGAAGAGGTGGACGGTGTGCAGCAGCAGTCGATATAGGACACACCTTTTAACGTCCTTGAACGGGACAAAGTTAAAATTTCGGAGGCGGCTCAGGTTGTGGGGCACAGGCTCCCGCGGGAAGTACGGGACCTTGGGGCCAATGTGAAATTCCGTCCGGGCAGGGGTGAGCGCGGACGGGATCCCACCGCACACCTGAGCGTCCTCCAACTGGTGCACTACGTCGGGTCCGAGCACCGCCGTTTTAAGGCGTCGGATGCCGGTGGCCACGTACCGGACGTCTACCGCTGCCCTGCTCGCTATGTCTTGCGGCAACGTCCAGTCCAGGCCCCCGGCACCCAGCACGTCCCCGACCCTGGTCACCCTCGCCGCCACGGCCCTCCCCTCCGACAGCCACTCGAACCCGCGAGCACGGAGGTGCGGATTCCTGAGCAACGGCTCCCTGACGACAGCCGCTACTCCTGCCGGAGGGTAGGCGCGACGCGATTCGACCATGTTCCAGACAGTGATCAGGTCCTGGTAAAAGACAGGCAGCACCTTGAGGGCGACCTCCAAACCGTCACGGTCGACGAACAGGAGCTGCGTGTCGTAGTTGAGGTTACGCACCTGGCGGAAAAAATACGTCGCCAGGGCGCACCACCTAGGAAGAGGCTCGACGTAAAGGTATCGCTGCAAGGTCTGAAGGCGGAAGGTCGCGACCTGGGTGCGGACGCACACCAGCGACTGACCGCCCTCCTCAATGGGGAGACTCAGAACCTGCGCAGCGACCCAGTGCATCTTTTTGTCCCAGAAGAAGTCGACCAACGTTCTCTGGATGTCAGCGACAAAGCCAGGAGGAGGGACCAAAGTGACCAGCCGGTACCACAGCATGGCGGCCACCAGCTGGTTTATGACCAGCACTCGGCTCCTGTAAGATAGCACTCGGAGCAGTCCTGTCCAGCGGCCTAGGCGAGCCGAGACTTTGGCCTCCAGCTCCTGCCAGTTGGCCGGCCAGGATTCCTCGGTCGGGCTGAGGTAGACCCCCAGGTAGAGGAGATGGGTGGTACTCCAGCTGAACCCCCGAAACTCCTCCGGCAGGGAGTCCACCCGCCACGGACCCACCAGTAGCCCGGAACATTTGGCCCAGTTGATCCTGGCGGAAGACGCCGCCGAGTACACGGCCTGGCACTCGCGCATCCTCCCCAGGTCAGCCGGGTCGGTGAAAGTGAGGAGCACGTCGTCGGCGTAGGCCGAGAGGACCACCCCCGCGCCGGCGCCGCGCAGAACCAGCCCCGACAACCTCCTCCGCAAGAGGCGCAGGAAAGGCTCCACGCACAGGGAATACAGCTGGCCGGACAGGGGGCAGCCTTGACGCACTCCTCTCCCGAAGCGAAGGGGCGCCGTCAGGGACCCGTTAACTTTAACCAGACACTCTGCGGCGGCGTACAAAAGTCGGATCCGGGCGACGAACTGCGTCCCGAACCCGAACGCCCGCAGAGTCCCGAGCAGGTACTCGTGATCGACCCTGTCGAACGCCTTCTCCTGGTCGAGAGACAGGAAGGCGCTCGGCAGACCAGCCCGTCGACAGAAATGGATCAGGTCCTGGACCAGATGGACGTTGTCTTGTATCCTCCGGCCCGGGACCGTGTAGGACTGGTCCGGGTGAATCATGTGGGCCAGCACGGAAGCCAGGCGAGAAGACAACACCCTGGCAAAGAATTTGTAGTCCGTGCTGAGGAGGGAGACCGGACGCCAGTTCTTCAAAGAACGAAGGTCCCCTTCTTTGGCAGCAGGACGATGACCGCCCTGCGCCAAGAAAGGGGCAGCTCTCCGGCATTTAGACACTCCCCCAGGACCTGTGCGTAGTCGCTCCCCAGGACGCCCCAGAACGCCCTGAAGAACTCCACAGTCAGCCCGTCCAGCCCCGGGGATTTGCCCCTCGAGAGCCGGTCGAGGGCGCCGGTCAGCTCCTCTAAGGTGACGGGAGCGTCGAGCCTTCCGGCGTCCTCCGGGCTGAGCTGCGGCAGGTCCTCCCACAGAACTCTGCGAGCATCCTCGCTGGACGGATCCGGAGAGAACAGGGCCGTGTAATAGGACTGGACGTGGGCCCTGATACCCTCCGGATCCGAGACGAGGGACCCGTTGTCGGCCAGCAGCACAAGGAGCTGCTGACGGGTGCCGCGCCTTTTTTCCAGCGAGTAGAAGAAGGGGGAGCCGCGGTCCAGGTCCTGGAGGAGCTGGAGCCGCGACCTCACCTACGCGCCCCGAGCCCCGACGAGCTGCAGGTCCCGGAGCGCGGCCTTCTTCTCTTCGTGCACCCCGCGCAGGGCCGGGTCCGCGTCGGGCTGACCGAGGCGTGACTCCAGGTCGAGCATCTCCCTCTCCAACTCCCCGATCCTGGATTTCCGCCTCTTTGTCGACCCCCTCGCGTACTCCTGACAGAAGACGTGGACGTGAGCCTTGCCCACGTCCCACCATAGCCTCAGGGAGGGGAAGCTTCCCCGCTTCCTTCTCCAGCCGGCCCAGAAACGACGAAACGAGTCCCGGAACCGCTCGTCCTCCAGCAGCAGGTTGTTAAAGTGCCAGTACGCGGAGCCCAACCTGGCGCCGAACGGAAGGAGTTCCGCCCACACCAGGTGATGGTCCGTGCACGACACCTGCCGCGTGGAGGCCTTCGGAAAGCAGGAGGCGTACGCCCGCGAAACGTACAGGCGGTCGATTCTGGACGCTCCGACCCCAGGCCTCACGAAGGTGAAGGCGATGGAGTCAGGATGGAGATTCCGCCAGACGTCCACCAGGTCCAAGGACTTGATCAAGTCCCCCAACCTCCTCCCCGACGTCGAACTCGTGCGGGCACCGCCGTGGTCCCTGTCCTCGAGGACGCAGTTAAAATCTCCCCCGAGGACGACGCACTGGTTCTCGTCGATGGAAGCGAGATGAGCGGACACTTCTTCAAAGAAGCTCGCTTGCCTCGGCCCGGCCAGGGGAGCGTAGACGTTCACCAAGTGAAGCACCGCGCCCCCCAGCCGAACCGTCAGGTGAAGCAAACGGCCTGGCACTGGCTCCCTGACCCCCAAGATCTCCGGCTGAAAATGCGGGGCCAACAAGATAGCCACCCCGCCAGATCTGCGGGTGAGGTGACTCATGTAGACCCCCCCTCGCCACTCCAGGAGCCAGGTGGCTTCGTCTCCCGGGGTAGTGTGGGTTTCTTGCAGGAAGCACACCGCATACCTCCCGTCCCGAAGGACCGAGAGGGTCTGGAATCTGCGCTGTGACTCCCTGCTGCCGTTGATGTTGAGGCTGGCTATAGTTGTCTCCATGTCGGAAGTATAGTGCAACCACCACCAGTACACACAGTTAAACTATGTACATATTTACTGGGAGGACGAGAGAGGGGCACAGAAGTCCCTCGCCCTCACCAGGAGTGCTCCCAGGAAGTTCCTGACTCGCTTTCGCTCGTTAACGTCAAGCCCGGGCGCCTGGCGCGCAGCGTGGGCCGACCAGTAGACTCTTTCGAAGGTGCTCCAGCGGTCGAGCGCCAGTTGGGCTCTATCCCGGCGACTCCGAGTTTCCTCGACAAATTCCCGGAGTTCCTCGAGGGGGATGAGGGGGAGATCGGTGGGGGGCACCTGGGACTCGAAAATGTCGCTGGAGACGGACTCCGCGTCGTCCCCGGTGTCCGCCACCGATCCAGAACCCTCCTCCGGGAGGTCGCCTTCGGTCACCGACCCCTCCCCCACCGAGAGGATGGGGGCTGGTCCGGCACCGCCAACTGGCCTCAAACCTCCAGTGACCCCACCCCCAGGGTCACCTTCCGTATCTTCCTCAGCGCACCCCTTCCCGGAACGCCCCGAGTTCGGGTCGCCGGGCGGCAGAGGCTCGGGGCCCCGCTCCTCTCCCGACACCGGGACGCCCGGCTCCTCGGGGAAAAGGTCCTCCCCCAGGCCAAGGCCCCCGGAAAAACAGTCTGGGAGGGAGGAGCGAGGATAACACCTTCCTCCCCTCCACCGCTCGACGACCCAGCAGTGAATAAAAGTCTGTCGACTGCACCATGGCCCGTGTTGTTAATAAAATCCTCCCCAGGGGCTGGAGGAGTTATGGCGGTGGAAGGCCCAGCTGTCGCCCCTGGGGGTTTGGGCAGGTCGGGCCATGGTGCAGGACAGTGGGGGGGCACCGTCGGCTCATCCCCTGGAGAGGGGCAGCGCCGCCGGCGCGCTGATGGGATTTCTCCCCCCTCCAAGGGCCGGCACCTCTTCCCCAGAGAGACAGGGGGGGATTTATGGGTCTTCCCCTCCCCGCCCGCCTTGGTGGTCATGGGGCCCGAGGTCCCTCCCCCCCGCCTTTCCCGGAATATGATTGGCTGGGGGAATGCAGGGGGCGTGGCCAGGGTGGGGAGGGTCAGCCATGTCACTTCCTGCCCTGCCCCTGGTATATCAGGTGATGGCGGGCGGGGCAGGGGCCCAGTTCCCTCTCCAGGGCTAGGAGAATCAGTCTCTGGAGATGGTAGGGCAGCGGTGGTTCCCCTCAGGTTAGTGTCAGGGGGTGTATGGGTGGGGCGGGGCTCAGTTTCTGGAGGGGGGGTTGAAGCCCCAGGAGTTTCCTTAACGAGGTGGGGGTCGGTGTTGGGGTCGGGGTCAGTGGGGCCAGGATCAGGTACGGGTTTGGGGGTTCGGGGGTCAGGGTTCCCGCGCCGGGGCGACGCTGGCACGGCCGCAGGGGCATTGTCGTGCCGGGGCGGGGCAGGTCGTGGGTTACGTGGAGGGGAAGGGGAAGGGGATGGGGATAGGGTGGTCTCCCCGTGGGCGGGCTTGACGCGTTGCGTCTTCCTGAGCGCCTTCCGTTCGGTCGGACGCTCACCCTCCTCCCTGCCAGAGGCTGAGGCATTGGGAGCCTCCGGCTTAGCCCCCGGTGCCGGGGCTTGTGGTGTTGACTTTGGGGGAGGGGGAGTGGGTGCGGCGGCACCACCCGCAGCCGTTGGTGTGGGCTGGGCAGCCTTCTGGGTGGGGCAGTTTTTTCTAATATGCCCCACCTCGCGGCACAGGTGGCACCGCACGCCGTCCGCCGTCCAGAAGGCGCGGTAGGCCGCGCCCTCGTGGAGGATGGTGAAGGATCCCTCCGTGACCTCCTCCCGGGCCAGGCAAATAAACACCTGGCGTCGGAAGGAGTACACGTGACGGAGGGTGGGGTCCTTAAGACCGAGCAGGAGCGGTTGAACACCTGACCGGATCTCCCCCAAGGTGTTGAGGTGGGGAAGAAGGAGCTCGCTGGCAATGAAGGGCGGGACGTTGGAGATCATGACTCTCTGGGCCGTGACCTCCAAAGGGTCGACTGGCAAATACGTCCCGCCCACAGTGAGCCCCCTCTCCACGGCCAGGTGGACCGCCTGCTCGGTTTTAAGAAAGAAGACGGCCTTCCCGTACATGCGGGCCGCAGCGACGATGGCCAGTGGGCCGACCACACTAGCCATGGCTTTACTGCAGGCCTCAATGGTCATGTTGGGATGGGGATAGGCCTTGACCCCCAGGCGTTTGGTCAGGTGCCTGAAGGGGGATGCGGTTGCGGCCGGGGTTGGGCCAGCCGAGCCCAAGGCAGCGGCTACCCCGGCGTAGGTCCGGCTGGGCCCTGCGACCTTTGGGCTCGCCATATTCTGCTGCTGGAGGTGGGCCTTTGGCTGTAGCAGTGGCGGAAGTCCTGGGGTCGTGCCCAAAGCCAGTCACCCGAGGAGAGTCCCAGGCAGCGACGGTGGAAACCGGCCTCAGGCAATGGCAGGGGCAGGCTTCGGGCGAGTCCTAGGTAGGCCCTTGGTCACCGGTAGGGGCAGGCCTGTTGGGGAGGGTCCCCAAGACAAGTCCCAGGCAGCCCCAAAATTAAGTCCTGGGCAGCAGCGGTGGAGATGGGCCTCGGGTCGCAGCAGTGGTGGAGGCTGTGGAGAGTGGCCTCAGGCAAGTCCCAGGCTGCAGTGGTGGAGGCAGGCCTCTGGCGAGTCCCAGGCAGGCCCTCAGTTGGGGAGGGACTCCCAGGCAAGTCCCAGGCAGTGGTGGTGGAGGCAGGCCTCTGGCAGCAGCAGCAGTTGAGGCAGGCTTCTGGCAAATCCCAGGCTGGCCCTTTGTCCCAGCAGTGGAGGCGGACCTGTTGGGGAGGGACTCCCAGGCGAGTTCCAGTCAGCAGTGGTGGAGGTTGTGGAAGGTGCCTCAGGCGAGTCCCAGGCAGCGCTGGTGGAGGCAAGCCTCTGGCAAGTCCCAGGCTGGCCCTTGGTCCCAGCAGTGGAGGTAGGCCTCAGGTCACACCAGTGGAGGAGGTTGTGGGAAGGGGCCTCAGGCGAGTCCCAGGCTGCGGTGGTGGAGGGCAGGCCCAGGCGGGGTCCCAGAGACCAGCAGTGGGAGTGGGCCCCAGGTCAGCTCAAACACAGGGCCCAGAACACAAAGCTCTCACCTCCTTCCTCCACCTCCTCCTTGGTCTTCTCTCTTCTCTCTTCTCCCTTCTCCTACAGGCACAACACTGCCACTGGTCCAACTCTTAACAGGCAAAACACCCGAGTGGCCTGTGACAAGCAGTGCCCTTCATCAAAGGGCAATGCTGTGTGATCAAAACAGTGAAGGGGAGGGCAGGGACTAAATCAAAATAGAGTTGGAGGGGGAAATGATGCACTCCACAACCACCTGGTTAAATCTTTTTTTTTCTTTCTTTTTCACCCATGGTGTGTGTGTGCAAGTGTGAGATGCAGTGAGAGACACGAAGTGCACAAATCTTTATTTAATTTCCACCACCAGGAAGATAGGAAAAAAACCAGGGTGGCCAGTGACACAGCATTGCCCTTTGTGAAGGGCACTGCTTGTGATCAAAACAGTGAAGGGGAGGGCAGGGACTAAATCAAAATAGAGTTGGAGGGGGAAATGATGCACTCCACTCCCTGCGGCGCCCACCTCTCCCTGAACAACTCCAGGGTGTTGGTGGACACCGCGTGCTCCTTCTCCAAGGACACCCGGGCCCTAACGTAACCGCGGAAGAGGGGCAGGCAGTCGGCCCTAACGACCCCCTCCACGGCCCGCTGCCTGGACCTGTTTATGGCCAGTTTGGCCAGGCCCAGGAGCAGACCCACGAGGAGGTCTTCAGACCTGCCCTCCCTCCTCCGCACCGGGTGCCCGAAGATCAGGAGCGTGGGACTGAAGTGCAACCAAAAGCAGAGGAGAAGGTTTTTCAGAAAATCAAAAAGGGAGTGCAAACGCCCACACCCAACATACACATGGTCCACGGACTCCACAGCGCCACAGAACAAGCAGTTGGGCTGGGAGTCCGTGAACCACCGCAATCTGCGGTTGCAGGGGACTGCTGCGTGCAGCACCCTCCACCCCAGATCCCCGAGAGAAAGGGGGAGGACTCCTGCGTAGAGAGCCCTCCACTGGGGATCCCCACCGCCCGGTGGCAAATGGGCACGCCAGGGCGTGTCCGGGCGGTGGATGAGGGAGAAGAGGTGGACGGTGTGCAGCAGCAGTCTGTACAGGACCCGCCTTTTAACGTCCTTGAACGGGACAAAACTAAAATTACGGAGGCGGCTCAGGTTGTGGGGCACAGGCTCCCGCGGGAAGTACGGGACCTTGGGGCCGATGTGAAATTCCGTCCGGGCAGGGGTGAGCGCGGACGGGATCCCACCGCACACCTGAGCGTCCTCCAACTGGTGCACTACGTCGGGTCCGAGCACCGCCGTTTTAAGGCGTCGGATGCCGGTGGCCACGTACCGGACGTCTACCGCTGCCCTGCTCGCTATGTCTTGCGGCAACGTCCAGCCCAGCCCCCCGGCACCCAGCACGTCCCCGACCCTGGTCACCCTCGCCGCCACGGCCCTCCCCTCCGACAGCCACTCGAACCCGCGAGCACGGAGGTGCGGATTCCTGAGCAACGGCTCCCTGACGACAGCCGCTACTCCTGCCGGAGGGTAGGCGCGGCGCGATTCGACCATGTTCCAGACAGTGATCAGGTCCTGGTAAAAGACAGGCAGCACCTTGAGGGCGACCTCCAAACCGTCACGGTCGACGAACAGGAGCTGCGTGTCGTAGTTGAGGTTACGCACCTGGCGGAAAAAATACGTCGCCAGGGCGCACCACCTAGGAGGAGGCTCGACGTAAAGGTATCGCTGCAAGGTCTGAAGGCGGAAGGTCGCGACCTGGGTGCGGACGCACACCAGCGACTGACCGCCCTCCTCATTGGGGAGACTCAGAACCTGCGCAGCGACCCAGTGCATCTTTTTGTCCCAGAAGAAGTCGACCAACGTTCTCTGGATGTCAGCGACAAAGCCAGGAGGAGGGACCAAAGTGACCAGCCGGTACCACAGCATGGCGGCCACCAGCTGGTTTATGACCAGCACTCGGCTCCTGTAAGATAGCACTCGGAGCAGTCCTGTCCAGCGGCCTAGGCGAGCCGAGACTTTGGCCTCCAGCTCCTGCCAGTTGGCCGGCCAGGATTCCTCGGTCGGGCTGAGGTAGACCCCCAGGTAGAGGAGATGGGTGGTACTCCAGCTGAACCCCCGAAACTCCTCCGGCAGGGAGTCCACCCGCCACGGACCCACCAGTAGCCCGGAACATTTGGCCCAGTTGATCCTGGCGGAAGACGCCGCCGAGTACACGGCCTGGCACTCGCGCATCCTCCCCATGTCAGCCGGGTCGGTGAAAGTGAGGAGCACGTCGTCGGCGTAGGCCGAGAGGACCACCCCGGCGCCGGCGCCGCGCAGAACCAGCCCCGACAGCCTCCTCCGCAAGAGGCGCAGGAAAGGCTCCACGCACAGGGAATACAGCTGGCCGGACAGGGGGCAGCCTTGACGCACTCCTCTCCCGAAGCGAAGGGGCGCCGTCAGGGACCCGTTAACTTTAACCAGACACTCTGCGGCGGCGTACAAAAGTCGGATCCGGGTGACGAACTGCGTCCCGAACCCGAACGCCCGCAGAGTCCCGAGCAGGTACTCGTGATCGACCCTGTCGAACGCCTTCTCCTGGTCGAGAGACAGGAAGGCGCTCGGCAGACCAGCCCGTCGACAGAAATGGATCAGGTCCCGGACCAGATGGACGTTGTCTTGTATCCTCCGGCCCGGGACCGTGTAGGACTGGTCCGGGTGAATCATGTGGGCCAGCACGGAAGCCAGGCGAGAAGACAACACCCTGGCAAAGATTTTGTAGTCCGTGCTGAGGAGGGAGACCGGACGCCAGTTCTTCAAAGAACGAAGGTCCCCCTTCTTTGGCAGCAGGACGATGACCGCCCTGCGCCAAGAAAGGGGCAGCTCTCCGGCATTTAGACACTCCCCCAGGACCTGTGCGTAGTCGCTCCCCAGGACGTCCCAGAACGCCCTGAAGAACTCCACAGTCAGTCCGTCCAGCCCCGGGGATTTGCCCCTCGAGAGCCGGTCGAGGGCGCCGGTCAGCTCCTCTAAGGTGACAGGAGCGTCGAGCCTTCCGGCGTCCTCCGGGCTGAGCTGCGGCAGGTCCTCCCACAGAACTCTGCGAGCGTCCTCGCTGGACGGATCCGGAGAGAACAGGGCCGTGTAATAGGATCGAACGTGGGCCCTGATACCCTCCGGATCCGAGACGAGGGACCCGTCATCGGCCAGCAGCACAAGGAGCTGCTGACGGGTGCCACGCCTTTTTTCCAGCGAGTAGAAGAAGGGGGAGCCGCGGTCCAGGTCCTGGAGGAGCTGGAGCCGCGACCTCACGTACGCGCCCCGAGCCCCGACGAGCTGCAGGTCCCGGAGCGCGGCCTTCTTCTCTTCGTACACCCCGCGCAGGGCCGGGTCCGCGTCGGGCTGACCGAGGCGTGACTCCAGGTCGAGCATCTCCCTCTCCAACTCCCCGATCCTGGATTTCCGCCTCTTCGTCGACCCCCTCGCATACTCCTGACAGAAGACGCGGACGTGAGCCTTGCCCACGTCCCACCATAGCCTCAGGGAGGGGAAGCTTCCCCGCTTCCTTCTCCAGCCGGCCCAGAAACGACGAAACGAGTCCCGGAACCGCTCGTCCTCCAGCAGCAGGTTGTTAAAGTGCCAGTACGCGGAGCCCAACCTGGCGCCGAACGGAAGGAGTTCCGCCCACACCAGGTGATGGTCCGTGCACGACACCTGCCGCGTGGAGGCCTTCGGAAAGCAGGAGGCGTACGCCCGCGAAACGTACAGGCGGTCGATTCTGGACGCTCCGACCCCAGGCCTCACGAAGGTGAAGGCGATGGAGTCAGGATGGAGATTCCGCCAGACGTCCACCAGGTCCAAGGACTTGACCAAGTCCCCCAACCTCCTCCCCGACGTCGAACTCGTGCGGGCACCGCCGTGGTCCCTGTCCTCGAGGACGCAGTTAAAATCTCCCCCGAGGACGACGCACTGGTTCTCGTCGATGGAAGCGAGATGAGCGGACACTTCTTCGAAGAAGCTCGCTTGCCTCGGCCCGGCCAGGGGAGCGTAGACGTTCACCAAGTGAAGCACCGCGCCCCCCAGCCGAACCGTCAGGTGAAGCAAACGGCCTGGCACTGGCTCCCTGACCCCCAAGATCTCCGGCTGAAAATGCGGGGCCAACAAGATAGCCACCCCGCCAGATCTGCGGGTGAGGTGACTCATGTAGACCCCCCCTCGCCACTCCAGGAGCCAGGTGGCTTCGTCTCCCGGGGTAGTGTGGGTTTCTTGCAGGAAGCACACCGCATACCTCCCGTCCCGAAGGGCCGAGAGGGTCTGGAATCTGCGCTGTGACTCCCTGCTGCCGTTGATGTTGAGGCTGGCTATAGTTGTCTCCATGTCGAAAGTATAGTGCAACCACCACCAGTAAACAGTTAACAAAAACTATGTACATATTTACTGGGAGGACGAGAGAGGGGCACAGAAGTCCCTCGCCCTCACCAGGAGTGCTCCCAGGAAGTTCCTGACTCGCTTTCGCTCGTTAACGTCAAGCCCGGGCGCCTGGCGCGCAGCGTGGGCCGACCAGTAGACTCTTTCGAAGGAGCTCCAGCGGTCGAGCGCCAGTTGGGCTCTATCCCGGCGACTCCGAGTTTCCTCGACAAATTCCCGGAGTTCCTCGAGGGGGATGAGGGGGAGATCGGTGGGGGGCACCTGGGACTCGAAAATGTCGCTGGAGACGGACTCCGCGTCGTCCCCGGTGTCCGCCACCGATCCAGAACCCTCCTCCGGGAGGTCGCCTTCGGTCACCGACCCCTCCCCCACCGAGAGGATGGGGGCTGGTCCGGCACCGCCAACTGGCCTCAAACCTCCAGTGACCCCACCCCCAGGGTCACCTTCCGTATCTTCCTCAGCGCACCCCTTCCCGGAACGCCCCGAGTTCGGGTCGCCGGGCGGCAGAGGCTCGGGGCCCCGCTCCTCTCCCGACACCGGGACGCCCGGCTCCTCGGGGAAAAGGTCCTCCCCCAGGGCCAAGGCCCCCGGAAAAACAGTCTGGGAGGGAGGAGCGAGGATAACACCTTCCTCCCCTCCACCGCTCGACGACCCAGCAGTGAATAAAAGTCTGTCGACTGCACCATGGCCCGTGTTGTTAATAAAATCCTCCCCAGGGGCTGGAGGAGTTATGGCGGTGGAAGGCCCAGCTGTCGCCCCTGGGGGTTTGGGCAGGTCGGGCCATGGTGCAGGACAGTGGGGGGGCACCGTCGGCTCATCCCCTGGAGAGGGGCAGCGCCGCCGGCGCGCTGATGGGATTTCTCCCCCCTCCAAGGGCCGGCGCCTCTTCCCCAGAGAGACAGGGGGGGATTTATGGGTCTTCCCCTCCCCGCCCGCCTTGGTGGTCATGGGGCCCGAGGTCCCTCCCCCCCGCCTTTCCCGGAATATGATTGGCTGGGGGAAGGCAGGGGGCGTGGCCAGGGTGGGGAGGGTCAGCCGTGTCACTTCCTGCCCCGCCCCTGGTATATCAGGTGATGGCGGGCGGGGCAGGGGCCCAGTTCCCTCTCCAGGGCCCAGAGACACGGTCGCTGCAGGAAGTGGAGCAGCGATGGTTCCCCCCAGGTTAGTGCCAGGGGGTGGCTGGGTGGGGCGGGGCTCAGTTTCTGGAGGTGGGGTTGAAGCCCCAGGAGTTTCCTTAACGAGGTGGGGGTCGGTGTTGGGGTCGGGGTCAGTGGGGCCAGGATCAGGTACGGGTTTGGGGGTTCGGGGGTCAGGGTTCCCGCGCCGGGGCGACGCTGGCACGGCCGCAGGGGCATTGTCGTGCCGGGGCGGGGCAGGTCGTGGGTTACGTGGAGGGGAAGGGGAAGGGGATGGGGATAGGGTGGTCTCCCCGTGGGCGGGCTTGACGCGTTGCGTCTTCCTGAGCGCCTTCCGTTCGGTCGGACGCTCACCCTCCTCCCTGCCAGAGGCTGAGGCATTGGGAGCCTCCGGCTTAGCCCCCGGTGCCGGGGCTTGTGGTGTTGACTTTGGGGGAGGGGGAGTGGGTGCGGCGGCACCACCCGCAGCCGTTGGTGTGGGCTGGGCAGCCTTCTGGGTGGGGCAGTTCTTTCGAATGTGCCCCACCTCACGGCACAGGTGGCACCGCACGCCGTCCGCCGTCCAGAAGGCGCGGTACGCCGCGCCCTCGTGGAGGACAGTGAATGAGCCCTCCGTGACCTCCTCCCGGGCCAGGCAAATAAACACCTGGCGTCGGAAGGAGTACACGTGACGGAGGGTGGGGTCCTTAAGACCGAGCAGGAGCGGTTGAACGCCTGACCGGATCTCCCCCAAGGTGTTGAGGTGGGGAAGAAGGAGCTCGCTGGCAATGAAGGGCGGGACGTTGGAGATCACGACTCTCTGGGCCGTGACCTCCAAAGGGTCGACTGGCAAATATGTCCCGCCCACAGTGAGCCCCCTCTCCACGGCCAGGTGGACCGCCTGCTCGGTCTTAAGAAAGAATACGGCCTTCCCGTACATGCGGGCCGCAGCGACGATGGCCAGTGGGCCGACCACACTAGCCATGGCCTTACTGCAGGCCTCGATGGTCATGTTGGGATGGGGATAGGCCTTGACCCCCAGGCGTTTGGTCAGGTGCCTGAAGGGGGATGCGGTTGCGGCCGGGGTTGGGCCAGCCGAGCCCAAGGCAGCGGCTACCCCGGCGTAGGTCCGGCTGGGCCCTGCGACCTTTGGGCTCGCCATATTCTGCTGCTGGAGGTGGGCCTTTGGCTGTAGCAGTGGCGGAAGTCCTGGGGTCGTGCCCAAAGCCAGTCACCCGAGGAGAGTCCCAGGCAGCGACGGTGGAAACCGGCCTCAGGCAATGGCAGGGGCAGGCTTCGGGCGAGTCCCAGGTAGGCCCTTGGTCACCGGTAGGGGCAGGCCTGTTGGGGAGGGTCCCCAAGACAAGTCCCAGGCAGCCCCAAAATTAAGTCCTGGGCAGCAGCGGTGGAGATGGGCCTCGGGTCGCAGCAGTGGTGGAGGCTGTGGAGAGTGGCCTCAGGCAAGTCCCAGGCTGCAGTGGTGGAGGCAGGCCTCTGGCGAGTCCCAGGCAGGCCCTCAGTTGGGGAGGGACTCCCAGGCAAGTCCCAGGCAGTGGTGGTGGAGGCAGGCCTCTGGCAGCAGCAGCAGTTGAGGCAGGCTTCTGGCAAATCCCAGGCTGGCCCTTTGTCCCAGCAGTGGAGGCGGACCTGTTGGGGAGGGACTCCCAGGCGAGTTCCAGTCAGCAGTGGTGGAGGTTGTGGAAGGTGCCTCAGGCGAGTCCCAGGCAGCGCTGGTGGAGGCAAGCCTCTGGCAAGTCCCAGGCTGGCCCTTGGTCCCAGCAGTGGAGGTAGGCCTCAGGTCACACCAGTGGAGGAGGTTGTGGGAAGGGGCCTCAGGCGAGTCCCAGGCTGCGGTGGTGGAGGGCAGGCCCAGGCGGGGTCCCAGAGACCAGCAGTGGGAGTGGGCCCCAGGTCAGCTCAAACACAGGGCCCAGAACACAAAGCTCTCACCTCCTTCCTCCACCTCCTCCTTGGTCTTCTCTCTTCTCTCTTCTCTCTTCAGCTCAACACTGCCACTGGTCCAACTCTTAACAGGCAAAACACCCGAGTGGCCAGTGACAAGCAGTGCCCTTCACATCAAAGGGCAATGCTGTGTGAACAAACAGTGAAGGGGAGGGCAGGGACTAAATCAAAATAGAGTTGGAGGGGGAAATGATGCACTCCACAACCACCTGGTTAAATTTTTTTTTTATTTTTTTTTTTCTTTTCTTTTTGGTGTGTGTGTGTGTGTGTGTGTGTGCAGCTGTGAGACACAGTGAGAGACAAGGTGTACAAATCTTTATTCAATTTCCACCACCAGGAAAAGTAGGAAAACACCCGAGTGGCCAGTGACGAGCAGTGCCCTTCACATCAAAGGGCAATGCTGTGTGATCAAAACAGTGAAGGGGAGGGCAGGGACTAAATCAAAATAGAGTTGGAGGGGGAAATGATGCACTCCACAACCACCTGGTTAAATTTTTTTTTTTCTTTTTTTTTATTTATTTATATTTTTTTTTTCTTTTTACCCCCACACTACCGCCTAACTGCGGTAGTGCTTATTTTTTCCCAGCACCCATGGTGTGTGTGTGCAGCTGTGAGACACAGTGAGAGACATAAAGTGCACAAATCTTTATTTAATTTCCACCACCAGGAAAAGTAGGAAAACACCCGAGTGGCCTGTGACGAGCAGTGCCCTTCATCAAAGGGCAATGCTGTGTGATCAAAACAGTGAAGGGGAGGGCAGGGACTAAATCAAAATAGAGTTGGAGGGGGAAATGATGCACTCCACAACCACCTGGTTAAATTTTTTTTTTTTTTTTGTTTGTTTGTTTTAAAACCCCACACTACCGCCTAACTGCGGTAGTGTTTATTTTTTCCCCAGCACCCATGGTGTGTGTGTGTAGGTGTGAGACACAGTGAGAGACACTAAGTGCACAAATCTTTATTTAATTTCCACCACTAGGAAGAAAGGAAACACCCGAGTGGCCAGTGACAAGCAGTGCTTTTTTAGAGAAATGCTTAACAACTTAACAGCTCAATGTTCATTTATGATATTAGAAGATCATTTCCTGAATAAACCTGTTCAAACATTATTACATAGCTCTGGAGCAGGTGGGACTTGAACCTAAGCCCACTGGGATACTACCACTGCACCATAACAGGGCTGCAGGTCTATTTAATTTTTTTTTTCTTTAGTGAGAGACAAAGTGCACAAATCTTTATTTAATTTCCACCACCAGGAAAAGTAGGAAAACACCCGAGTGGCCTGTGACGAGCAGTGCCCTTCACATCAAAGGGCAATGCTGTGTGATCAAAACAGTGAAGGGGAGGGCAGGGACTAAATCAAAATAGAGTTGGAGGGGGAAATGATGCACTCCACAACCACCTGGTTAAATTTTTTTTTTTTCTTTTTTTTCTTTTTTTTTCCAACTCTTAACAGGCAAAACACCCGAGTGGCCAGTGACAAGCAGTGCCCTTCACATCAGGGGGCAATACTGCGTGATTCTCCTGGTTATATATATTTTTTTTCTTCTTTCTACACCCAGGTGGCCAGTGACAGACAGTCCTGTTGATTTTTTTTTTTCTTTTCTTTTTTTTTTTTCTTCTTTTTTTTCTTTTTTTTTAAAAACCCCCACACTACCGCCTAACTGCGGTAGTGCTTATTATTTTTAACCCCAGCACCCATGGTGTACGTGTGCAGGTGTGAGACACAGTGAGAGACACAAAGTGCACGAGTCTTTATTCAATTTCCACCACCAGGAAGATAGGAAAACACCCGGGTGGCCAGTGACAAGCAGTGCCCTTCACATCAAAAAGAGCAATGCTGTGTGATCAAACAGTGAAGGGGAGGGCAGGATGTCCCCTGTTTAGATTTTTTTTTTTCTTCTTTTTCTGTGTGTGCAGCTGTGAGACACAGTGAGAGACATAAAGTGCACAAATCTTTATTTAATTTCCACCACCAGGAAAAGTAGGAAAACACCCGAGTGGCCTGTGACGAGCAGTGCCCTTCACATCAAAGGGCAATGCTGTGTGATCAAAACAGTGAAGGGGAGGGCAGGGACTAAATCAAAATAGAGTTGGAGGGGGAAATGATGCACTCCACAACCACCTGGTTAAATTTTTTTTTTTTTCTTTTTTTTTCTTTTTTTTTTTTTTTTTTCTTTTTTTTTATCTCCTGTTTTTTTTTAATTAACCCCACACTACCGCCTAACTGCGGTAGTGCTTATTTCCCCAGCACCCATGGTGTGTGTGTGTGTGTGTAGTTGTGAGACATAGTGAGAGACGCAAAGTGCACAAATCTTTATTCAATATCCACCACCAGGCACAGACTACTGTTTAATTAACCCCCACACTACCGTCTAACTGCGGTAGTGCTTATTTCTTTCCCAGCACCCATGGTGTGTGTGTGTGTGTGCAGCTGTGAGACACAGTGAGAGACATAAAGTGCACAAATCTTTATTTAATTTCCACCACCAGGAAAAGTAGGAAAACACCCGAGTGGCCTGTGACGAGCAGTGCCCTTCACATCAAAGGGCAATGCTGTGTGATCAAAACAGTGAAGGGGAGGGCAGGGACTAAATCAAAATAGAGTTGGAGGGGGAAATGATGCACTCCACTCCCTGCGGCGCCCACCTCTCCCTGAACAACTCCAGGGTGTTGGTGGACACCGCGTGCTCCTTCTCCAAGGACACCCGGGCCCTAACGTAACCGCGGAAGAGGGGCAGGCAGTCGGCCCTAACGACCCCCTCCACGGCCCGCTGCCTGGACCTGTTTATGGCCAGTTTGGCCAGGCCCAGGAGCAGACCCACGAGGAGGTCTTCAGACCTACCCTCCCTCCTCCGCACCGGGTGCCCGAAGATCAGGAGCATGGGACTGAAGTGCAACCAAAAGCAGAGGAGAAGGTTTTTCAGAAAATCAAAAAGGGAGTGCAAACGCCCACACCCAACATACACATGGTCCACGGACTCCACAGCGCCACAGAACAAGCAGTTGGGCTGGGAGTCCGTGAACCACCGCAATCTGCGGTTGCAGGGGACTGCTGCGTGCAACACCCTCCACCCCAGATCCCCGAGAGAAAGGGGGAGGACTCCTGCGTAGAGGGCCCTCCACTGGGGATCCCCACCGCCCGGTGGCAAATGGGCACGCCAGGGCGTGTCCGGGCGGTGGATGAGGGAGAAGAGGTGGACGGTGTGCAGCAGCAGTCGATACAGGACACACCTTTTAACGTCCTTGAACGGGACAAAGTTAAAATTTCGGAGGCGGCTCAGGTTGTGGGGCACAGGCTCCCGCGGGAAGTACGGGACCTTGGGGCCGATGTGAAATTCCGTCCGGGCAGGGGTGAGCGCGGACGGGATCCCACCGCACACCTGAGCGTCCTCCAACTGGTGCACTACGTCGGGTCCGAGCACCGCCGTTTTAAGGCGTCGGATGCCGGTGGCCACGTACCGGACGTCTACCGCTGCCCTGCTCGCTATGTCTTGCGGCAACGTCCAGTCCAGGCCCCCGGCACCCAGCACGTCCCCGACCCTGGTCACCCTCGCCGCCACGGCCCTCCCCTCCGACAGCCACTCGAACCCGCGAGCACGGAGGTGCGGATTCCTGAGCAACGGCTCCCTGACGACAGCCGCTACTCCTGCCGGAGGGTAGGCGCGACGCGATTCGACCATGTTCCAGACAGTGATCAGGTCCTGGTAAAAGACAGGCAGCACCTTGAGGGCGACCTCCAAACCGTCACGATCGACGAACAGGAGCTGCGTGTCGTAGTTGAGGTTACGCACCTGGCGGAAAAAATACGTCGCCAGGGCGCACCACCTAGGAGGAGGCTCGACGTAAAGGTATCGCTGCAAGGTCTGAAGGCGGAAGGTCGCGACCTGGGTGCGGACGCACACCAGCGACTGACCGCCCTCCTCAATGGGGAGACTCAGAACCTGCGCAGCGACCCAGTGCATCTTTTTGTCCCAGAAGAAGTCGACCAACGTTCTCTGGATGTCAGCGACAAAGCCAGGAGGAGGGACCAAAGTGACCAGCCGGTACCACAGCATGGCGGCCACCAGCTGGTTTATGACCAGCACTCGGCTCCTGTAAGATAGCACTCGGAGCAGTCCTGTCCAGCGGCCTAGGCGAGCCGAGACTTTGGCCTCCAGCTCCTGCCAGTTGGCCGGCCAGGATTCCTCGGTCGGGCTGAGGTAGACCCCCAGGTAGAGGAGATGGGTGGTACTCCAGCTGAACCCCCGAAACTCCTCCGGCAGGGAGTCCACCCGCCACGGACCCACCAGTAGCCCGGAACATTTGGCCCAGTTGATCCTGGCGGAAGACGCCGCCGAGTACACGGCCTGGCACTCGCGCATCCTCCCCAGGTCAGCCGGGTCGGTGAAAGTGAGGAGCACGTCGTCGGCGTAGGCCGAGAGGACCACCCCCGCGCCCGCGCCGCGCAGAACCAGCCCCGACAACCTCCTCCGCAAGAGGCGCAGGAAAGGCTCCACGCACAGGGAATACAGCTGGCCGGACAGGGGGCAGCCTTGACGCACTCCTCTCCCGAAGCGAAGGGGCGCCGTCAGGGACCCGTTAACTTTAACCAGACACTCTGCGGCGGCGTACAAAAGTCGGATCCGGGCGACGAACTGCGTCCCGAACCCGAACGCCCGCAGAGTCCCGAGCAGGTACTCGTGATCGACCCTGTCGAACGCCTTCTCCTGGTCGAGAGACAGGAAGGCGCTCGGCAGACCAGCCCGTCGACAGAAATGGATCAGGTCCCGGACCAGATGGACGTTGTCTTGTATCCTCCGGCCCGGGACCGTGTAGGACTGGTCCGGGTGAATCATGTGGGCCAGCACGGAAGCCAGGCGAGAAGACAACACCCTGGCAAAGATTTTGTAGTCCGTGCTGAGGAGGGAGACCGGACGCCAGTTCTTCAAAGAACGAAGGTCCCCCTTCTTTGGCAGCAGGACGATGACCGCCCTGCGCCAAGAAAGGGGCAGCTCTCCGGCATTTAGACACTCCCCCAGGACCCGTGCGTAGTCGCTCCCCAGGACGTCCCAGAACGCCCTGAAGAACTCCACAGTCAGCCCGTCCAGCCCCGGGGATTTGCCCCTCGAGAGCCGGTCGAGGGCGCCGGTCAGCTCCTCTAAGGTGACGGGAGCGTCGAGCCTTCCGGCGTCCTCCGGGCTGAGCTGCGGCAGGTCCTCCCACAGAACTCTGCGAGCGTCCTCGCTGGACGGATCCGGAGAGAACAGGGCCGTGTAATAGGATCGGACGTGGGCCCTGATACCCTCCGGATCCGAGACGAGGGACCCGTCGTCGGCCAGCAGCACAAGGAGCTGCTGACGGGTGCCACGCCTTTTTTCCAGCGAGTAGAAGAAGGGGGAGCCGCGGTCCAGGTCCTGGAGGAGCTGGAGCCGCGACCTCACGTACGCGCCCCGAGCCCCGACGAGCTGCAGGTCCCGGAGCGCGGCCTTCTTCTCTTCGTACACCCCGCGCAGGGCCGGGTCCGCGTCGGGCTGACCGAGGCGTGACTCCAGGTCGAGCATCTCCCTCTCCAACTCCCCGATCCTGGATTTCCGCCTCTTTGTCGACCCCCTCGCGTACTCCTGACAGAAGACGCGGACGTGAGCCTTGCCCACGTCCCACCATAGCCTCAGGGAGGGGAAGCTTCCCCGCTTCCTTCTCCAGCCGGCCCAGAAACGACGAAACGAGTCCCGGAACCGCTCGTCCTCCAGCAGCAGGTTGTTAAAGTGCCAGTACGCGGAGCCCAACCTGGCGCCGAACGGAAGGAGTTCCGCCCACACCAGGTGATGGTCCGTGCACGACACCTGCCGCGTGGAGGCCTTCGGAAAGCAGGAGGCGTACGCCCGCGAAACGTACAGGCGGTCGATTCTGGACGCTCCGACCCCAGGCCTCACGAAGGTGAAGGCGATGGAGTCAGGATGGAGATTCCGCCAGACGTCCACCAGGTCCAAGGACTTGACCAAGTCCCCCAACCTCCTCCCCGACGTCGAACTCGTGCGGGCACCGCCGTGGTCCCTGTCCTCGAGGACGCAGTTAAAATCTCCCCCGAGGACGACGCACTGGTTCTCGTCGATGGAAGCGAGATGAGCGGACACTTCTTCGAAGAAGCTCGCTTGCCTCGGCCCGGCCAGGGGAGCGTAGACGTTCACCAAGTGAAGCACCGCGCCCCCCAGCCGAACCGTCAGGTGAAGCAAACGGCCTGGCACTGGCTCCCTGACCCCCAAGATCTCCGGCTGAAAATGCGGGGCCAACAAGATAGCCACCCCGCCAGATCTGCGGGTGAGGTGACTCATGTAGACCCCCCCTCGCCACTCCAGGAGCCAGGTGGCTTCGTCTCCCGGGGTAGTGTGGGTTTCTTGCAGGAAGCACACCGCATACCTCCCGTCCCGAAGGACCGAGAGGGTCTGGAATCTGCGCTGTGACTCCCTGCTGCCGTTGATGTTGAGGCTGGCTATAGTTGTCTCCATGTCGGAAGTATAGTGCAACCACCACCAGTACACACAGTTAAACTATGTACATATTTACTGGGAGGACGAGAGAGGGGCACAGAAGTCCCTCGCCCTCACCAGGAGTGCTCCCAGGAAGTTCCTGACTCGCTTTCGCTCATTGACGTCAAGCCCGGGCGCCTGGCGCGCAGCGTGGGCCGACCAGTAGACTCTTTCGAAGGAGCTCCAGCGGTCGAGCGCCAGTTGGGCTCTATCCCGGCGACTCCGAGTTTCCTCGACAAATTCCCGGAGTTCCTCGAGGGGGATGAGGGGGAGATCGGTGGGGGGCACCTGGGACTCGAAAATGTCGCTGGAGACGGACTCCGCGTCGTCCCCGGTGTCCGCCACCGATCCAGAACCCTCCTCCGGGAGGTCGCCTTCGGTCACCGACCCCTCCCCCACCGAGAGGATGGGGGCTGGTCCGGCACCGCCAACTGGCCTCAAACCTCCAGTGACCCCACCCCCAGGGTCACCTTCCGTATCTTCCTCGGCGCACCCCTTCCCGGAACGCCCCGAGTTCGGGTCGCCGGGCGGCAGAGGCTCGGGGCCCCGCTCCTCTCCCGACACCGGGACGCCCGGCTCCTCGGGGAAAAGGTCCTCCCCCAGGGCCAAGGCCCCGGAAAAACAGTCTGGGAGGGAGGAGCGAGGATAACACCTTCCTCCCCTCCACCGCTCGACGACCCAATGTTAAAAAGAACACGGCCGCCTGCACCATGGCCCGTGACGGTATTAAAATCCTCCCCAGGGGCTGGAGGAGTTATGGCGGTGGAAGGCCCGGCTGTCGCCCCTGGGGGTTTGGGCAGGTCAGGCCATGGTGCAGGACAGTGGGGAGACACCGTCGGCTCATCCCCTGGAGAGGGGCAGCGCCGCCGGCGCGCTGATGGGATTTCTCCCCCCTCCAAGGGCCGGCGCCTCTTCCCCAGAGAGACAGGGGGGGATTTATGGGTCTTCCCCTCCCCGCCCGCCTTGGTGGTCGTGGGGCCCGAGGTCCCTCCCCCCCGCCTTTCCCGGAATATGATTGGCTGGGGGAATGCAGGGGGCGTGGCCAGGGTGGAGAGGGTCAGCCGTGTCACTTCCTGCCCCGCCCCTGGTATATCAGGTGATGGCGGGCGGGGCAGGGGCCCAGTTCCCTCTCCGGGGCCCAGAGACACAGTCGCTGCAGGAAGTGGAGCAGCGATGGTTCCCCCCAGGTTAGTGCCAGGGGGTGGCTGGGTGGGGCGGGGCTCAGTTTCTGGAGGGGGGGTTGAAGCCCCAGGAGTTTCCTTAACGGGGTGGGGGTCGGTGTTGGGGTCGGGGTCAGTGGGGCCGGGATCAGGTACGGGTTTGGGGGTTCGGGGGTCAGGGTTCCCGCGCCGGGGTGACACTGGCACGGCCGCAGGGGCATTGTCGTGCCGGGGCGGGGCAGGTCGTGGGTTATGTGGAGGGGAAGGGGAAGGGGATGGGGATAGGGTGGTCTCCCCGTGGGCGGGCTTGACGCGTAGCGTCTTTCTGGGCACCTTCTGTCCGGTCGGACGCTCACCCCCCTCCCTGCCAGAGGCTGAGGCATTGGGAGCCTCCGGCTTAGCCCCCGGTGCCGGGGCTTGTGGTGTTGACTTTGGGGGAGGGGGAGTGGGTGCGGCGGCACCACCCGCAGCCGTTGGTGTGGGCTGGGCAGCTTTCTGGGTGGGGCAGTTTTTTCTAACATGCCCCACCTCGCGGCACAGGTGGCACCGCACGCCGTCCGCCGTCCAGAAGGCGCGGTATGCCGCGCCCTCGTGGAGGACAGTGAATGAGCCCTCCGTGACCTCCTCCCGGGCCAGGCAAATAAACACCTGGCGTCGGAAGGAGTACACGTGACGGAGGGTGGGGTCCTTAAGACCGAGCAGGAGCGGTTGAACACCTGACCGGATCTCCCCCAAGGTGTTGAGGTGGGGAAGAAGGAGCTCGCTGGCAATGAAGGGCGGGACGTTGGAGATCACGACTCTCTGGGCCGTGACCTCCAAAGGGTCGACTGGCAAATATGTCCCGCCCACAGTGAGCCCCCTCTCCACGGCCAGGTGGACCGCCTGCTCGGTCTTAAGGAAGAATACGGCCTTCCCGTACATGCGGGCCGCAGCGACGATGGCCAGTGGGCCGACCACACTAGCCATGGCCTTACTGCAGGCCTCGATGGTCATGTTGGGATGGGGATAGGCCTTGACCCCCAGGCGTTTGGTCAGGTGCCTGAAGGGAGATGCGGTTGCGGCCGGGGTTGGGCCAGCCGAGCCTAAGGCAGCGGCTACCCCGGCGTAGGTCCGGCTGGGCCCTGCGACCTTCGGGCTCGCCATACTCCGTCGGCCCCTGGCAGCAGCGGTGGAGGTGGGCCTCTGGCAGTAGTAGTAATGGAGTCCTTGGGGAGGTGCCCGAGGCCAGTCACCCGAGGCGAGTCCTAGGCAGCGGTGGAGGAGGCAGGCCTCAGGCAAGTCCTCGGCAGGCCCTCAATTGCAGTGTTGGGGGCAGGCCTGTTGGGGGGGGGGGTCCCCAAGACAAGTCCCAGGCAGCCCCAAAATTATGTCCTGGGCAGCAGCGGTGGAGGTGGGCCTCAGGTCGCAGCAGTGGTGGAGGCTGCAGGGAGTGGCCTCAGGCAAGTCCCAGGCTGCAGTGGTGGAGGGAGGCCTCTGGCGAGTCCCAGGCAGGCCCTCAGTTGGGGAGGGACTCCCAGGCAAGTCCCAGGCAGCGCTGGTGGAGGCAGGCCTCTGGCTGCAGCAGAAGTTGAGGCAGGCCTCTGGCGAGTCCCAGGCTGGCCCTTTGTCCCAGCAGTGGAGGCGGACCTGTTGGGGAGGGACTCCCTGGCGAGTTCCAGTCAGCAGTGGTGGAGGTTGTGGAAGGTGCCTCAGGCGAGTCCCAGGCAGCGCTGGTGGAGGCAAGCCTCTGGCAAGTCCCAGGCTGGCCCTTGGTCCCAGCAGTGGAGGTAGGCCTCAGGTCACACCAGTGGAGGAGGTTGTGGGAAGGGGCCTCAGGCAAGTCCCAGGCTGCGGTGGTGGAGGGCAGGCCCAGGCGGGGTCCCAGAGACCAGCAGTGGGAGTGGGCCCCAGGTCAGCTCAAACACAGGGCCCAGAACACAAAGCTCTCACCTCCTTCCTCCACCTCCTCCTTGGTCTTCCACCTTCTTCTCTCTTCTCTCTTCAGCACAACACTGCCACTGGTCCAACTCTTAACAGGGGAAAACACCCGAGTGGCCTGTGACGAGCAGTGCCCTTCACATCAAAGGGCAATGCTGTGTGATCAAAACAGTGAAGGGGAGGGCAGGGACTAAATCAAAATAGAGTTGGAGGGGGAAATGATGCACTCCACAACCACCTGGTTAAATTCTTTTTTTTTTTTTTTTTCTATTTTTATCCCCAGCACCCATGGTGTGTGTGTGCAGGTGTGAGACACAGTGAGAGACAAGGTGTACAAATCTTTATTTAATTTCCACCACCAGGAAAAGTAGGAAAACACCCGAGTGGCCTGTGACGAGCAGTGCCCTTCACATCAAAGGGCAATGCTGTGTGATCAAAACAGTGAAGGGGAGGGCAGGGACTAAATCAAAATAGAGTTGGAGGGGGAAATGATGCACTCCACTCCCTGCGGCGCCCACCTCTCCCTGAACAACTCCAGGGTGTTGGTGGACACCGCGTGCTCCTTCTCCAAGGACACCCGGGCCCTAACGTAACCGCGGAAGAGGGGCAGGCAGTCGGCCCTAACGACCCCCTCCACGGCCCGCTGCCTGGACCTGTTTATGGCCAGTTTGGCCAGGCCCAGGAGCAGACCCACGAGGAGATCTTCAGACCTGCCCTCCCTCCTCCGCACCGGGTGCCCGAAGATCAGGAGCGTGGGACTGAAGTGCAAACAAAAGCAGAGGAGGAGGTTTTTAAGAAAATCAAAAAGGGAGTGCAAACGCCCACACCCAATATACACATGGTCCACGGACTCCACAGCGCCACAGAACAAGCAGTTGGGCTGGGAGTCCGTGAACCACCGCAATCTGCGGTTGCAGGGGACTGCTGCGTGCAACACCCTCCACCCCAGATCCCCGAGAGAAAGGGGGAGGACTCCTGCGTAGAGGGCCCTCCACTGGGGACCCCCACCGCCCAGTGGCAAATGGGCACGCCAGGGCGTGTCCGGGCGGTGGATGAGGGAGAAGAGGTGGACGGTGTGCAGCAGCAGTCTGTACAGGACCCGCCTTTTAACGTCCTTGAACGGGACAAACCTAAAATTACGGAGGCGGCTCAGGTTGTGGGGCACAGGCTCCCGCGGGAAGTACGGGACCCTGGGGCCGATGTGAAATTCCGTCCGGGCAGGGGTGAGCGCGGACGGGATCCCACCGCACACCTGAGCGTCCTCCAACTGGTGCACTACGTCGGGTCCGAGCACCGCCGTTTTAAGGCGTCGGATGCCGGTGGCCACGTACCGGACGTCTACCGCTGCCCTGCTCGCTATGTCTTGCGGCAACGTCCAGCCCAGGCCCCCGGCACCCAGCACGTCCCCGACCCTGGTCACCCTCGCCGCCACGGCCCTCCCCTCCGACAGCCACTCGAACCCGCGAGCACGGAGGTGCGGATTCCTGAGCAACGGCTCCCTGACGACAGCCGCTACTCCTGCCGGAGGGTAGGCGCGACGCGATTCGACCATGTTCCAGACAGTGATCAGGTCCTGGTAAAAGACAGGCAGCACCTTGAGGGCGACCTCCAAACCGTCACGATCGACGAACAGGAGCTGCGTGTCGTAGTTGAGGTTACGCACCTGGCGGAAAAAATACGTCGCCAGGGCGCACCACCTAGGAGGAGGCTCGACGTAAAGGTATCGCTGCAAGGTCTGAAGGCGGAAGGTCGCGACCTGGGTGCGGACGCACACCAGCGACTGACCGCCCTCCTCAATGGGGAGACTCAGAACCTGCGCAGCGACCCAGTGCATCTTTTTGTCCCAGAAGAAGTCGACCAACGTTCTCTGGATGTCAGCGACAAAGCCAGGAGGAGGGACCAAAGTGACCAGCCGGTACCACAGCATGGCGGCCACCAGCTGGTTTATGACCAGCACTCGGCTCCTGTAAGATAGCACTCGGAGCAGTCCTGTCCAGCGGCCTAGGCGAGCCGAGACTTTGGCCTCCAGCTCCTGCCAGTTGGCCGGCCAGGATTCCTCGGTCGGGCTGAGGTAGACCCCCAGGTAGAGGAGATGGGTGGTACTCCAGCTGAACCCCCGAAACTCCTCCGGCAGGGAGTCCACCCGCCACGGACCCACCAGTAGCCCGGAACATTTGGCCCAGTTGATCCTGGCGGAAGACGCCGCCGAGTACACGGCCTGGCACTCGCGCATCCTCCCCAGGTCAGCCGGGTCGGTGAAAGTGAGGAGCACGTCGTCGGCGTAGGCCGAGAGGACCACCCCCGCGCCCGCGCCGCGCAGAACCAGCCCCGACAACCTCCTCCGCAAGAGGCGCAGGAAAGGCTCCACGCACAGGGAATACAGTTGGCCGGACAGGGGGCAGCCTTGACGCACTCCTCTCCCGAAGCGAAGGGGCGCCGTCAGGGACCCGTTAACTTTAACCAGACACTCTGCGGCGGCGTACAAAAGTCGGATCCGGGCGACGAACTGCGTCCCGAACCCGAACGCCCGCAGAGTCCCGAGCAGGTACTCGTGATCGACCCTGTCGAACGCCTTCTCCTGGTCGAGAGACAGGAAGGCGCTCGGCAGACCAGCCCGTCGACAGAAATGGATCAGGTACCGGACCAGATGGACGTTGTCTTGTATCCTCCGGCCCGGGACCGTGTAGGACTGGTCCGGGTGAATCATGTGGGCCAGCACGGAAGCCAGGCGAGAAGACAACACCCTGGCAAAGATTTTGTAGTCCGTGCTGAGGAGGGAGACCGGACGCCAGTTCTTCAAAGAACGAAGGTCCCCCTTCTTTGGCAGCAGGACGATGACCGCCCTGCGCCAAGAAAGGGGCAGCTCTCCGGCATTTAGACACTCCCCCAGGACCCGTGCGTAGTCGCTCCCCAGGACGTCCCAGAACGCCCTGAAGAACTCCACAGTCAGCCCGTCCAGCCCCGGGGATTTGCCCCGCGAGAGCCGGTCGAGGGCGCCGGTCAGCTCCTCTAAGGTGACGGGAGCGTCGAGCCTTCCGGCGTCCTCCGGGCTGAGCTGCGGCAGGTCCTCCCACAGAACTCTGCGAGCGTCCTCGCTGGACGGATCCGGAGAGAACAGGGCCGTGTAATAGGATCGGACGTGGGCCCTGATACCCTCCGGATCCGAGACGAGGGACCCGTCGTCGGCCAGCAGCACAAGGAGCTGCTGACGGGTGCCACGCCTTTTTTCCAGCGAGTAGAAGAAGGGGGAGCCGCGGTCCAGGTCCTGGAGGAGCTGGAGCCGCGACCTCACGTACGCGCCCCGAGCCCCGACGAGCTGCAGGTCCCGGAGCGCGGCCTTCTTCTCTTCGTACACCCCGCGCAGGGCCGGGTCCGCGTCGGGCTGACCGAGGCGTGACTCCAGGTCGAGCATCTCCCTCTCCAACTCCCCGATCCTGGATTTCCGCCTCTTTGTCGACCCCCTCGCGTACTCCTGACAGAAGACGCGGACGTGAGCCTTGCCCACGTCCCACCATAGCCTCAGGGAGGGGAAGCTTCCCCGCTTCCTTCTCCAGCCGGCCCAGAAACGACGAAACGAGTCCCGGAACCGCTCGTCCTCCAGCAGCAGGTTGTTAAAGTGCCAGTACGCGGAGCCCAACCTGGCGCCGAACGGAAGGAGTTCCGCCCACACCAGGTGATGGTCCGTGCACGACACCTGCCGCGTGGAGGCCTTCGGAAAGCAGGAGGCGTACGCCCGCGAAACGTACAGGCGGTCGATTCTGGACGCTCCGACCCCAGGCCTCACGAAGGTGAAGGCGATGGAGTCAGGATGGAGATTCCGCCAGACGTCCACCAGGTCCAAGGACTTGACCAAGTCCCCCAACCTCCTCCCCGACGCCGAACTCGTGCGGGCACCGCCGTGGTCCCTGTCCTCGAGGACGCAGTTAAAATCTCCCCCGAGGACGACGCACTGGTTCTCGTCGATGGAAGCGAGATGAGCGGACACTTCTTCGAAGAAGCTCGCTTGCCTCGGCCCGGCCAGGGGAGCGTAGACGTTCACCAAGTGAAGCACCGCGCCCCCCAGCCGAACCGTCAGGTGAAGCAAACGGCCTGGCACTGGCTCCCTGACCCCCAAGATCTCCGGCTGAAAATGCGGGGCCAACAAGATAGCCACCCCGCCAGATCTGCGGGTGAGGTGACTCATGTAGACCCCCCCTCGCCACTCCAGGAGCCAGGTGGCTTCGTCTCCCGGGGTAGTGTGGGTTTCTTGCAGGAAGCACACCGCATACCTCCCGTCCCGAAGGACCGAGAGGGTCTGGAATCTGCGCTGTGACTCCCTGCTGCCGTTGATGTTGAGGCTGGCTATAGTTGTCTCCATGTCGGAAGTATAGTGCAACCACCACCAGTAAACAGTTAACAAAAACTATGTACATATCTACTGGGAGGACGAGAGAGGGGCACAGAAGTCCCTCGCCCTCACCAGGAGTGCTCCCAGGAAGTTCCTGACTCGCTTTCGCTCGTTAACGTCAAGCCCGGGCGCCTGGCGCGCAGCGTGGGCCGACCAGTAGACTCTTTCGAAGGAGCTCCAGCGGTCGAGCGCCAGTTGGGCTCTATCCCGGCGACTCCGAGTTTCCTCGACAAATTCCCGGAGTTCCTCGAGGGGGATGAGGGGGAGATCGGTGGGGGGCACCTGGGACTCGAAAATGTCGCTGGAGACGGACTCAGCGTCGTCCCCGGTGTCCGCCACCGATCCAGAACCCTCCTCCGGGAGGTCGCCTTCGGTCACCGACCCCTCCCCCACCGAGAGGATGGGGGCTGGTCCGGCACCGCCAACTGGCCTCAAACCTCCAGTGACCCCACCCCCAGGGTCACCTTCCGTATCTTCCTCGGCGCACCCCTTCCCGGAACGCCCCGAGTTCGGGTCGCCGGGCGGCAGAGGCTCGGGGCCCCGCTCCTCTCCCGACACCGGGACGCCCGGCTCCTCGGGGAAAAGGTCCTCCCCCAGGGCCAAGGCCCCCGGAAAAACAGTCTGGGAGGGAGGAGCGAGGATAACACCTTCCTCCCCTCCACCGCTCGACGACCCAATACTGAAAAGAAGGCGGTCGCCTGCACCATGGCCTGTGATAGTATTAAAATCCTCCCCAGGGGCTGGAGGAGTTATGGCGGTGGAAGGCCCGGCTGTCGCCCCTGGGGGTTTGGGCAGGTCGGGCCATGGTGCAGGACAGTGGGGGGGCACCGTCGGCTCATCCCCTGGAGAGGGGCAGCGCCGCCGGCGCGCTGATGGGATTTCTCCCCCCTCCAAGGGCCGGCGCCTCTTCCCCAGAGAGACAGGGGGGAATTTATGAGCCTTCTCCTCCCCGCCCGCCTTGGTGGTCATGGGGCCCGAGGTCCCTCCCCCCCACCTTTCCCGGAATACGATTGGCTGGGGGAAGGCAGGGGGCGTGGCCAGGGTGGGGAGGGTCAGCCGTGTCACTTCCTGCCCCGCCCCTGGTATATCAGGTGATGGCGGGCGGGGCAGGGGCCCAGTTCCCTCTCCGGGGCCCAGAGACACGGTCGCTGCAGGAAGTGGAGCAGCGATGGTTCCCCCCAGGTTAGTGCCAGGGGGTGGCTGGGTGGGGCGGGGCTCAGTTTCTGGAGGGGGGATTGAAGCCCCAGGAGTTTCCTTAACGAGGTGGGGGTCGGTGTTGGGGTCGGGGTCAGTGGGACCGGGATCAGGTACGGGTTTGGGGGTTCGGGGGTCAGGGTTCCCGCGCCGGGGCGACGCTGGCACGGCCGCAGGGGCATTGTCGTGCCGGGGCGGGGCAGGTCGTGGGCTACGTGGAGGGGAAGGGGAAGGGGATGGGGATAGGGTGGTCTCCCCGTGGGCGGGCTTGACGCGTTGCGTCTTCCTGAGCGCCTTCCGTTCGGTCGGACGCTCACCCCCCTCCCTGCCAGAGGCTGAGGCATTGGGAGCCTCTGGCTTAGCCCCCGGTGCCGGGGCTTGTGGTGTTGACTTTGGGGGAGGGGGAGTGGGTGCGGCGGCACCACCCGCAGCCGTTGGTGTGGGCTGGGCAGCCTTCTGGGTGGGGCAGTTTTTTCTAATATGCCCCACCTCGCGGCACAGGTGGCACCGCACGCCGTCCGCCGTCCAGAAGGCGCGGTAGGCCGCGCCCTCGTGGAGGATGGTGAAGGATCCCTCCGTGACCTCCTCCCGGGCCAGGCAAATAAACACCTGGCGTCGGAAGGAGTATACATGGCGGAGGGTGGGGTCCTTAAGACCGAGCAGGAGCGGTTGAACACCTGACCGGATCTCCCCCAAGGTGTTGAGGTGGGGAAGAAGGAGCTCGCTGGCAATGAAGGGCGGGACGTTGGAGATCACGACTCTCTGGGCCGTGACCTCCAAGGGGTCGACTGGCAAATATGTCCCGCCCACAGTGAGCCCCCTCTCCACGGCCAGGTGGACCGCCTGCTCGGTCTTAAGGAAGAAGACGGCCTTCCCGTACATGCGGGCCGCAGCGACGATGGCCAGTGGGCCGACCACACCAGCCATGGCCTTACTGCAGGCCTCGATGGTCATGTTGGGATGGGGATAGGCCTTGACCCCCAGGCGTTTGGTCAGGTGCCTGAAGGGGGATGCAGTTGCGGCCGGGGTTGGGCCAGCCGAGCCCAAGGCAGCGGCTACCCCGGCGTAGGTCCGGCTGGGCCCTGCGACCTTCGGGCTCGCCATACTCCGTCGGCCCCCGGCAGCAGCGGTGGAGGTGGGCCTCTGGCAGTATTAGCGATGAAGTCCTTGGGGAGGTGCCCGAGGCCAGTCACCCGAGGCGAGTCCTAGGCAGCGGTGGTGGAGGCAGGCCTCAGGCAAGTCCTCGGCAGGCCCTCAATTGCAGTGTTGGGGGCAGGCCTGTTGGGGGGGCCCCAAGACAAGTCCCAGGCAGCCCCAAAATTGAGTCCTGGGCAGCAGCGGTGGAGGTGGGCCTCGGGTCGCAGCAGTGGTGGAGGTTGTGGGGAGTGGCCTCAGGCGAGTCCCAGGCTGCAGTGGTGGAGGCAGGCCTCAGGCGACAGCAGTTGAGGCAGGCCTCTGTCGAGTCCCAGGCAGGCCCTTGGTTGGGGAGTGGCCTCAGGCAGTGGTGGTGGAGGCAGGCCTCAGGCGACAGCAGCAGTTGAGGCAGGCTCTGGCAAGTCCCAGGCTGGCCCTCGGTCCCAGCAGTGGAGGCAGACCTGTTGGGGAGGGATTCCCAGGCAAGTCCCAGGCAGCAGCGGTGGAGGTGGGCCTCAGGTCGTACCAGTGGTGGAGGTTGTGGGAAGGGGCCTCAGGCAAGTCCCAGGCAGCGGTGGTGGGGGCAGGCCCGTGTGGGGTCTCAGAGACCAGCAGTGGGTGTGGGCCCCAGGTCAGCTGCAACACTGACTTGACCTGGGCAAGGCCCAGGCTGCAGCTCCAAAACTAGGCCCAGGACTCCAAGCTCTCGCCTCCTTCCACCTCCTTCTTCTCTCTTCTTTTCTCTGTCTTCCTCTTCTTGCACAGCTACACACTGCCACTGGTCCAGCCCAAGTGATAGATAAACACCTGAGTGGTCAGTGACAAGCAGTGCCCTTCACATCAAAGGGCAATGCTGTGTGATCAAAACAGTGAAGGGGAGGGCAGGGACTAAATCAAAATAGAGTTGGAGGGGGAAATGATGCACTCCACAACCACCTGGTTAAATTAGTCAAACCGGACTTTTCTGATTGGCCCAGATTAACAACCACAACCAGGAATGTCACAGCCAACAAGATGCAGCTGATTCCAGTCACTGCAAGTTCCAACCTCTGAAGTTCAAAAGCTCTCTCGCCTACTAGGGCCTCCCTTTCCTTTCGTTTTTGTTCTGCCAAGGCTATTTTTCCCTGTCCCTTTCCTCTGCTGGAGCTACTTTCTCTTTCAGCATTTTTTCTGCTTTCAGTTGTGATTCAATTACTTTCATTTTCTCTTCGTGTTCAAGCTGCTTTGTTTACAACTGAATTTTAACCGTTTCCAATGTATCTGATGGGCAATTCTGGCTTTCATAAATGTCAAGTTATCGCTGCAATTACCTCCCCTTTTTGTCCTGACAAAAGCAACCCCAACTCCAGCTTGTCTACCAATTCCAAAAGCTTGGTTTTACACACTTTCAGTAAATCAACTAAAGTGACTCCTTTCACCCCTAGGAAATTCGTAGTAACTGTCAGAGCCATCACTACAGAAGACACACCCTATTTCATAACAAACTGAATTCAACAGTCAAAAGGGTAACACCAGTTTTGCGCTGTGGCAAGTTGGAACAGGCTGTCGGATCAGCAGGACCTGTTTAGATGAGGAGGAATATGACAGGTACTTGGAAGTACTCAAGTATGCCCTCTTAAGAATAGGGTACAATGTTCAACTCATAGACTGCCAGTTCTTACATGCCATAGCAAGAAACTGTAATAACCTCCTCAGGAGACAGACACAAGTTGCAACCGATAGGGTACCCTTTGATTGTTCATGACACACTACAGGTGACCTCACTGCACTATACACAGACACACAAACAGACAGACGCACACACACAGACAGATGCACAAACACATGTACACACGCACACACACTCCTACAGACCCATACACTAACACAGACTCTCTTTTATACACAAGCTCTCTCATATGCTCACACATACACTCCCATACTCTCACACACTCACGCACCCACACATGCTCTCACAGATTTATCCCCTTTTACACTCACACTCTCACAGACACTCATACTGACCCCCACCCTCCACCCCCACCCCCACACACACACACACACAAATATAAGTTTGTGGGGTGAATTTGTACTTACAGAATTACAAATTCATGTGACAGTCTGTAAAACCATTTCTTAAGATTAGAATCAGTCTGAACATTGGGGCACAGACAGCCTCACACAGGGCACCTCACACCTTCAATGCATTATCTGGGCCAACATGGCACCTATTGTTAAAGTTCACTTGAGAATGTAACATTAAAAAATGTTCGACGATTTACATATGAAAGAACTGAAGCCAAAAACACGTTGAGAGACTTAACAAACAAGCCAGGTCTTTTTCAATATATAA